>NC_053018.2:24882560-25252214 GCF_016746245.2 Drosophila santomea
TGCCGTTTAATTCGTATTTGAGACCAAGACCTAGTAGGTCCATAACAAAAGAGAAAGACGTTCAAAAAATTAAGTGGTTAAGGAAAAAGAATGTTAAAAGTACTATAATAGTAAACATTTTAAAAAACTTAAATTAATAATTCTTGGTCAGATCGATTTGGCTATTGATCCTTATTAAGAGTATAGGGCCGCAAACACTTCCTTCTGCTGGTACAAATTTGTTCTATACGAGTAACGAGTATAATATAATTATCCACTCAATATTCCTGTGCAATTTTATTTTAGTTTAAATTTCAATTAATTTTTTTTAACACAAATCCAGTGTAAACATTGCGTTTTTGAGATAAATTGCACACATGCCTAAAATTCAAAGCGTCATGTTAAAAGTTCATCAAGCTGACGCTAAAATTGGAAACAATTTTTCTCCGGAAAGTAATAAAAACACAAAAAGTTCAGGTATTTTTAATTTATAATAAAGAAAAAATTAATCAAGTGTAAACTGTTCGGTCTTAAGATGACTAACAAACATCCTTAATATTTAATATTGAGTATTAAATCATCAGGAAACTAATAGTAATTCAGGCAAAGCCAACTACATGAGTTAAATATTTTCTTTTATTATAAACCTGAGAGTAAATTTGAAATTATCTGACCTAAAAAATTTTTTTGTAAGCCTAATACGAACTGAAAATTCTTTCCAGCATGTCTAGAAACCGCTTTGGAAATCATAACTTATGAAACGTAAAGGTTCAAGCCCAAAACTGAACTAAAGCAAAAACAAGAGTGAACGATTTAGTTGAGATCCCTTACTATTAGATACCCGTTACTTAGATAGTGAAAGTGTGACTCAGACATTTCAACATTTTTCTAGCATACCGATATAAATTGGGAACCAAAATAAAAATAGTCCAAACATTTTTCATTTATTTAAACAAATTTAGATTAGCTTATCCCTTCTACAATCTTCAATTCAGGTAACTTTGATACCGGTAAACGGAAAAAAGGCTACACGTAAAACAGAACAGAAAAAGTTTTGAAAAGTTGTGCGTGAATAAAATGATGTTTGACGTAACCCATAAGACCGTTGAACGCCTTACCTGCTGAAAAATTCCACGCACACTAATAGAAAAAAAATTCGCCCTTGAAAAAAAATAAAGCCTTTAAACTGAGAATGATTTTCTATTATAAAAAAAGCAAGAACGGACCATAAATGCAAGACAACGCGTTTGTTTTATTATAGCCGTAACTCGTAAAGTAAAAGGGTATACTAGATTCGTTGAAAAGTATGTAACAGGCAGAAGAAAGCGTTTCCGACCATATAAAGTATATATATTCTAGATCAGGATCCTTTTGAAAAATGTTTTGATATTTTTTCATTTTTGTATTGGTCTTGTAAATTTCTATCGATATGCTAAAAAACGTTTTGACACACCCTCTCTAACGCCCACAAACCACCCGAAGCTGCCACGCCCACACTTTTGAAAAATGTTTATATATTTTTTCATTTTTGTATTAGTCTTGTAAATTTCTATTGATTTGCCAAAACACTTTTTGTCAAATCTCCTTCGCACTTCTAGCTGAGTAACGGGTATCAGATAGTCGGGGAACTCGACTATAGCGTTCTCTCTTGTTAATTTTTATATAAAGTCTGGACCTAGGAGGTTTCTTAGAGATAGACGGATAGTACATCGGAACATAAGGGTTAACAAATGATTTAATTACAGTATACAAAATATTTATGGCTTCGGCCATTATTTTGCAAGAGTAAAGATCGGACCAATTAAAGCCAGATATAAAATAAAGTCACCTAGAACAACTAGTTGGTCCCTATCGGACAGTCTAATTGAAACGGATTGGATAGCGGACAAGTGGTTTATATATTCAGGAAATTCAGAAGACGGCGGAATGTAAGAGTACTAAATTTAAACATAGCTATCAGATAATGCTTTATGCATAAGAATTCTAAGTAACGGAACTCGTCAAAAAGTACCTCCTCTGACGTGAGGGAAGACCTAACAGCAATTAGGACACCACCTCCCCACCTGGAGGGACATACCTGTGTACATACCTGTGAAAACTTCAGAGTTAAGTATCTCCGGTTTTAACCAAGTCTCTGTAAACACAATAATATGGGATGCAAGGGAAAGGCTATGGGAATACAAATTAGTTAGCTTACTACACAAGCCTCTAACATTTTGAAAACAGATAGTGAGAGTAGATTTTAGTTTTTTGAAGATAAAGAAGTAGAAGTAGTAGAGGAGGATGGGGCTGTGATCTGGCCACGTGAGGGCAGTTTAATTCCCACGGACCCTTTTTTCTACTTTTAATCTAAGCTTCGAACTCTTTCACAACCATACTATCCGGCCAAAAATCACCAGAACATATGCTCGAGAATAGCTCATTAGGGACAGTTATCTTGAAAGATGAGATGTCTCTAGCTTAAGAAAAGTTAAATTTTTCCACTTTTATGTTGTCGGCTTTTGTTTTGTCTTGTATTTAAGACAATACATCAGATGATGTTTGATCGGGGGAAAGCCGAGAAACGAAAAATTGTTTCTTTAGCGGAACAGTGCGGACCAAACGGAATCTGTAGCAATCCCGGGCTGGACTCCGTTCACAACGGATTGATCGGATTGCTCCGAATCTTTTTTAGCTGCCGATCTAAGCAACATTTGAGGGTTTTCTGCGATCGTCAATTAATCAGCTGTGGAGTCCTGCTGATCGCTTGCCGGAGGTTGCGGGGCATTCCCCTTAGGCATCCTGCCACCAGCGGCTTTCTTGCGCTTTGGAGATCATCTAGCCACGCCAAAACTGCTGATCAATTCTTTCAAGCCACCATTAATTTGGCGCATAATAAATTTCATTTCAACGCACTTCTATCACATACCCAACAGGTCATTTTTGACTGCTCAGGCTTAATTACCTGACGGCATTTGTTTTGGAAGCAGACAACATTGGTTTCCATATTTAATTGGGTTTGGACCACTGTATCAGCAGACAAAATCAAAAATGTATCGCAAGAGCGCAGTGTGCGCTTTAGGATTTTGTGTGGGAGAGCGAGACCGGGTACAACGTGGCGTTAAATACAAAAGCAACACCAAAAAGCACTACGGACAACGCACGAAAGAGAGAGTAAACAAAACGAAAAGACAGAAAGAGAACAGATTGAATTAATTTATCTCTAATTTTCCTTTCTAAAGGGTCCCTTTACGATATCTCGTATCGATATCGTTATCTTCCTTGTCTTTATTGAGTTTTTCTATCTTATATCTTTTTGCGTCTTGTATATTTAATGTGGGCTGTCCTGCATATAAAAATATGTGAGCGGGAGTTTGTCCCGTGGTGTCATGTCTTGTTTTGTGAGTATAAGTATAAAGTATAGTTTCTATTTTGCTCAGGTGTATCTCAGGATTCTTCGTTTAGCCAGTCCTTAGTTCTAATCTAAAGCGAATTTTATATAAATGTCTATGCAGCTCAAGTAGTGTTTGCCTTTGCCCAAATTAATATCTATTACGAATTTATCTATACAGAATTCTATACTCGGGAAAAGTTTAAACAGAACTATGCTCTGACTTTGCTAGATTACGAAATTTGGAATTCGTTTATATTGTTCTGAATTAGTATTTGGTTATTTGAAAAAAGTAGTTATCGGTAAATAATTTTTTAGTTTTTTGGATCCCTGGATGCAATAGCTTTACATTGGACTGAAGGATTAACTCCTTGAATTTTGCATATGACTTCATATTTTATAATAAAGTTAGGCTTCTAAGTACTTTTGTGGTACTTGGGTTGATAATTTTTTATGAGCGCCCTTTATTGTTTTGAAACCAGCGTCTCTATTTATGTATAAAAAAATCTATCAAATACTGCTTGGCTTCATCATAAGTTAGAGTTGCATAAGAAATGTGGATGATCTGTTTTTTATAATAATTCCCCTGTTTAACCTTTTCTGGTCCTTAGTGAACATTACTTGTCTGTTGTAATTATTTACTGGCTCTTCTCTTCTATTTGCATAGAATAGAAAAACGTATTGTTGGCCAGGTACAACCGAGAACTTAACTGTTTGGTTGGGTTAGTTCATTAAGTTGGAATGCTTTGAGGCTGGGGTCGATAACCTCAGTCTAGTCATCGGTTGACATGTCCGGAAACGTTGTCCAACACTGAGAGCGTCTTCCAACTTTCCAATAGAAGCACAGCTATTTTTATTGGACCTAACAGTCTCGTTCTTTTTTGTAACCAAAAAGAAAATTTTCTGCCTTATCATTTTGCAAGTCCTTTTAATAGAGCAACTACTGATTAGCGTAGTCCGATCTGCAACGTGATCTGTTCCCGTACTGGAGAGAAAACGAAACTGTACCAAAATTTTAAGTGGCATCTGTGTTCTTCGCGGGGGCTGCCTCGCCTTGGACCCCCGCGTGGTTCGTAAAACCTCCTCGAAAGAAATTCTCTCAAGAATTTTCTTTATCAGGTCGCCGTCTTGCACTAGCGCCTTAACTAAAACACTCTCTGTTGGCAGTATCAAGTTTTCATCTGGCCAACACCGGGCCTCTGCTGGCCGGTCGGAGGGATTACTGACCACCAACTGCGTTATTATTCATGCGTAGGACAATCGCTGGCCACCGATATTTGGAACAATTGTTGTTCAGGGAGCTAAGGCCACATCCCGAAGTCTTCCCTTTCGATTACATTCACTGATTGGACACACCGGCCTATATATGTATATCGGTCCCCACCGTAGCATGAGCTAATCCGCATCAGTTACTTTTATCAGCCAGGATAATTTATGAAGAAAAAAAAAACCAGGACCGTCAGCGGATAAGCGGTGAAGATTAAAGTAATGCAATGGGTGATTGCTAGACCATATGGGAGTCGACTTGCGAGAGTGTGTTTCGTAACCGCAGTCATGTAGCCCCTTAATTTTTATAAGTCAATTAATCCCCGCTAGCATCGACAAAATGGATCATAATTTCATCGCTAGAAGGTTTCAACGCTGGAACTGGACACATGTGAGCTAAGAAGAATTCCGTATTGTCGTTGCTAATCAACATCTACATTCTTACAATGGAATTTAAAACGAGTATTTAAATTATGGGGGTTGCTGAAGAAAAAAAAACTTTATAACCATTGAAAGGAAACGAAACTGAAATACTAGAGAGCCCGTTACGAAAGAACATTTTTTTATTTTTGCATAAGTGACCTCATTTAGCTTAGCATTATTATTTAAAATATTCCTAACCTTATGCATAGTTGGTTTGTTAGAAAACCCAACAACTAACCATAATCATTAAGATTAACCTTTGCGACGCGCCGAACTCTCACATAGTAATATAGTAAATAATAAACATGAAGTCACAGAAACATAATAATAAACATAAACTTAAATAATAAACATGAAGTCACAGAAACATGGGGAAAAACATGTATAGAATAAGAAACATTTAAATTCGAACCCAATACGCGCTCACACTGCCCCGCAATAGATCGGCTATACTAATGCGGCCCAAGTTCGGTTGGGATATGCGGGCACACTATTCTCCGCCAAAGCGCCCTCAGATCGGCCGGCGATCGGCCACAAGACCTCCAGGAGGAGCTAGCAGAAACGGACCAACAGCCAAGAATCAGCGGTAAGGAGTGCAACAGAGCCATAGGAGGCGGGTAACGATGTGGTAACAAACTAAACTCTGCGTATTACACTCTGCAGAAAAGCTAAAGTGTTGGAACTGCGAAGAAATAGGTCATATCTGGGAGAACTGCTTAGAGGAACGCCGAGTATTCTGCTACGGCTGTGGTAGGCCAGAGACCTACAAACCGCAATGTCAAAATTGCCTTCAAAAGCAATCGCTAAACCGACATACTAGAGCATACACCAAGAACAGAATGCCCCCTAAGATCTAAATTAAAAGACTACATTAAATAAGTCAACGATGGCTAACTGCATTCCGATGCGATTGCACCGCAATCGGCGCACGCTTAGGTTATAGTCATTTTATACTGAGGTTAAGAGAAATAATATTCGCGGATCTCACATGTCCGATCACAGATGTCTTTTCTAAAAATGTAAAATTTGCTTGGCCTCGAGAAGCTCAAGTAGTGATGGATAGGCTAAAAATCATTTTGACCTCTGCACTGGTTTTAACAAACCCAGACTTTGAGAAGAAGTTTTATCTTCACTGTGACGCCAGCGATTTCAGCATCGGTGCAGTGTTGGTTTAACTAGCGGAAAATAAAGCTGAAAAGTGTATTGCCTATATGTCAAAAAAGTTAAGTCGATCACAACGTAATTATAGCTTAACCGACCGAGAGTGTTTAGCCGTGGTATTAGCCATTAAAAAGTTTTGCCGCTATTTAGAACTGCAAGAATTTGCAGTAGTCACCGATAATTCTAGCTTGTTATGGCTCATGAGGTAACAGAATGTAACAGAATGTCTCCGATGACCCGGTTAGCGGCCGCAATAAGATTGCAGAAAGAAAAGGAAATCACCAACAGTTCCGGGCACACTTCACCGAAGGGGTATTGACTTCCAAAATAGGGGAAAGTTAGAAATCTGATTCCTAGATGGGAAAACTTGGCATGGAAGACCAATAGATCAGAAAAAGCTCTATGCCGGTTATGGGAGCCCGTGCGAGAGAGCGGCCAGCCAAGCAGTGAGAGAGACCATTGCTCTCTCAGGAAAGCCGATGATGAGTAGTATGAATTTGATCACCGGCAGATACGGACGCGTGTTATTGTGTTCGAAAATAAGTGAATAAACAAGCAGTTACATATAAAGTTCTACTGAAGTGAAATTGATTTCATTTATGCGGGTTGTTACACCGGTATAAAAAGACCGTGGCCCACAGATAGAGTTAGTCAGTACCCGGGTAATCATCCGTACATCAATACCCGGGCAGTTATCCGTCATTCTATAGTCGGGAAGACTCAAGCTCCAGTCGAGAAAATCCAGGAGCAAGAACGCTTACCCTTAAAATAACAGGACCTACTTTGTAAGAATCCAGGACTAACAAGGAACACACTTTGAAGGAAGACCATAGTCCCACAAAACTCTCAGGATTTGCGGCAAGGTGTCTAAAGCCTCCAGGATGCAGCATACCCTGGAATTCATCTCTGCTTTACTGATCTTCCTGGCTCTATTAAAGCTAGTGAAATTGTACAAGAGATCCGTACAGCAGAGTAGAGACCATCACCATACCCTGGACAGAATTGCATCCGGTTTCCCACAAAGTGCATATTTGAAAATACTAACGGCAAAACAATTAAATAAAGAACAAGTGAACCGGTGCATTGCCGTTAATGTGAGTATCAGCGAGAACAAGCAACAGCGTAGACTTTCCTAACAAGTGCTCACTCCAAGTAACCTGAGAGCCGAATAGAAAAGAAAAGAAAACCAACTCATTCATACATTTATATATATGCATACTTCTTCACTTATTGTATTTTTTATACCCGTTACTCGTAGAGTAAAAGAGTATACCAGATTCGTTGAAAAGTATGTAACAGGCAGAAGGAAGCGTTTCCGACCATATAAAGTATATATATTCTTGATCGGGATCAATAGCCGAGTCGATCTGGCCATGTCCGTCTGTCCGTCTGTCTGTCCGTCCGTCTGTCCGTCCGTATGAACGCTGAGATCTCTGGAACTACAAAAGCTAGAAAGGTGAGATTATGCATACAGACTCCAGAGACATAGAAGCAGCGCAAGTTTGTCGATTCATGTTGCCACGCCCACTCTAACGCCCACAAACCGCCCAATGCTGCCACGCCCACACTTTTGAAAAATGTTTTGATATTCTTTCATTTTTCTATTAGTTTTGTAAATTTCTATCAATTTGCCAAAAAACTTTTTGCCACGCCCACTCTAACGCCCACAAACCGAAAAAAACTATCAGTGTTGAAATTTCTTCTTCGCACATCCACTAGCTAAGTAACGGGTATCAGATAGTCGGGGAACTCGACTATGGCGTTCTGTCTTGTTTTTATCTTTGTTTGTGTATATCTTATTATTGTTCGGTTACAATTAATTGGTGCACGAAGGTATATGTATGTATAACGCGTCGAGATCTCATCGCTCCGGAATAAACTGGGGTAAGTTTGACGGAACCCTGTTCCCGAGTTTTCTCTATATTCATATATATACAAATTAAATTTGTTGTTAAAAATTTATTTAAAAAAATATTTTATTTTAATATTTTAAAAAATTTATTGGTGATACACTTTTTAAACTTATACAATATTACAAGACACTACTATCGGTTTTTATCTTAAATCGTTCTCGATCCGATCTCGAAACAGACTGACTTCTCGATTCTAATTCCTGATCCAATCAACCTCGGCCAGAAGCTTTTCTTTTGAAACTTCTTGAACTTTCAATTAGGTTTAGAATAAAAACTTAATGCCGAAATTATTCCTCTGCGTTGCGAAATTCAATTATGCTTACCGATGCATTTTGGATGCAGCGCAATAAGTTGACCATGGTTTGGTCTCCAAGCGGATGCTGTTTTTCTGAGAGATTGATTATTTTTTCGGGTGGCTAAGCGCTGGCAAAGGCAATGACAAAAACAAAAAAGAATGAAAAGCCTCCTAGATTAAAATTTAAAATTTGTTTATAAAATAGGATAGAGTGCTTTGTTTGCGGCTTGGATAACTTACATGTATTCTCGTGCTCATTTTATTTTTACACCATTATTAAATATAAGTATATTTTTGTAACAATGGTAACCGAACGGTGTCAGGTCTAAAGAAAATTATTCTATTGTCAGCCTCTTCCAGGCAATGTATTTCATTAATAGAAGTTAAATATTTTTTTGTGTTCGATATTGTCTTAAATAAGAATTACTTATCAGCGGCGAGTATCAGCCTTGTTTTTTTTTGTTACGCAAAAACATGAGCCCTCAGGGCGACGTTTGTAGTCGTGAGTAGCCAACAATTTTTTTTGACGTGCGCGCCTTTGCTTGGTGATGAATTCGATACTCCTCGCTAAAAACAATCAAAGCCAAATTATCATACTTTTCGAATGCTAGCCTTTTAATTCTTTTTTGTATTACACATTACACATGGCACTAGCCATTACTCTACCTTTATTACTCAATAAAACAAGAAAGAACGCTATAGTCGAGTTCCCCGACTATCTGATACCCGTTACTCAGCTAGTGAAAGTGCGAAGGAGAGTCTTCAACACTGACAGTTTTTGGCGGTTTGTGGGCGTTAGAGTGGGCGTGGCAAAAAGTTTTTTAACAAATCGTTAGAAATTTACAAGACTAATACAAAAATGAAAAAATATCGAAACATTTTTCAAAAGTGTGGACGTGGCAGTATTGGGCGGTTTGTGGGCGTTAGAGTGGGCGTGGCAACATGAATCGACAAACTTGCGCTGCGTCTATGTCCCTGGAGTCTGTATGCCTAATCTCATCTTTCTAGCTTTTGTAGTTCCTGAGATCTCGACGTTCATACGGACAGACAGACGGACAGACGGACAGACGGACGGACGGACAGACGGACGGACAGACGGACGTGGCCAGATCGACTCGGCTATTGATCCTGATCAAGAATATATATACTTTATATGGTCGGAAACGCTTCCTTCTGCCTGTTACATACTTTTCAACGAATCTAGTATACCCTTTTACTCTACGAGTAACGGGTATAATTATGCTATTATTTTAACTACAACAAAATGAGTAGGTAAACATTTCCAGAAAGGGTGCTGACGCGAGAAGTGGAGTGGGTCAAAAACGATGACATAATGTTTGACGGACAACCTTGACAAAAGGGGATCGTATTCGGGGAGGGAACGTGGCCGAAACATTTCCAGATCGTTTTACGATCAAGCTAAAGCTTGTGTGGCAGTGAGGACTGCGGTACGAACTTTTTCAGGCACTACTAATTATACCCGTTACTCGTAGATTAAAAGGGTATACTAGATTCGTTGAAAAGTATGTAACAGGCAGAAGGAAGCGTTTCTGATCATATAAAGTATATATATTCTTGATCAGGATCAATAGCCGAGTCGATCTGGCCATGTCCGTCCGTCTGTCTGTCCGTATGAGCGTCGAGATCTCAGGAACTACAAAAGCTAGAAAGTTGAGATTAAGCATACAGGCTCCAGAGACATAGAAGCAACGCAAGCTTGTCAATTCATGTTGCCACGCCCACTCTTACACCCACAAACCGCCCAAAACTGCCACGCCCACACTTTTGAAAAATGTTTTGATATTTTTTTACTTCTGGTTTGTTGGTCTTGTAAATTTCTATCGATTTGCGAAAAAACTTTTTGCCACGCCCACTTTAACGCCCACAAACCGCCCAAAGCTGCCACGCCCACACTTTTGAAAAATGTTTTGATATTTTTTCATTTTTGTATTAGTCTTGTAAATTTCTATCAATTTGTCAAAAAACATTTTGCCACGCTTCTAGCTTCTGCTAGGTCTTTTAATTTGTTCCTTTAACATTCTATCGATTTCATTATAAACGAAATCTGAGAACGACATAGCATACGGATATTGTTTGCTATAAATTGCCCTGTCATTGTCAGTATTTATTTCTCCTCGAATATCGGTTCTAAAAGGTATTTTCATATTTATTTTAGAATGCTCCTTTTAAATTTTATTCATAATTTTTTTTTCGAAATCTTTTAATTGGTTTGAAGTTATTATTAGAATTTGCATTTTTTCTTTGTCGGAAAAAATTTAACGACGGCGTGTTCAGGATTTGTTGATCCCAAACTATTAGTTTTATTGTTGACGGATAAGTCAACGTTGGCGTGGCCAGGATTTGTTGATCTCAAACTTTTAATTTGACGGAATTAACATTCAGGATTTGTTGATCGCAAACTATTAGTTTTATTGTTGTCGGAAAATTCAACGACGGGTGTTCAGGGTGTGTTGATCCCAAGCTATTAGTTTTATTGTTGACGGATAAGAAAACGTTGGCGTGATCCCTAACTTTTCAATTTTAATTTGACGGAATTAACATCGTCGGCGCGTTTAGAATTTTTTGATCCCAAACTTTTCAATTTAAATTTGACGGAATTAACATCGTCGGCGCTTGAGATTATAAGATCTCAAGCTATAATTCCTTTTTTCTGCAATTTAATTTTTATTCTCGTTATGTTGGAGAGGTGGGGGGCTTACCAAGATCCCACGACCCAAAATCGACGACCCTACGCTGGCATCATGGTGCCTGAACATCGGATGCTCCCTCCTCGGCCAGAGTCCTTTCCCAGGACACAGGCACGAATACACCGACGTAACACTGTTACAGACTTTTCAACGGATATAGTATACAAAAATCATGTTGTCCCTGACGCTTTGTCTAGACTATTTGAGAACGAAATAAATGCACTGGACATGGCCCCTATAATAGACCTTAGCTCTGATGCTTTAAAACTCCTACACGGCGCTAAGAGCTATATTTACGAACAACGAAGATAAACACTAAAATGTTAGAAACATTCTTGTACATTCGTACAGAACACGCTGACAGAAATGTGTTTCCCGATAAACAGTCCTGGAAACACTGGGTTCTTGAAACATTAAGACCGAAAGTGCTTCGACAGGCACACGATAGTGTTACGTCCTCCCATACCGGAATGCAAAAGACCAAAGCCAAGCTACGCCTGAATATATTTTACATTCGATCCTCTGATCGAGTCATAAATTTCTTTTAAAACATGTATTTATAGTGTAGGTGTTCCCGAAACTATAGGGAGCGACAATGGAGCCCAATTTAGAGCTTTGGAATTCAACGCCTTTTTTACGGAATTAATAGTACACCACGTCTATACTGCATTATACTCACCAGCTGCTATCCGCACTTACTTAAAAACCGTTCAAACCGAGTGGGACAGGAACATTACTAGTTGTAGTGGCCAGTGTACCAGAAATCAAACAAAAATTATTATCATGTGTAAAGACTCAGCCAAGACCACTTTTCGATATACGTGGGTTAATTGAAAGCTCGTATAAAATTCTGTGAGACAGAAGCCAAAAGTCCTAGTTGTCCCTTTCGCACTTTAGTCGTCGCTCTCATAGCCTGGAAAGGTCCCGCTTGGCTCGTCGCCAGCAAACACACAATCATTCTGATTTTTCTACTCTGAGACGACAGACGCTCTAAAAAGAACAGGCCACTAAAGTGAAGTAAAAAAAAAAAACGTGACGTCTTAAAATAAAACAGTAATCGGTCAAGAAAGTGTAGTAAACCGTAGTGCGTAAATCGCGGCTCTTCGATTCCTAAAATTTGAAGGAAGTGTACAGTGTATTTGCAAAGTCAGGTAAATAAGAACACGGAACACCGTTATTTTGTGCAGAAACAGACCACAAGTTCTTTATTCTGTAATTGAGGTACTGTTGGCCGGCGATGTTACACGCCTATGTGCAGCCATGTACAGCCGGTGTACATATGTACATGTCGGAGTTGGATTTTCATTAGCGTTGTTCATTTTTGATAATTTATTTCACTGTCGCGCAGCGAGTCGCAATGGTTACTTCTGTTCTTTTCGGAGGCCAATTCGAACTGTCTTCCCTCTTCTTGTTTCTTCTTCCTCCTCACCTCGCATTGCGCCACGCTCAGCAGGGATTTTCGTTCTCCTTCCCCACAGCGCTCTACAGGCTTCCTTCTACTCAAGCTCAATCGTCTGGCTATCTTACACTAGTCGTCAAATGTCAGTTTAGCAGGCTATACACTTTCCAATTGGAGTACACACTCCCTTCTGCACAAAATCGACCATTTGGATACCAATCCGCTCACAACTCATTATCGGATTCCTTTTCTACGTTTTCTAACGATCTCCATCTAGCAACTCTACTATAACAAACGGCCCTTTGTATTTAGGATCTAATTTCGTTTGGTGTCTTTCTCCTCCTTAACAACACATGATTACCAATCTTATATTTTTCCACACGGGCATGCTTTTTATCAACTCTGGCCTTGTCATACTTCGCATTTCTTTCAATGTTTTCTTTAGCCTTCTCTCTAGCTTTCTCCAGATCTACTGGCATTTCTTCGTTGATGGTCAACATTCCCATCGGCCTTGCCTCTTTTCCTATCAACATTTCTAAGGGACTGTGCTGAGTCACCCGATTAGTGGTGCAATTTATGGCCAACTGTATCTCACCCAATGCCTACTGCCACGAACGTTCGCTAGTCTCTACTGCTGTTAACATCCCTTTAAGTACACTCATCACTCGCTTTACCTGCCCATTCGCTATGCTAGCACCAGTTGCTATCACATGTAAATCCATTTTGTTTGTGTTACAGAACTTGCGAAATTCGCTACTTAGTGAAAGCATCAATTTGTAGAATGACGTATTCCTTTTCGTCTTTCTTGCCACTCAATTTCCCACTTATGTCAATATGAATGGTATGCCACGGTATCTCTACTTTGGGTATTGGATGTAACTCTGTTTGCGTTTTGCCTGACGCTGATTTCGATAATTTGCATGTGACGCAATTTTCTACGAATTTCCTAACATATTTTACCATATTTTCAAACCAGTACTGCTCGTAGACCTTATCTAGTGTCTTCTGCCAACCAATGTGCATTATGGCCTCGTGAACATGATTAACAAAGGACCATCTAAACGCCCTCGGAATAACAGGCAAGCATCGCGTCATGCCATTTCTTTGAATAATACGATGCAACAGACTCTTTCTAATCTCATACGTGTTCGCTAATCCTCTCTGCATCTCGTCAATATTCAACTCGCTCATAATATTCGATATGTTTTCATCGCGCTGCTCGGATGCTATCCAGTTGTGTGTGATAGTTGCCAAGTCAACTCGTACTTCCACAACTTTGCTTGTATTTGTTTGTGCTTCTACAGCGACAGGATTCCTCGATAAGCAATCAACATTAGCCATTTGGCTCCCTTTACGATATTCAACGTGGAACTCAAAGAGTTGCATGAATGACCACCATCGATGCACTCGCGGGGTCAATACCGCCTTGTCCTGACTCGCCTTAATAGAATTGCAGTCTGTATACACAGTAAGCTGTCTACCGGTTAAATAATGGCGAAAGTGCTTGATGTTGTTTTTCCCATTTGAAATCATTTAATTTCGAAGTTATTTTGTACAATGGTTTCATCACTTCCAAAAATCTAGGGATGAACTGCCTGAAGTAGGATGCTAAACAAATAAACTGTCGTATCTGTGTGATTGAACCTGGTTCTGGAAGTTGAGATAATGCTTGAATTTTTCGTGGATTGCGCTTCAGTTCAACCTCCTTTACAACGAAACCCATATATTCTATTTCCTTTCGCAGAAATTGACATTTTTTTACATTGAAAGAAAACCCTGACATTGATAACACGCTTAGCACTTTCTCTAATCTTTCGTACGTTTCCTCTTCAGAATCTGAGACAATCAACACATCATCAATATAGACCACCGCATAGGTATTAACTAAATATTCCAGGGCTCGGACTATGGCACGCTGAAAAACAATTGACGCATTCTTTAATCCGAACGGCATTGCTAAAAACTCGTATTGACCTTCAGGGGTCACAAAAGCTGTTCTCTTAACAGAATCGGGATGAATTGGCACCTGATAAGAACCACTGGCCATATCCAAACTGGAAAAATATTTTCCGCCACGTAAACGATCAATCTGGTCGGATATTAACGGCAAGGAATACTTATCTGACACCGTATTTGCGTTCAACTCACGATAATCAATACAAAGCCTATCACTGCCGTCTTTCTTTTTCAAAAGTAACGAAGGGAGAGCTACTAGGTCTAATTACCTTTGCTTCTAACATTTGATCAATTTTATTCCTTACTATCTGTCTTTCGTCTTCGCTGAGGCGATACGGTCGCCTTTGAACAGTTTTATTCATGTCTAGCAAACGGATTTCCAGTGAACCCGTGATCACACGCCTTCATGGGAACGCGCCATCAATGAAGAATTCCGAATATTTGGCCAATATAGCATTAAGTTTTGATTTATCACTACCAATTGAGTCGACCTTATTTAACATGCTGTCGTTATTTATCGATAATACCGTTTGTGTTTTGTAAATATCGAACCTGTTACTTTCTAACATTACTCAAAAACCAAGCTGAAAAATATCTTGCCAAATCATCATATCGTATTTCTTATCAACTTCGTGAAATAACAATTCAAGATTAAAATCAGAAATTTTTACAGTGGACAGAATTTGCAAATTGCTCTTGACAACATTGTCGCCTATGCCTCTCTAAACTACAAGATTATGGCATCTCTTGCCGGAAAGCTTCTCGCTAACTGTCTCTTTTTTGTCAGAATCAACAAAAAAAATGGAAACCGCTCACCAAACTGTATTGCTGTCCCGTTCTGCTGAATTACCGCACACGTGTCGACTCTCCTCTCTATGCTTATGTTCGCTGTTGCTGGTCTCTTCGTACACACCGATGCAATATGTCCAACGTTGCCACATTTGAAACACGTAACTGTAGATCTGCCGCTGCTATAGCCTGGTCTCGTCTCGGTTCTCTCGTTCCTCTCTTCTGCTCTTCTCTTTCTGCACCCCATTGCCTTGTGTCCGAGTTTACCGCAACTATGGCATTTAATCGGTGTTTGCATTTTGTGCCTCTTCTTTTCGGGTCCTTTCTCGATTCCAGCGAATTCGTCATTTCTGACGAACGAGTGGGCTCTGAGTTGTTGTTGTAGCTCCGCACGTGTCTTTACGTTCGTTGTGAAAACCAATGTGCGATGTATGTGCCAGGACCAATGATACCGCAATCTCTTCGTGCGCCATTGACTTCCACTTGGTCAGTAAAGTTGTAACCAAACGGCTGGAGTACACCGAAAGGCATTCATGTTGATTTGGGCGTCCTTTCAGCATGTTCAGCAACACTGCAGCCGTTGTCTCGTTGCCTTCATAGCGTTCCAAGAACAATTCCTTGAACTGCAGCCAGCTCATTCCAGGAAAACAAATTTGCGATAGCCACTGCGATGCCCTGCCGAGAAGTGATTTGCTGAGAATTATCACCAAAGATGCTCCTTCTTGAGGATGTTCACACAGAATCATATTAGCCGTTTTGCACCATGCAGCTGCGTCGGCGTCAGCAGCTTCGGGGTTGAATGTCGGTAGAGTCGCGGAAACAGCATGTGCGCCAGGCACCCACGCTTTTAATAATTCAGCTATCACTTTATATAGCCTTTCGACTATCGCGCGTAAACTTTCTTCCGAATTGTTTTGTAGGTGTGGTGATTCCACTTCTGATTTCGGAGATGGATTTTCACTTCCTTCACTTACTTTTCGGAAGCCAATTCGAACTGTCTTCCCTCTTCTTGTTTCTTCTTCCTCCTCACCTCGCATTGCGCCACGCTCAGCAGGGATTTTCGTTCTCCTTCCCCACAGCGCTCTTATACAGAAACTCTCATACACACGCTCTCTCAATAGAGCGCTCTCTCTCTCTCTTTTTATTCCTTTTTATCCTCATTTATTTCCATGGCGAATACACAGAGAGACTTATAATTAATATTAAATCTTATGAACCAAGTAAATTCCCTACATACATATTGGCGCGGGTGCGCTGGTATTAGTGCATTCGCTACACACATATGCATACACATATTTATGCATAGATGCTGTCGACAGAGACCGCAAGCTGCCAAGATTTGTTTTCTATGCGATCGTAAATGGCGCGAGGACTTGATCTGCGTATTAGAGACGAAAGAGACAAGGAAAAGGAAGCCAGAACACGTGGAAGAATCAGATAAAGTACGGAAGATGACAGAAAAGTAGAGAAAATCGCCGTGAGTACGAATATCGCTGATATAGGGTGCCTCATGCACTCCAACCAAGGAGCCAAGAAAGAGAGATAAAATATTGAAACGAAACGAACTAGTAATGTTGCTTCCGAATATTTTTGCTAAATATTAGTTTTAACTTAATTCTAGACATGCCTTAGAAATGTAAAGTAAAATATATATAGTGACATATCCTTGTCCCTAAGACTTAAGCACATGCCTACACACTAATACACATACAACATGTACACCCAAACACACCCACACACCCTACACAACCGTGGATGTACCCAACAGATACCTGATAAGTCACCCACTGGTAGACTAAACAACCGTTGTCTAATTTAAACAATCTATGCTTAAGCCCTCGCATCATCGTTGCGTTCCCACGTTCAAAGCTCGGACTCGCAATTCCGAAAAACAGAAGTATTAGATTTCAATAAACAAAATTATAAGAATCTAAGAGCACTTGTATCCAAGAGCGAATGCACTTGAATCCAAGAGAAATGCAAAGACTATTAAAGTCAGCAACTCCAAAGCTTTCTCTCTTCATTTGATCAGAACCCTTAAGTCTAAAGTCCATATTAGAAAAGCTCGAAACCGAGGCTTGAACGTGAATAAAATCAGAGTAATTATCAGAGTTCAGTTTGAGACCTAATTATAATCGGTCGGTGTTCTTCTCAACTAAAAATATTGTAATCATTCAGTAAAACAATTTTTTTTTTTTTTTTTACATATGAGTATTGCGATTATTTAATTATATTAAATATGGAAATTAGCTTAAGCGGACAAGAATATGGAAAAGAAACTGAAATTGAAGCAAAATAATGAATGAAGAAAATTGAAAGAACTAATTCATAATGACGATTGAACGCAATTGAAGAAGAATCATTAAACAAGAATTGAAGAAAAAATAGTCGAACAATAATGGAAGAGAAATATTAAAAGTGAAGATTATCTTATAAATTACGATTGATTACATCTAGATATATAAATATTATTCTAACTCTACTCTAGAAATGGTGACAAATACCCTTACTTAATTAGTTCTACTGAAATAATATCTTTTTATTTCATACATACATACACCTAGACACATACACACATATCCACACTTTATTAACCCTCAATTTACAGCCATGTATCAGTTCATTGGGCCCAACGAGCTTCTCGGCGACAACCAAGAGGTAATAAATAAATAATTAAATTTAGGTTTAAAAATATAAATAGTACGGTAAATGTAAAATTTCTAGAGTAAAAGTTGGAATTTCTTAAGAAGAATAAGATGATCGATATTTAAAAATTTTCTTTTGCACATCATTTGAAAAGACATTGTGGCCAATATTCGTCGTGCCTATGATTGCAATGTGCGGCAATACAACCTACTGTAAAACCCATTTCCTTTATGGAGGGACAGGAAGTATTCCGACGAAGTTTTGCCCAAAGCAAATTTGCCCAGAATTTTAACTCCAACTTAGGCCCCTAATTCGTAAAATCTCGAATTAAAAAGAAACTTGGAAATTGTTATTATCAGCTTGAGAGTTTACAAGGAAAAGGGGTTGAACTTATTACGATAAGGACATTCGAAGCTAATTCCCGCTGATGTAGCATCTAACGAAGAAATATAATCGCGTAATGGTCGGCATGATAAGCGAGAAGAGTTTGTAGGTAGAAAAAATTGCAAGCGTAATGTTGGCCAGGTACAACCGAGAAGTAAACTCTATGGTGTGGTTATTTCATTAAGTGAGTATGCTTTTAGGCTGGGGTCGATAACTCGATACTCCTCGCTAAAGACAATCAAAGCCAAATTATCATAATTTTCGTATGCTAGCCTTTTAATTCTTTTTTGTATTACACATTACACATGGCACTAGCCATTACTCTACCTTTATTACTCAATAAAATTATGCTATTATTTTAACTACAACAAAATGAGTAGGTAAACATTTCCAGAAGGGGAGGTGACGCGAGAAGTGGAGTGGGTCAAAAACGATGACATAACGTTTGACGGACAACCTTGACAAAAGGGGATCGTATTGCGCGGCCCGCGACGATCCATCAGGCATGCGAACGCATGAAGGGGAGGGAACGTGGCCGAAACATTTCCCGATGGTTTTACGATCATGCTAAAGGGTGTGGGGCAGTGAGGACTGCTGACTAACAAACGGTACGAACTTTTTCAGGCATTACTAATTATACCCGTTACTCGTAGAGTAAAAGGGTATACTAGATTCGTTGAAAAGTATGTAACAGGCAGAAGGAAGCGTTTCCGATCATATAAAGTATATATATTCTTGATCAGGCCGAGTCGATCTGGCCATGTCCGTTTGTCCGTCCGTCTGTCTGTCCGCATGAACGTCGAGATCTCAGGAGCTACAAAAGCTAGAAAGTTAAGATTAAGCATACAGGCTCCAGAGACATAGAAGCAGCGCAAGTTTGTCAATGCATGTTGCCACGCCCACTCTAACACCCACAAACCGCCCAAAACTGAGTCTTATGATATTTTGTAGCTATGCCTCTATTGGTTATATCGTAATGATCTGGTAAAACCTGCTGTACGCTGTTATTATTTAATTTGTAAGAATTCTCTAATTTTCCTTTCTGAAGGGTCCCTTTACGATATCTCGTGTCGATATCGTTATCTTCCTTGTCTTTATTGAGTTTTTCTATCTTATATCTTTTTGCGTCTTGCATATTTAATGTGGGCTGTCCTGCATATAAAAATATGTGAGCGGGAGTTTGTCCCGTGGTGTCATGTCTTGTTTTGTGAGTATAAGTATAAAGTATAGTTTCTATTTTGCTCAGGTGTATCTCAGGATTCTTCGTTTAGACAGTCCTTAGTTCTTATCTGCTCTAATAAAGCGAATTTTTAATAAATGTCTATGCAGCTCAAGTAGTGTTTGCCTTCGCCCAAATTAATATCTATTACGAATTTATCTATACAGAATTCTATACTCGGGAAAAGTTTAAACAGAACTTTGGTATTTCTATGCTCTGACTTTGCTAGATTACAAAATTTGGAATTCGTTTATAATGTTCTGAATTAGTAATTGGTTATTTGAAAAAAGTAGTTATCGGTAAAAATTTTTTAGTTTTTTGGATCCCTGGATGCAATAGCTTTGCATTGGACTGAAGGATTAACTCCTTGAATTCTGCATATGACTTCATATTTTATAATAAAGTACTTTTGTGGTACTTGGGTTGATAATTTTTTATGAGCGCCCTTTATTGTTTTGAAACCAGCGTCGCTATTTATGTATAAAAAAATCTATCAAATACTGCTTGGCTTCATCATAAGTTAGAGATGCATAAGAAATGTGGATGATCTGTTTTTTATAATAATTCCCCTGTTTAACCTTTTCTGGTCCTTAGTGAACATTTCTTGTCTGTTGTAATTATTTACTGGCTCGTCTCTTCTATTTGCATAGAACAGAAAAACGCAATGTTGGCCAGGTACAACCGAGAACTTAACTGTTTGGTTGGGTTAGTTCATTAAGTTGGAATGCTTTGAGGCTGGGGTCGATAACCTCAGTCTAGTCATCGGTTGACATGTCCGGAAACGTTGTCCAACACTGAGAGCGTCTTCCAACTTTCCAATAGAAGCACACCTATATTCATTGGAATTGGCTACAGTCTCGTTCTTTTTTGTAACCAACAAAAAATTCCTTGCTAAATCATTGTGCGGGGGTTTCCTCGTCTAGGAGCCCCAACCACTTTGTTTGAAAAACCTCCTCAGAGGGAAATCTCCCAAGAGTTTTTCTTTATCAGGTATGTCGCCGTCTTGCACTAGTGCCCCAACTAAACACCGATCTCTTGGCAGAATCAAGTTTTTATCTGGCCACCGGGCCTCTGCAAATCCCGACTATATACTAAACATTGCAGGTAACTGAAATTGATATACTAGAGAGCCCGTTACGAAAGAACATTTTTTTATTTTTGCATAAAGTGACCTCATTTGGCCTACCATTATTATTTAAAATTTGCCTAACCTTATGCATAGTTTGTTTGTTAGAAAACCCAACCACTAACCATAATCATTAAGATAACCTTACAAAATTAATTAACAGTGTCAATTCTCTTAGGCCTTAGAAAATTTAATGAACTGAAATTTTAATAGTAGTTTAAGTAAACGGAGGAGATTTTCTTACTTTTGTTATTTTGTTTTGAGTAGGCGCACAAGGAAGTAGAATAAATGAATACTCTTACAAAATCTTATTTGTTAGGCCATCCTGCCTCTTTTGTAAATAAGATTGGAAGTCTCTTTAGGGAATCGTCGAAGAAGATTGTGGTCGGGTTGGTTAGAGAAAGCGATGTTCAAATTCCACCAAAGACCTTGCTACAGTTTAGTCTTGCTGCAGTCTGTAAAATTTTTCTGTTTTATTTTGCGAGATTCGTTTTGTTTTCAGAATTCTTCTTTTGTCCCCCTTAGTAAGGGATTTACAATTATAGTTAATTATAGTTTCCGTAGGAATCCTAAAAATTAAAGTATGTGTGAAAAGTTATGAAAGGCAATCCGACCCACCCCATCGTCGAAAAAGCTAAGGCACCAGGGGACTCCACCCTCAATTATTCATAACTGAGTACAACGTCATGAACAACGTATCAGAATGTGAGCGTTGAATTGTATTTTTTATTGTGGTTGTTTATAAAAGTTAAAAGTTCCTGAGATCTCGACGTTCATTCGAACGGACAGGCAGATGGATGGATATGGCCAAATCGGCTATTGATCCTCGGCTATTGATCCTTATCAAGAATATATATATTTTATATGGTCGGATACGCTGCCTTCTGCCTGTTAAATACCTTTCAACCTAGTATTCTCTTTCAGTCTACGAGTAACGGTTATAAATATACTTATGGTTTAGCATACCTTAAAAATCTAGAGAGCTAGAGAGCGATTGCTTATTACTTTAGCTGTCTATCGTTCAATGGTTTTTGCCTTTGAGAATTTTTTATTATGAGGATTTTAAAGAATGAAGCATTTCAAAAGATCGGTTTAAGTTTCCATTCACCGACTTTTAATCGGTATGTCATAGATCAATAAAAATGTCTACCGCTTAATCACCGTTCGATTTCTGTGAAAGCAAGCGATGATTTTAACATTGGCATATCCTAGGAAATCATCGCTATATATAAAATCATAAAGACACCGCTAAACGAGTACAAAATCATCGTTATATACACATGACGTGCACTTAGTCCGTGTTTCTTCTTCTTCACTGTTCATATTGATTGAACGACTGTACCGTTGTCCACACTCACAAGTCCCGGCCTGTCATTTATGAAGATGTTTCCTTCGTATACGTAAGTGATGTGATGCAGTTGTCTTAACTTTAGAGAATTTAATAATGGAGTTTAAAATGTTTGGTGGTTTGTAAAACCTCCTACAACAAAATATCCTTGATTGGAGTATTGGTGGGCTCTGAGGAGTTAAGGGCGGTCAAGTCAAACTGTAAGTAATTGACCTTGGGCCCCGGCAAAGCGGAGAGACCGTGAACTAACGATACTGCGCTGGACCTTGGAATCGAACCGGCCAAGGGCACAGAGCTCGAACAATAACGGTGTGGACTTTGGACAAGCACAAAGAGGACACACCGTGAACCAACGGGACTTGAGTTAGACCTTGTACCCGGGAAATAGTGGGATACCCGCGGGCTATAGGAAGGGCGGCGCAGAAGCAGCTCAGGACAGTCAGTCAGTGAAAGTTCGCGGAGGTCGAAAGCGAAATAGTGACGCGGAACGGTACCCGGAACGAGTGAACGTCAAGTGATGGTCGAAGCGGGCATCCAAGGAGGACCCATACAAGCGAAGGACAAGCGATCTTTGGTCGGCAAAGGTGGTTCAGGGAGGAGCGCTAGCTTATCTCACGGACGATACACCCTGCCCCCATAACATTCTAAACCCCAGTCGAGCCGCCACGGGTACGCTTTCGGGAGCGACACGGGACCAGCGAAGAAGGTGCGAAGAAGGTGCGATGATCGCAGGAATCCCTATTATCGAATTGCTACTAAATAAAGGCTATTCTAATCAGAAACTCTGTCTTCTCTTTGGTCGGGCAATCACAAAAATCATAAATTTGGTGGGACGAACAAACAAACTCTCTAAGCTAGCCGTTGCAATTCGTAGCGAGTAGAAACTAAGAAATCAGTTCGATCTGGCGCCCAACAGTGATTGTCCTGGCCAAAAGAAAGAAAGACGGTGAAATCGTGGCTATACAGCCTAAATAATGATAACTTTCCTGCAATAGCGAGCGCCCTAGGGATCAAGCTGGAGGGGTAGGTTTAACTGCGCGAGCTCGGGAATGAACGCGGTAAGCCAGCCGCGAGAGGAGGGAGAAACGGGAGTCCAGCCGCGATCGTCGGGACAACGCTCCCTCAAGATTACGCGAAGGTGGCGAAGCAGGTGCGGGAGTGGACCTTCCGGTACGATGGACACGACAAGCCGTTGGAGTTCCTGGAGAAGGTGAAGTGGTCAGCAATGACATACGGTCTGGATATCAACCAAATCCCACGAGCGAAGCCGGAACTGCTGAAGGGCAGGGCCCTAATGTGGTTCATAGCCAACAATAGATTCTGGAGACATGGGCAGAATTTATCCAAAGCTTGCGTACACCCTTTTCGTGAGATCGTAAGATCGTAAGATTGCGGTCAGCGGCCGCAATAGATTGCAGAAAGTAAAGAAAATCAACACCAGTTCCGACAACACAGCAAGTGTGATCAACACCGTGGAGGTTGTCGACCACAAGCAGGAAATAGAATACCCTGGAATTCATCGCTGCTTTACTAATCTTCCTGTTTCTATTAAAACTAGTGAAAATGTACAAGAGATTCGTACAGCGGAGGAGGGACCATCACCATACCCTGGACAGGATTGCATACAGTTTCCCACAAAGTACTTAATTGAAAATACTAACTGCAAAACCATTAAATAAAGAACAAGTGAGCCGGCGAAAACAAGCGAAAACAAGCAACAGCGTAGACTTTCCTAAAAAGTGCTCACTCCAAGTAACCTGAGAGCAGCCGAAGCGTGGCACAAAAGAAAAGAAAACCAACTCATTCATACATTTATATATATGCATACTCCACTTAGTGTATTTTTGTTTTTGTGTTTGTGTATATCTTATTATTGTTTGGTTACAATTAATTGGTGCACGAAGGTATATGTATGTATAACTCTATAGTAGCGCTAAGCATTTCTGTTTTGTATAGATACACACTCTAGCACACTAGCAGCCCTAAGCAACCTTGTGATATGTGTAAAACGATCGAACGAACGAGAGGAACGAAGGAACAAAATAAAGGGAATAAGTCTTGCGAGTGATCTCCAACTAAAAGGACGTATTTTACTCTGCTACAATATTAGAAGTGGGCGCGAAACTTGGTGCCAAAAGCCATTCCTGCAGACTTTTAATTGTGGAAAAATTTATAATGGAACCAGTAAACGAAGATGATTTCACGAGCAACCAATTACGCAATTGGTGTTCGGTCTTAAACTTAGCCACTCATGGAAGTAAGAGTACGTTGGCAGCACGATTGAGTGAAGTGCATTTCCGCAGAAAGTGTCCAAGTTTATTAAAAGATACGATACTACGATACGATAAAAGGCGGCAGTTAACGTTTCGACAGTTTCGAACGAAACGGAGATTGCACATAATGTTCCAGAAGAAGAAGAAGAATTAAACGAAACGATCGGGGAAGACGCGAATAAATCAAAAGAGATGGCAAAATACGGCGAAGGAGCGAAAGAATCAAACGAGATGGCAAATGACGGAGAAGCAGAACAAGAATCAAATGAGATGTCAAATGACGGTGAATCAGAAAAAGAATCATATGACATGGCAAACGACAGCGAAAACGAAGATTTGAATGAAATGATAGATGGCGATGAAAAAGGAGAGTCAAACGAGATTACAGCAGACGAAGAAGAAGGAGCGACGCAAACGACGAGTCAAATGATGAACAAGAACAAACAGGATTAAAGATAGCGATGGTGGACAAGCAGAAAAATCTAGAGAAAGAAAGCAAAGAAGAACATGCAAATACAAAGAAGCAGCTTTATGATTTAAAGGATATGCCACAAAAATGGGCGTTTGAGAACGGAGTTCAAAGGGAGAAACTAAAATTACTGACCAGAGAGTTGGAGTTGATGAACTTCGAAAGAGAGCTACTGCGAAGGGAGAATAGTATGTTAAGAGCGTCTGAGAGAGCGAGCGAGCGAGCAATGTTTCGAAAGGTGATGAAATTCCTTTTCAGAGCATTTAAGAAATGCTCCCACACTTCGACGGCCAAACAAGTGTTAGTGTTTGGCGCGCACATATAAACGTACTGAGTTCAACTTATGGATTAACGGAAAATAAGTTACGGTCTCTCATATTTAGCAAAGGGAAAGGTGATGCACAAACCTGGATTTACTCAAAGCCTGAGTTTGAATTTGTTGACATCGATGAGAAGGCCTTTCTCCCAAAAGAAAGTGCCATTACATTGCGCAAGAAGCTTGAAGAGCGCAAATGGCGAGCAAATGAATCGTTTACTTCCTATTTCAACTCGAAAGTAACAATGTCAAATGAATTAGGAATGTCAGAAGGCGAGCTAATCGACTAAATAATTTATGGAATACCAGATCGTCAAATACGCACAAGCGCCAATATGATGTGTTTCAAGACGAAAGACGAGATGCTGTCGGCTTTACAGCATACTAATTTAGTAGCTCCAAAATCTTGGCGAGCTCCTAAAGATTCTGGGAAAACTGAGAATTCAGTTTTTTGCTGCTATAATTGCAATTGTTTGGGGCATATTGCCTCAGATTGTCGCCCAAAAGAGAAGTCGGAGCCTGTTTTGAGTGCGGAAAGATGGGTTATCTCGCCTCGCAGCCTGTGACCCGCAACGAGGATTATGTAAGATATTTAAGTTTCGAAATAGAGGGTAGCGTTAATGAATCTTTTTTTTTAGAATGCCTCCTAGACTCAGGCAGCGCAATTAGTTTTATGAAAAAGAATTGCGTTCCGGCTAGCGTTAACTTGAAGCCAGCGCTCCCAGCCGCGTATTTTGGTTTAAACTCCAGCAAATTAATTGTTATTGGAAAAACGTTTGTGTTCATTACGATGAAAAATAAAAGAATAAAACTTGAAATGCTAGTTGTTCAGGATGATTTAATGTATGGGAAAGTTGTGTTAGGTAGGAATTTTTTAAATGCAAGTGGCGCAAGCATTGTGTGGAACGAAGATGGTGTTATTCTAATGAATGAAAATACAAATGAAAGTAGATATCGTCGCGCGAACTGAGTTGCCTATAAACGGCTACTCCACCATGGATCCCAAGCGAAAGGGGCAGACGTATTCCGTGGATGTAGGCGAAGGCAGGATCGCAGACGAAGACCATATCACCCTGGTGGATGGGCTCCGTTCGGCGGCACCACTTCTCGCGGCGCACAAGCGTAGGCAGGTACTCCATGACCCACCTCCTCCAGAAACGGTCTCGTAGCAGGCGAGCAATCCTCCACTGCTTCCTCGTAGAACCCTCCTTGGGCAGCTCCGCATCCAATCCAGGCGTATCCGGCAGATTGGCTACTCCCTTGAGTAGATCGTTTGGCGTCAACGGCGCCTCCTGGTCCGCATCCACAGGCAAGTGGGTGAGCGGACGCGAGTTTACAATATTCTCCGCCTCAATCAGGAAACTCTCCAATACATGGTCCCTCGGCGCAAATTCCTTCGGGGTATGACGCAGTACTCTCTTGACGCACTGCACCATGCGCTCCCAAACTCCGCCCTCAGACGGGTTTACTGGGCAATTGAAGATCCATTGTATGCTTCTGCTTGACAACTCACTTTGAATCTCCTCCATCTCGAACACGTCACCAAAGCGTCTGGCTTCCCTGTCAGCTCCCACGAAGTTCTTGCCGTCTGGCCCTCTACGGCAGACGAAGTTCCTGATCGCAATTATGCAGGAATTCGTCGACAGGTCATGCGCCAACTCCAGATGAATCGCCCTTGTCGTCAAGCACGTAAACAAGGCGAACCAACGCTTCTCCTTGTGACGGGACACAGTCACCAGCAGTGGCCCAAAGTAGTCCAGTCCTGTGTATTTGAATGGCCATCCACCCGCATCCAGTCTGTCTTCCGGATGGGGTCCCATTATCGGCGGCATCGGCCGCGCTCGCTGCAACTTGCACTCGTTGCACGATGAGATGACTCTCCGCATCACACGCCTCATCTTTGTGACCCAGAACTTTGTCCGGATCTCCGCAATCGTAGCATCCATATTTTGATGCTTCATCCTGGCGTGGAAGTCTCTCACAATTAGCTCTGACAGACTGTGCCTGTGTGGCAGTAATACGGGCCTCCTCGCACTGTACGGCATGCACAGTGCGGCATCAATTCTGCCGTAAGCTCGCAGAATCCCGTCCTCGTCTAGGTAGGGCACCAACCCTCGAATGTCGCTCGATCTAGCGACGTCCAGTTTCCGCCGACCTCATCTCGTTGGGGAACGACTCCAATTGTGCCTGTCTGACCAACAGGTTCTCCGCGGCCTTACATTCTGCTGCAGTAAGGCCGTATTCCTCGAGCTCGTTTCGCTGTTTGCGGCACCAGCGCGCAAACCGTAGGACCCAGGCTGTAGGTCTCACCAGGCGACTGAAGCTCGAGAATCTCTGAAACGGAATAACAAAATCGTCTGCCGCAACTAATGCAAACTCACTGGGCATCTCTTCTTCATCAGGGGCATCTGGAACACGCTCAGTTCCTTCCTCAGGCCCCGGCCAGCTGGCTGCTGGCTGCCTCAAAAATGCAGGTCCTCTTAGCCACCTTGATTCCTGGCTAGGGTCGACTCCTTTATGCGACCGCGTCGCATCATCAGCCGCATTGTCGGCTGTAGACACCCATCTCCATTGGGAAACCTTCGACGACTCCAAAATCTCCGCCACTCGGTTGCCAACAAACTGCTTATTCCGGCGGTGGGTGCTGCCGATCCATCTCAGCACCGTCTTAGAGTCCGTCCATAAAACCAGGTCCGTGATGACCACACTGTGCTCCTGACAGTGTTCATCAGCCTGGTTCCAAGAACTGCTGCCTGCAGCTCCAGCCGTGGGATCGTCATCGTTCTTATTGGGGCACACTTCGTCTTCGCACTCACGAAGCTCCAATAGGCCACCGCCGCGAATGCTGCCTGACTAGCATCCACGAAGACGTGCAACTCTACGGCCCGGACTGCTCCACGCCCAAAATAATTGCGCGGACATCGGAACTGTCCCACGGCGTCCATCTCTTTGCGCCAAATCGCAAAGGCTTTGCTTAACTCCTCCGGAGTGGTTCGTCCCACTGGATCTTCTGCCTCCAAATCTCTCGCAGCAGCAGCTTCGCTGTAACCATGAGGCAGCACAGGAATCCCAGGGGATCAAACGTTGACATCACCAGGCTCAAATATTCCCTCTTCGTAGGGACTCGATCTCCACTCAGGATGCTGCTTGGCACTCGATGATACTCCACGTTGAATCTGAAGTCATCTGTTGCTACTTGCCAACGCATTCCGAGGATCTTCTCTTCAGCCTCACCCCATCCGACGCTCTTGACTCGACCAGGTCCTAAAGCCGTCTCCACGGTGGGTGAGCTGGATGAAAACTGGCATAATTCGAATCCAGCATCCTTCACTCGGGTAGATACGCTGATAGCCTCGCTCTCTGTAGCGAAACTGTCCACATAGTCATCGACATAATGGTAGTCGGTGATGGCCTTGACCGCTCTCGGATCCGAATCCCGATACTTCAGGGCATTCATAGTCTTCACGTAATGCGCAGCGCTCGGCAAGCAGGCTGCTCCAAACGTCATTACGTCCATCTCGTAGACGTCTGGATCTCTCTCGTCGTCGCCATCTCTCCAGAGGAATCGTTGGGAACATCTATCCTCGGGTCGGATCAGAACTTGGTGGAACATCTCCTTAATGTCACCGCAGACTCTGACTGCTCCCTCTCTGGAGTGGAAAAGCACAGCTGGCAAAGGCTTATAGTGCTGAGGCCCTTTGTCCAGCGCCGAATTCAACGATGTGCCTCCAACTTTGGCTGCAGCATCGAACACAAGACGCACCTTGCCGGGCTTGTTAGGGTTTTCGACACCAAAGTGTGGGTAATACCAAAGTCGATCGCTCCTTACCGCGACCTCATCCGGATGCATCTTCCTCGCATATCCTTTAAGTATGTAATCCTTGATGATCCGGTCATATTCTTGCGCTAACGGCTTGATGCGCTTCAATTTCCTCTTAACGTTGACCAGCCTCTTGTACGCCATCTCATAGCTCTGTGGCAGTACAACGTGGTCGTCCTTCCAGAGCAATCCTGTCTAGTAGCGACGCCCCACTTTCACCGTGCTGTCTTTGAGGATCCTTTGGGCCCGAACATCGTCGCTGGCTGCGACCTGTGGTTCCTCTCTAGAGAACCACCTCGTTCTAAGTGGCAATCCGAGATGTCCATGATCCAGACCTATGAGCAACTTCGGCACCGCGTTGCTGTAAGGCTTCATCGGCAGATGCGCATCTCTCTACACGCAGTGGACATCTTTTCTACTTAATGTCTGCATCGGCAGACTTAGGCTTGAAACGGCATAAACGTTTTTTAATGCGTAGCGAGTGGTCTTTCCGACTCCACTTATCTGCAGGCTCACCACGTTGGTAGGCTCTCTGGCTGCCTTACCTCAAAACCTTTGGATGTTAAGCTGCCGACGCTCTCCTTGTACTCCAAGATCCCTTCGCAGCTCGTCATCGATCATCGTGACCGAGGATTCTTCGTCCAGGAGCGCATATGTATCCACCCTACGACCGGCTCCGTATAGCGTAACGGGCAGAGTGCGGAAAAGTAGGCGTCCTCCTTCAAGGTCAACGCAGTTTAGGTTCCTTTGGGTGGGCAGTGCGCTTCACGCAAAGCACTTCTCTCCAGGCTGTCCCTGTGACCATCTTGTCGCGAAGGCATCCTGGCCGGGCTGCGTCTGGGAACTGCTCGCTGCTGGTTCCCTCCATGGCGTCTAAAACCACCTCGCTGCTGCCGCCTTCGCTCTTCGTCCGCGCCATGTAGCAGACGATGATGCATCCTTCGGCATCCGTTAATCTGCACTCAGATTGCATATGGCAGGATCTGGTGTAGCGCCCGCTTCGTAAGCATGTGAAGCAGAGTCGGTGCCTCTTCACAATGCTCCACCTTCCAGGCGGCGAAGCTCCAACGAATTCTTGGAAATTCGTGATTCCATGTTGTCCTCGGCAGATGAGACAACCTCCATGGAGATCATCCTGTTCGTCTTCGTAGTGGTCGACGCTCGCATGCAGAGCTCGACGTCTCGGTTCCTTTCCCTCGACGTCCAAAACCGTGCACACCACGTTGCGTACTCCTGTAGCCACGCGCTGAAGTGGACTACAGCGGGAAAGGGCACGATCGTTGCGGCATGCCTGGCCCACTACATTCGTTTGCTTGTGGGAAGCTTGGCCATGAGAGTTGGGTTCCCGAGGTGCTGCTCCGCCTTCGCTGATTGCAATAAGGCTGCCTGGTTACTCACTTGGGTCGCGAAGAGAATAATCTTCGCCAGGAAGTGCTCCGAAATCGGCTGCACCTCTCGCACGCTGTTGAGCTGGCTGCGTTTGAGCCTTCACTGTCTCACGAGCTTCATCCTTCAGAGCCTTCAACAACCTCTGGTTGTTCTCCAGGTCCGTGCAGTTGTACGCTCGGGTCGTCTCCACGAACACACAACTGAAGATCGGCCACTCCTCAGACTGCCCTCCAAATGCAGGCAAGTCCGGAAGCTTCCTTGCTCCATGCAATCCATTCGGCGTCAGAGAGGCGTAGGATCCGACAAGTGGCGATGCTGTTGACACGTTGTGGACTCTCAAGCCCGATTGCAGGAATCCATAGGCTGACTGCCCAGTACTTGTTGCACACAGTGGCGCCACAAAATTGTTGCTAGTCGTTAGCAATGGCGGTCTACTCCAAGATGAAGGCAGCGTGCAGGTCGCGCTGCTTGCACCGGTACCGTTATAGTGAATCGACCCGACCCCGTTATGTGATGCCTCTCCATTAGTGGGTAGTGGCGGTCCGCTCCAAGATGGCGGCTGCCCCGACGCTCCACTATTGGCGCCAACTGCGCTTAGCGCGCAATTGGTGACTCTCGATCTCTCCAGCTCCTTCCTTCACGCTGCGATTCTCGCCATGAGATCCAACGTGAGGGACTGGTTCTCCTCTGGTGCAGCTGCGCCGGCAGTACTTCCAATCTGGGAAGCTGGCATTGGTCGGGGTGCCAATGGCCGCTGTCGTGGCCCGCGGCCAGGTTCCCGATCCACTACGCGCTGGCTGGTGATCCGGTGTAGGGGTGCCAGCGCCTGCGTTGAACCGGGCACGGCTACTCCACCATGGATCCCGAAAGAAAGGGGCAGACTTATTCCGTGAATGTAGGCTCGTATTATTCTGTTAGGATTAAGGGTTATTACAGTTGGAGTTAACTTATTCCTAGCTCACCGCAGTGTGTCCTCCAAGCTTTCGCGCGATAATGATAAATGCTAAGTTTTCCCGGCTTAATGGAAACTTACGATGGCGACAATCAGTGTGCCCGCACACATTTTGGCTAATAATCCTAACATTTTCGGACTAGTTCACAATACAAAGATAAATAAAAATACTAACTATCGATTACAATGTTCGATCCGGGACAGTAGCCCGGGACAGCAATATATGACTAAATCGAATGGTATGGATAGGTTAGATGATGAAGATGATTTTATAGCGAAAATTTGTATGATTGAATATGAACCTGATAATAAAAGTGCAACAGTAGGGGTAAATCTGAATTTTAATGATAAAATTCGTTTTGAGAATTTGTTTCAGAAATGTTATGTCAAAGCTGTTCGACCAACGATACTAGAAACAAAGTGCGAAAAGAAAATTGCGATTAGTGACGTTAGACCGTTTAGATGTAGTCCAAGACACCTTTCCTATGCTGAAAAGAACGATTTGCAAAGAATTAGTTTACTTAGATGACATAATGATAGCAACAAAAGATGTGAAGAGTCACTTGGAAATTTTTAATGAGGTGTTTGATAGATTGATCCGGAATAATTTAGAATTGAGGCTTAATAAGTGTGAGTTTTTTCAAAAGGCAGTAAAGTATCTAGGGTATACGATTAATGGATTTGGGATCAAAGCTGATGGAAAGGGTATATCCGCTGTAAAGAATTTTCCAATTCCTACAAAAACGAGTGAGGTACAAAGTTTTCTAGGATTTTGCTCCTATTTTCGCAGGTTTATTAAATACTTTTCCATCGTGGCAAAACCCTTATACGATGTCACGAGGAAGACGACAAATTTTCTGTTTGGGGAATTAGAGTTAAAGACATTTGAAGTTCTAAAGAAAAAGTTAATAGACTCCCCAATACTTGATTTGTATAACCCAACAGATGAAACCGAATTACATTGCGACGCGAGTTCGATTGGTTTCGGATCAATTTTAATTGCAAAAGAAAAGGTATGGGCAATTTCACCCTGTATTTTATTTCTCCAAGCGTACGACGGATGCTAAGTCGAGGTATCACAGTTTCGAGTTGGAAAAGTTAGCGATAATTTATTCACTCAAACGATTTAGGGTATATCTGCACGGTAAAGTTTAAAAATTGTTACGGATTGCAAAAAAGAAATAAACCCTAGAATTGCGCGGTGGACTCTAGAGCTAGCGAACTATGATTATAAACTGGAACATAGATCAGGTATTCGCATGCAACACGTGGATGCCCTCAGCAGATGTACAAACATTATGGTAGTAGATTCAAATTCGTTCGAAGAAAATTTGGTCATATGTCAAAATAAGGATGAGATTATAGTAAACCTAAAAAAACTATTAGAAAAGAACTAACACAAACTGTATGAGATGCGCAATTTTTATGGAAACGCATGTACTTTTCAAGTACCACAATGGCCTGGGACACGTTGGTGTCGACAAAGTTCTTGAGGTGATTCTAAAGACCTATTGGTTTCCTAATTTAAAACAAAAAATAGGACAACATATTAAAAATTGCTTAGAATGCATTGCATTTACGGCGAAAGGCAAGCATGAAGACTACTTACACAATATTCCAAAGCCAACAAAACCTTTTGAACAGATACATATTGATCATTTAGGACCAGTTAATACAAAAGAGAAGAAATCGAGGCATATTTCAGTAATTGTTGATAGCTGTACAAAGTTCGTAAGATTATATTCTACAAAAACCACAAAGCCAACTGAAGCGATAGCAGCGCTGGAAAATTATTGCAGATCATATAGCACCCCCAAATGTATAATGTCAGATCGAGGTTTCTGTTTTACTTCCTCAGAATTTCTAAACTTTCTTAAGACTCGTAACGTAGCTCATACACTAATAGCGACAGGTTCGTCCGAGGCGAATGGACAGGTAGAGCGGATAAATCGTAGTATAGGCTCAATGCTTGCAAAATTACTAAGTTCAGAGCCGAGTTGGGGTTTTAAAAACTAGGAGAAATTGAGTTTGCGATAAATAATACAGTTCATAGAATGATTAGTGAACATCCAAGTGTAATGCTATTTGGAGTCGGCCAAAGAGGTAGTTTGGTTGACTGCCGTAGGACGAAGGAAGAACTATTGAAAGTATCAGGAAAAGGGAAATTCAATTACAAAATTATAATGAGTCAAACCAGAATAGCAAACGACTGAAAGCGAGTCTATATAAACAAGGAGACTATGTTGTAGTAAAAAATTTCGATTGTCACACTGGAGCTTCAAAAAAACTTGTCCCAAAGTTTAATGGACCCTTTAAAGTAGTTAAATATTTAGGAAACGATCCTTACGTAGTTAGAGATGTCGACGGATTTCAGCAATCTAGAATCCCCTACTGTGGAGTTTGGGCAGCAGCTAATATGAAACCTTGGTTTGGTTGGTCGAAAAGCAAAAATAATGATATATAGGATATTACAATTGAGGATAGAAATGAAAATGAAGAATGTGAAGAAACAAATGAAAGCGAAAGTGAAACTGAAGAAACAAATGAATATTTAAATGAAGATGTTATCGAAGGAAATGTAAATGATATGTTTAACGAGGCGAATAAAATAGTCGGAGACGACTTAGTAAATAACTCAAATGAAAATTCAAGTATAGACATAAAAGAAAGAAAAATTATAATAGAAATATTATAATAGAATAGTCAAAGTGTATAATACTAGAAGTAAAAGCAAAAGAAAAGACTTTAACATTAATTAAGCCAGGATCAGGAGATCCTTGTTGGTCAGAATGGCCAAATTGTATTAGCCCTAAGCATATATGTTTTATATATATACACACTTTTTTATAGTAGCCCAAAGCATTTCTGTTTTGTATAGATAAACACTCTAGCACACTAGCAGCCCTAAGCAACCCTGTGATATATATGTGTGTAAAACGATCGAACGAACGAGAGGATCGAAGGAACAAAATAAAGGGAATCAGTCTTGCTAGTGATCTCCAACTGAAAGGACGTGTTATACTCTGCTACAATATATATACATGTATTCTCGTGCGCATTTTATTTTTACACCATTAGTAAATATAAGTATGTTTGTGTCAGGTTTAAAGAAAATTATTCTATTGTCAGCCTCTTCCAGGCAATGTATTTTATTAATAGAAGTTTAATATTTTTTTGTGTTCGATATTGTCTTAAATAAAAATTACTTTTCAGCGGCGAGTATCAGCCTTGTTTTTTTTTGTTACCCAAAAACAAGAGCCCTCAGAGCGACGTTTGTAGCCGTGAATGGCCAACAATTTTTTTTTACGTGCGCACCTTTGCTTGGTGATGAATTCGATACTCCTCGCTAAAAACAATCATATCCAAATTATAATAATTTTCGTATGCTAGCCTTTTAATTCTTTTTTGTATTACACATTACACATGGCACTAGCCAACAATCTATTACTTAATGAAATTATGCTATTATTGTAACTACAACAAAATGAGAAGGTAAACATTTCCAGAAGGGGTGCTGACGCGAGAAGTGGAGTGGGTCAAAACGGATGACATAACGTTTGACGGAGAACCTTGACAAAAGGGGATCGTATTGCGCGGCCCGCGACGATCCATCAGGCATGCGGACGCATGAAGGGGAGGGAACGTGGCCGAAACATTGCCCGATCGTTTACGATCAAGCTACAGTTTGTGGGGCAGTGAGGACTGCTGACTGACGAACGATACGAACTTTTTCAGGCACTACTAATATTTATTCTCGTTATGTTGGAGAGATGAGGGCTTACCAAGATCCCACGACCCAAAATCGACTAACTTACGTCGGCATCATGGTGCCTGAATATCGAATGCACCTACCTCAGCCTGAGTAGTTCCCCAAGACACAGGCACGAATACACCGACGCAACAGAATTGGCGCCCAACGAAAGGATTTGTCATATTTGTTAAGAAATAGTATCATTAGTTTCAACGAAAAATAGGCATAAATTCTATCTTTTAACGTCCTAATTAATTCGACTATGGATAGAATATCCATATCGCGATCGCTTTATAATTCTTTTACCATTTAGTCTAACTTAAAGTCCCCAACTTCTGCAACCGAGAACGCGCGTAAATGGTTCAAAATAGAGGCAGGACTTTGAGATCACTTTTGTTTATCATCCCTTCAAAATCGTAAGTCCTTTGTTATAATATCAAACAGCTAACTAAATATATTTTGAGGGTGGCTCACGCTTCCAACGTATTGGGCCAAGTAGCCAGGTTGTTCGAGAAGGTTGGGTGGGGGAACTGACCGGAAAACATAAAATCGACGCTGCCCACGTACTAGGCTAAGGAGCCAGGTTGTTTGAGGGGCTCGACTATTTCCGTCTTTCCATGACTAATTTTGGGCGGGGGACGATCTTAGTTTCTTTGGTTCACGCTACCGGCGTACAAGGCCAAGTAGCCAGGTCATTTGTAAGGCACGTGTCCAGGGAAATAGGAAAACTATTGTGGACTCCGAACGTATCGGTCAAATAGCAGCAGGTTTGGAGTCCGCAAATATCGGTCAAACAGCCTCATTTTCCGACGGCTGGCGCGAGGGGGTTTTCGGATATATACTGTCTTAGGTGGACCACTTCACATATGGAACCATCGTAAAAGCTCTCCAGGAGAAGGTGGGCCAGTTCACATATGGAACCATTGTAAAAGCTCCCCAGGAAAAGACGGGCCAGTTCGCGTAAGAAACCTAGTAAAAGTTCCCTAAGCAGTGGAAGACGGAGGCCTGTTGGACGGGTGTAACCATGTCAGGGCAATGACCAACATCTCCGGGTAGTTATTTGTTTTTTTTTTTGGGCTTAAATACCGGACGAGTTTTTGACTTAGGAGAGACTTATTAATGGCGTAACAGCACCCTAGCTTACCTATCTAATTTTAACAGTTGTAGTCAGAAACGTTCACGGTAGATCGTGTCATATATTTAGCTGCATACCAAGCAGAACAAAAAAATAGTCTTAAATTGAGCAATCCAAATACGTAAATGAAGGGGGAAAAATAGGGGGGCACCTAATCAAGAGAGTCTTCAAAACTTGGAAAACCAGCCGGAAGAGGTAGTGCACTTGTCCGAACAGATTGAAAGCACAATGGATGAAGCAGCCGGAGGAATGGATTTACCACTAGGGGACGCTCCAGCATGCTTCCACGGTAGGAGGCAAGTTCAGAAGACCGTTCGGAGACTGCCGATAGGCGGGAAAGAGAACTAATGGATTTAGTGAGACAAAGTAGAGATGCGGAATTCGAACTGATCGCTCAAGCCACCCAAACCTTTACCGAACATCCAAGAATGGCCCCACCACCTGGACTACCTAGAAACCCCATCCAAATGCATCGGTTAAGGGAGCCCAGACGAACGGCCACTCCACAGCAGATGCGAAGCAGCAGAGACCAGACACATACTTCACCCCGAGTTAGATCGTGGTCTAACGTTTCATGCGCCACCACATAAGGGTGTTCGGCTAGATAAATGTAACTTAAAATTTGCCGCGAGTCCAACAGAATAGCGCCTGGGTGCAGAAACTCTTTGCACGATATGATTTTCAATACGTGTGGATACGGAGTGGATTGCTACCGCCAACACCCCGGAAACAAGAATCCATGCACGTCTCGATTCCATGAGTCCACTTGTCGTTTTTGCCAGAAGTCAGATAAGGACGATAAACCGGGAAACTCGTCATACCTTAAGCTCAATCAGAATTACCGATCACATAAGAACCTAGAACAACGAGTTGCTAGTACGATTTGTATTTGAAAAGTAGCAGAAGCATTCTTAAAGAAAAAAAAAAAATCACAACCGATAACATCTATCTTTACATAACAGCCCGGCTAGCGCAGTCAGCAGTGTCGTGGGTCGAAGCCACACGCTTATGGGTGCATAATGAGAACAAGAAAAGAAAATCTACTAAAAAAACAAGAGAGAACGCTATAGTCGAGTTCCCCGACTATCTGATACCCGTTACTCAGCTAGTGGAAGGGAGAAGGAGAGTCTTAAACACGATTTTTGGCGGTTTATAGGCGTTATAGTGGGCGTGGCAAAAAGTTTTTTGGCAAATCGATAGAAATTTACAAGACCAATATAAAAATGAAAAAATATCAAAACATTTTTCAAAAGTGTGGGCGTAGCAGCTTTGGGCGGTTTGAGGGCGTTAGAGTGGGCGTGGCAAAAAGTTTTTTGGCAAATCGATAGAAACTTACAAGACCAATACAAAAATGAAAAAATATCAAAACATTTTTCAAAAGTGTGGGCGTGGCAGTTTTGGGCAGTTTGTGGTCGTTAGAGTGGGCGTGGCAATATGAATCGATAAACTTGTGCTGCTTCTATGTCTCTGGAGTCTGTATGCTTTATCTCAACTTTCTAGCTTTTGTAGTTCCTGAGATCTCGACGTTCATACGGACGGACAGACGGACGGACAGACGGACATGGCCAGATCGACTCGGCTATTGATCCTGATCAAAAATATATATACTTTATATGGTCGGAAACGCATCCTTCTGCCTGTTACATACTTTTCAACGAATCTAGTATACCCTTTTACTCTACGAGTACGCCAAAAACTTGTTTAAGACTCTCCTTCTCCCTTCCACTAGCTGAGTAACGGGTGTCAGATAGTCGGGGAACTCGACTATAGCGTTCTCTCTTGTGTTTGTGTATATCTTATTATTGTTCGGTTACAATTTATTTGGTGCACGAAGGTATATGTATGTAAAACTCCATCACTATATATATAGCAACACCCATGATCCAACGCGTCGAGATCTCATCGCTCTGGATTAAAGTGGGGTAAGTTTGAAGGAACCCTGTTCCCGAGTTTTCTCTATATTCATATATATATGTCGCATCATTATTAGTCTTATTTTTATTTTCTATGTTCCATCTCTAATAAACATGTCACCTCTAATAAATAAAATTCGTATCGAGCTGTTCTTGTCTTCGTTTCTTTTTGATCGCGGTTCGCTGAGTTCCGTTATGCGAGTTTAACGGATTTTGCTCTGTTCTACATAGCCTCGGTTCGACGATGCGTTAGAGTGAGACAAATGCTTGTCCTGTGGTGAGTTCGGACCAGCATGTATCAAGCGAGATGGAGCGATGTTGAAATGTACACGAGGCACTTATGTTTGAAAACTCTGAGAAAGCAGACGCGTGAATATGTCGCAACCGAGGAAGTGTACGACTCGCGGGCGGAACGCGGCAACAGAGGACCCTGAAACAGTTAACTTCCCGACATCAGAAGTGGGATCGCCTCAGCCCCAAGCCATCACTGATGATCGCCTGTCCACAATTTTGGAAATGCAGCATCGTAATCTATTGGAAATTGTGAATGCCGTGAGGGGCTCGCAGACTACACAAGTAGTTGTACTACCCAAGTTCAACCCTGAGTCCGCCGGTTCAAGTGCAGCCACTTGGTGCTCTACAGTGGACCTTATTGTAGGAGAAAATCCTCTGGATGGCAGTGCTTTGCTCATGGCCTTAACCAAATCATTGGAGGGCAGTGCTTCTAATTGGCTGTCACAAATTTGTTTCGCCGGAATGACTTGGAGCCAATTCCAAGAAATGTTCCTTCAGCAGTATGAAGGCAATGAGACGCCAGCAGCAACAGTCTTTAATGTATTAAACGGGCGGCCAAACGACGGCGAATGTCTTGCGCTGTATGGTAGCCGATTAATAACAACACTTATGGCAAAATGGAAGTCTATGACCGCAGAAGAAATTGCAGTGTCTGTTGCCCTGGCACATGCTGCAAATATAGATGGTAGGCTGCAACGCACTGTGTTCACAACTACTGTCAAAACACGCAACGAGTTGCAGAACGAGCTAAGAGCGTTTTCGTATGGCAAGAGGAAGGACCATCCCGTTCCAGAAAATTCTACCAGCAAAAGAGCTCGCCTACACCCAAATGTTAAGTGCCACTTTTGTGGAAAAATTGGCCACAAGATAGCTGACTGCCGCTCCGTGAAAAACAACTTAAAGAATCAACAAGGATCTAGTTCGAGTATTGGGCGCTTATCTGACTCTAAACCTGGGTCAATTACTTGCTATAGATGTGGAAACCAGGGGCATATAGCGTCAGCTTGCCCTGCAAGACAATCGTTGTCAAACCAAACTAAAGCCGACGAGAAGCGTGTCAACGTGTGTCACGTAGTCGAGCCAATTGGGACATTGATATCATCGGGTGAGTCGTATCCATTTTATTTCGACTCTGGAGCCGAATGCTCACTTGTAAGAGAATCTGTGTCCACCCAACTCTCGGGCACACGAATTAACAACATTGTAGTTTTAAAGGGTATCGGAAATAATACTGTTACTAGTACATTACAAATTTTGTCAAACGTAACAATAAGTGGTTACTGTCTCGAAGTGCTTTTTCACGTAATTCTTAATGATTGCATTAATTATAATATTATAATTGGACGCGAAATTTTAAGTCAGGGATTTAGTGCTACTATAACAATAGATAAAATAGAGTTATGTAAAACAAGGTCTGTGCAAACCCTATCTGCTTTGAGTAGTAGTTTTAATCTTGAAAATGTTAATACCGAATTGTGTGGCGAGGATAGGAAAATCTTGGTAAATCTTTTGAATGAATTCTGTGACTCATTTATAGACGGTTTTCCCAAAAATCGTGTTACAACTGGCGAATTAGAAGTACGCTTAATTGATCCAATAAAAACTGTACACAGACGACCGTACCGACTTAGTATAGAGGAAAAACAAATTGTCCGAAACAAGGTTAATGAGCTGCTGTTAGCTAACATCATCCGTCCTAGCAGCTCACCGTTCGCCAGTCCAGTTTTACTCGTTAAAAAGAAAAATGGTTCTGATCGTCTTTGCGTGGATTACCGCGAACTAAATACAAACACAGTTGCAGAAAAATATCCCTTACCACTAATTAGTGACCAAATATCTAGGTTGCGTGGAGCAAGTTTCTTTAGTTGCTTGGATATGGCCAGCGGGTTTCATCAGATACCTATTCACGCAAATTCAATTGAACGCACGGCTTTTGTGACACCTGACGGCCAATTCGAATTTCTAACTATGCCCTTCGGGTTAAAGAATGCCCCATCCGTGTTCCAGCGTGCAGTTATGAAAGCTTTGGGTGAGCTTGCCCATTCTTACGTTATCGTTTATATGGACGATATAATGATTATCGCAGAAACAAAAGAAGAAGCTTTTGTAAGGTTAAGGACAGTTTTGAAAATATTATCGCAGGCTGGGTTTTCTTTTAATATCGGAAAATGTTCATTCCTGAAATCTTGCGTTGAATATCTGGGGTTTGTGGTAAAAGAGGGCGAAATAAGACCAAATCCATCTAAGATAAAGCATTAGTCGCTTTACCGCCTCCGCAGTCTGTTACCCAAGTAAGACAATTTATTGGCCTAGCCTCTTATTTTAGGCAGTTTGTGCCAAAGTTTTCAGAAATCATGAAACCCTTATATAGACTGACCTGCAAAAACAAAATATTTGAATGGAAACTTGAACACGAACAAATTCGTCAAAAAGTCACTAAATTGCTTACAAATGAGCCCGTCCTTGTTATCTTCGATCCTCGGCACCCCATTGAACTGCATACAGATGCCAGTATGGATGGCTACGGAGCAATTCTACTCCACAAAATAGATAATAAACGTCGTGTAGTTGAGTATTACAGCAAACAAACATCCTTGACGGAATCTCGATATCATTCGTACGAGCTTGAAACTTTAGCTGTGTATAACTCCATGAGACACTTTCGTCACTATTTACATGGGCGACGATTTGTTGTTTTTACAGACTGTAATTCCCTAAAAGCTACTCGCAACAAGACTGAACTAACGCCGAGAGTACACCGTTGGTGGGCATATATGCAGTCCTTCGACTTTGACATAGAATATAGACCTGGTGCCAAAATGGCACATGTTGATTTCTTGTCACGCAATCCACTGCCAACTGCTCGGGTTATTACTGGTGAGGAAGAAAAACATGTTCTATTGGCCAAAATAACGGACAACTGGTTACTTGCAGAACAACAAAAGGATTCAGAGATTTCCACGATTGTTGTTAAAATACAGAACAATGAATTGGGTGAGAGCTTGGCAAAAAGTTATGAAATACGCTCGAAAATGCTTTTTCGCAAAATTCAAAGGAACGGTAAAACTCGTTGCCTGCCAGTTGTCCCCAGATCATTCAGATGGTCAGTAGTGAACCATGTCCATGAAGCAGTTGTACATCTTGGGTGGGAAAAGACTTTAGACAAAATGTACGAATTTTACTGGTTTGAGAACATGGCCAAATATGTTCGTAAGTTCGTTGATAATTGCATTACGTGTAAGTTAACTAAGCCTCCGTCAGGAAAATTGCCAATCGAACTCCACCCCATACCAAAAGTAGAAATTCCATGGCACACGATCCATATAGATATTACGGGAAAATTAAGCGGCAAGAGGGATCAAAAGGAATATATTATCGTTCTGATTGACGCGTTTACAAAGTTTGTTTCTTTGCACCACACGGTAATCATTAATAGTGAAAGTTGTATAGACGCCTTGAAGGCTTCAATTTCCGTATTCGGTGTACCAACACGAATCATTGCAGATCAGGGTAAATGCTTTACAGGCTCTTGTTTCAGTGAATTTTGTTCCATGCAAAAAATTCAACTACACTTAATTGCAACAGGGGCTAGTCGTGCCAATGGACAGGTAGAACGCGTGATGAGTGTGCTTAAACGCATGCTTACGGCGGTAGAGAGCAGCCATCGTTCTTGGCAAGATGCCTTAGGAGAGATACAACTAGCTATAAATTGTACTACAAATCGCATAACGAAAGCCAGTCCTCTTGAATTACTAATCGGAAAAGAATGTAGACCATTTAATATGTTACCAATATGTGAACAAGTTAATAAAGTCGATGTAAATATTATAAGAAATATCGCGAGAGAAAATATTAAAAAGAACGCCTTGTATGAAAAAACTAGATTCGATAAGCACAAAGCCAAATTTGATAACTTTAGTGTTGGCGATTATGTTTTACTTAAGAACGAAGAAAGGCACCAAACAAAATTAGACCAAAAGTATAAAGGACCTTTCCTTGTGACAGAGGTACTTGAGGGAGATCGTTATATTTTAAAATCTTTAACTAATAAGCGGACTTATAAGTACCCACATGAAGCTTTGCGCAGTATGCCAACAGAGGAGATCCCCAAAGAGTTAGATCTATGTGACGATCATGAAAACGTTGAAAGAGACGTTAGAAATCCCTTGGTGGATGCCAATGTGGATGAAAACGTTGAAAGAGACGTTAGAAATCCGTTGGTGGATGCCAATGTGAGCGGAAAGTTACTGAGTTGTTTGAAGACTCAAGTGAATGAGAGGCATTGATGGATTTCAATGCGAGATTGGGGACACATGCAACGTCGCCAAGTTGCCAGTGCTAGTAGGTACACGTGTTACTGTGTTGACTTATTTGATGTCTGGTGACTGGCGGCGTGGCAGGTTGAATTGTCCTAGTGTGTTGCTAATAATAACAAACGATCTTCTTGGTACTTCTGTCACTCGAGTTGGTCGATAACATGAAAAATAAAATTAAAAAAAAAAAAAAAAAAAAGAGAACCTTTACTAATACTCTGAATTACGTTTAATGTTATCTTTCTAGATTAAGCTTGTTTAATTTTGAAACTTATATTACACACGAGGACGTGTGCTGGTCAGGAAGGCCGTGTCGCATCATTATTAGTCTTATTTTTATTTTCTATGTTCCATCTCTAATAAACATGTCACCTCTAATAAATAAAATTCGTATCGAGCTGTTCTTGTCTTCGTTTCTTTTTGATCGCGGTTCGCTGAGTTCCGTTATGCGAGTTTAACGGATTTTGCTCTGTTCTACATAGCCTCGGTTCGACGATGCGTTAGAGTGAGACAAATGCTTGTCCTGTGGTGAGTTCGGACCAGCATGTATCAAGCGAGATGGAGCGATGTTGAAATGTACACGAGGCACTTATGTTTGAAAACTCTGAGAAAGCAGACGCGTGAATATGTCGCAACCGAGGAAGTGTACGACTCGCGGGCGGAACGCGGCAACAGAGGACCCTGAAACAGTTAACTTCCCGACATATACATGTATTCTCGTGTGCATTTTATTTTTACGCCATTAGTAAATATAAGTATATTTGTGTCAAGTTTAAAGAAAATTATTCTATTGTTAGCCTCTTCCAGGCAATGTATTTCATTAATAGAAGTTTAATATTTTTTTGTGTTCGATATTGTCTTAAAAAATATTACTTTTCAGCGGCGAGTATCAGCCTTGTTTTTTTTTGTTATGCAAAAACAAGAGCCCTCAGAGCGACGTTTGTAGCCGTGAATGGCCAACAATTTTTTTTTACGTGCGCACCTTTGCTTGGTGATGAATTCGATACTCCTCGCTAAAAACAATCATATCCAAATTATAATAATTTTCGTATGCTAGCCTTTTAATTCTTTTTTGTATTACACATTACACATGGCACTAGCCAACAATCTATTACTTAATGAAATTATGCTATTATTGTAACTACAACAAAATGAGAAGGTAAACATTTCCAGAAGGGGTGCTGACGCGAGAAGTGGAGTGGGTCAAAACGGATGACATAACGTTTGACGGAGAACCTTGACAAAAGGGGATCGTATTGCGCGGCCCGCGACGATCCATCAGGCATGCGGACGCATGAAGGGGAGGGAACGTGGCCGAAACATTGCCCGATCGTTTACGATCAAGCTACAGTTTGTGGGGCAGTGAGGACTGCTGACTGACGAACGATACGAACTTTTTCAGGCACTACTAATATTTATTCTCGTTATGTTGGAGAGATGAGGGGCTTACCAAGATCCCACGACCCAAAATCGACTAACTTACGTCGGCATCATGGTGCCTGAATATCGAATGCACCTACCTCAGCCTGAGTAGTTCCCCAAGACACAGGCACGAATACACCGACGCAACAGAATTGGCGCCCAACGAAAGGATTTGTCATATTTGTTAAGAAATAGTATCATTAGTTTCAACGAAAAATAGGCATAAATTCTATCTTTTAACGTCCTAATTAATTCGACTATGGATAGAATATCCATATCGCGATCGCTTTATAATTCTTTTACCATTTAGTCTAACTTAAAGTCCCCAACTTCTGCAACCGAGAACGCGCGTAAATGGTTCAAAATAGAGGCAGGACTTTGAGATCACTTTTGTTTATCATCCCTTCAAAATCGTAAGTCCTTTGTTATAATATCAAACAGCTAACTAAATATATTTTGAGGGTGGCTCACGCTTCCAACGTATTGGGCCAAGTAGCCAGGTTGTTCGAGAAGGTTGGGTGGGGGAACTGACCGGAAAACATAAAATCGACGCTGCCCACGTACTAGGCTAAGGAGCCAGGTTGTTTGAGGGGCTCGACTATTTCCGTCTTTCCATGACTAATTTTGGGCGGGGGACGATCTTAGTTTCTTTGGTTCACGCTGCCGGCGTACAAGGCCAAGTAGCCAGGTCATTTGTAAGGCACGTGTCCAGGGAAATAGGAAAACTATTGTGGACTCCGAACGTATCGGTCAAATAGCAGCAGGTTTGGAGTCCGCAAATATCGGTCAAACAGCCTCATTTTCCGACGGCTGGCGCGAGGGGGTTTTCGGATATATACTGTCTTAGGTGGACCACTTCACATATGGAACCATCGTAAAAGCTCTCCAGGAGAAGGTGGGCCAGTTCACATATGGAACCATTGTAAAAGCTCCCCAGGAAAAGACGGGCCAGTTCGCGTAAGAAACCTAGTAAAAGTTCCCTAAGCAGTGGAAGACGGAGGCCTGTTGGACGGGTGTAACCATGTCAGGGCAATGACCAACATCTCCGGGTAGTTATTTGTTTTTTTTTTTTGGGCTTAAATACCGGACGAGTTTTTGACTTAGGAGAGACTTATTAATGGCGTAACAGCACCCTAGCTTACCTATCTAATTTTAACAGTTGTAGTCAGAAACGTTCACGGTAGATCGTGTCATATATTTAGCTGCATACCAAGCAGAACAAAAAAATAGTCTTAAATTGAGCAATCCAAATACGTAAATGAAGGGGGAAAAATAGGGGGGCACCTAATCAAGAGAGTCTTCAAAACTTGGAAAACCAGCCGGAAGAGGTAGGGCACTTGTCCGAACAGATTGAAAGCACAATGGATGAAGCAGCCGGAGGAATGGATTTACCACTAGGACCGCCTAGGGGACGCTCCAGCATGCTTCCACGGTAGGAGGCAAGTTCAGAAGACCGTTCGGAGACTGCCGATAGGCGGGAAAGAGAACTAATGGATTTAGTGAGACAAAGTAGAGATGCGGAATTCGAACTGATCGCTCAAGCCACCCAAACCTTTACCGAACATCCAAGAATGGCCCCACCACCTGGACTACCTAGAAACCCCATCCAAATGCATCGGTTAAGGGAGCCCAGACGAACGGCCACTCCACAGCAGATGCGAAGCAGCAGAGACCAGACACATACTTCACCCCGAGTTAGATCGTGGTCTAACGTTTCATGCGCCACCACATAAGGGTGTTCGGCTAGATAAATGTAACTTAAAATTTGCCGCGAGTCCAACAGAATAGCGCCTGGGTGCAGAAACTCTTTGCACGATATGATTTTCAATACGTGTGGATACGGAGTGGATTGCTACCGCCAACACCCCGGAAACAAGAATCCATGCACGTCTCGATTCCATGAGTCCACTTGTCGTTTTTGCCAGAAGTCAGATAAGGACGATAAACCGGGAAACTCGTCATACCTTAAGCTCAATCAGAATTACCGATCACATAAGAACCTAGAACAACGAGTTGCTAGTACGATTTGTATTTGAAAAGTAGCAGAAGCATTCTTAAAGAAAAAAAAAAAATCACAACCGATAACATCTATCTTTACATAACAGCCCGGCTAGCGCAGTCAGCAGTGTCGTGGGTCGAAGCCACACGCTTATGGGTGCATAATGAGAACAAGAAAAGAAAATCTACTAAAAAAACAAGAGAGAACGCTATAGTCGAGTTCCCCGACTATCTGATACCCGTTACTCAGCTAGTGGAAGGGAGAAGGAGAGTCTTAAACACGATTTTTGGCGGTTTATAGGCGTTATAGTGGGCGTGGCAAAAAGTTTTTTGGCAAATCGATAGAAATTTACAAGACCAATATAAAAATGAAAAAATATCAAAACATTTTTCAAAAGTGTGGGCGTAGCAGCTTTGGGCGGTTTGAGGGCGTTAGAGTGGGCGTGGCAAAAAGTTTTTTGGCAAATCGATAGAAACTTACAAGACCAATACAAAAATGAAAAAATATCAAAACATTTTTCAAAAGTGTGGGCGTGGCAGTTTTGGGCAGTTTGTGGTCGTTAGAGTGGGCGTGGCAATATGAATCGATAAACTTGTGCTGCTTCTATGTCTCTGGAGTCTGTATGCTTTATCTCAACTTTCTAGCTTTTGTAGTTCCTGAGATCTCGACGTTCATACGGACGGACAGACGGACGGACAGACGGACATGGCCAGATCGACTCGGCTATTGATCCTGATCAAAAATATATATACTTTATATGGTCGGAAACGCATCCTTCTGCCTGTTACATACTTTTCAACGAATCTAGTATACCCTTTTACTCTACGAGTACGCCAAAAACTTGTTTAAGACTCTCCTTCTCCCTTCCACTAGCTGAGTAACGGGTGTCAGATAGTCGGGGAACTCGACTATAGCGTTCTCTCTTGTGTTTGTGTATATCTTATTATTGTTCGGTTACAATTTATTTGGTGCACGAAGGTATATGTATGTAAAACTCCATCACTATATATATAGCAACACCCATGATCCAACGCGTCGAGATCTCATCGCTCTGGATTAAAGTGGGGTAAGTTTGAAGGAACCCTGTTCCCGAGTTTTCTCTATATTCATATATATACATGTATTCTCGTGTGCATTTTATTTTTACGCCATTAGTAAATATAAGTATATTTGTGTCAAGTTTAAAGAAAATTATTCTATTGTTAGCCTCTTCCAGGCAATGTATTTCATTAATAGAAGTTTAATATTTTTTTGTGTTCGATATTGTCTTAAAAAATATTACTTTTCAGCGGCGAGTATCAGCCTTGTTTTTTTTTGTTATGCAAAAACAAGAGCCCTCAGAGCCATCCAGGCCCAGGAGCTTCATGACGAATCTGGCAGACCAAGTCAGGCAGAGGAAACAGCGTTTCAAGGACTACATGGTGGAAATGCAGACCCTAATGCGGCCCTTGGGGATGTCCCAGAAAGAGACTCTGGAAAGAATAAGGGAGAACAGCATTCCAGTTCCGCGCATGTTGGATGGAGTGCGCGAAACTGAGCGTAACGATTCCAGTGGGACAGGCGGTTCGAAGCAGTCCACGCGAGAAGCTGTGAGTGGCAAACGTGGAGAAGGCGACAGGTTGCGGAGGAGGATATTAGCGGCTTCCTGGAGTCAGAGTTAGCTGAGTTGGGAAGAGTACAAGGGACATCAACAGTGGCGGTGCACAAAATCACGATGAAAGTCGATTAACTGGTCAAACAGCGCTTCTACCCGAAGAACCGCAATATGGAGGTAGAGATCAACGCCAAGGTCGACGAGTTGTTACAAAAAGAGTGCATCGAGCCGTCTAGGGGCCCGTACAGCTCACTAATAGTGATATGAATCCGGAGAAGGTAGCGGCAATAGCACAGCTGAAGCCCCGGAAAACGTGAAGGAGCTGCCACAGTACCTGGGAGTGGCGTTGTGGTACAGACGTTTTGTACCTGATTTTGGGACGCTGGTACAACCGCTGAATGCACTTCTCACAAAACGGGCCATCAAAACCAGACCCTATCCTGCCATGCCCCGATATCGCAAAAACATTAGTGTTGCAGACGGACGCCAGCGAATGAGGGCTGGGCGCTATCTTCACACAGCAGTCCGAGCAAGGCGAGCGGGCTATATCCTACTCCAGCAGAGCGCTGAACGGAATGGAAAGGAACAGCAAAGGAATACTTAGCAATAGTGTGGGCCGTCAGAAAATTAAGACTATACCTGGAGGGTTACCACATTAAAGTGATAACAGATCACATGGCCCTGAAGTGGCTGAATAGCATCGAGAGCACGTCCGGAAGGATCTCGAGGTGGGCACTGGAACTCCAACAGTACGATTTCGAAGTCTCGTATAGGAAAAGCCAACTGAAGGTCATCGCGGACGCGCTGTCGAGACAGCCGCTGCAGTAAAGGAGCCGCAGGATGACAGCGAAGGAAAAAGGGCAGCCGGACGAGCAGAAAGGATGCAGGTGGACAGAAGAAGATGCGGAGAAAGGTGAACAGGATCCCCAAAAATTCCCAGATTACCTAGAGAAGGCCACCAGTCGTACAGGTCGTGTCATGGAAGCTGTGTATACCGACCAGGAAATCGAAGCACGGAAATTCGATGCTACTGGTCCTGGTGGACAGGTTCTCCAAATGGACGAGATCGTCCCGATGCGTAGGGCAACCACCGAGATAAAGGAATTCACGTCACCAGTGATTTGTACATTGGAGCACGCGGCAACCAAAAAGACGAAAACGACTCATATTAGCGACTTGAAGCCGGAAAGCGCGTGCGCTGGCGGGCCAGAGGATACCGAGTGCGGAAAAAACAAAAACCAAACCCTTTGTTTAAAAAGTGGGGAACACGATACGGGGTATCGAAAGCACAAAGTCACTCAAACACACACACACAAGCCCGTTGGAGCGCGAGAGTGGGACAGGGAGGCTACGCAACCGCAAAATCCTCTAACGCATACAGTTGCGAATTCCGTGGGAGGCAGGTACACGGAGGAGAATCCCGTTACCGGTACAGGCCCCGCGGAATAACGTCACAAGGAGCAACAGGAAAACCGAGGTTTCGTCGCGTCGTCGACGGCTAGAATCCGTCTTTTAAAATCGAGTCGGCAGAATGGCTACAGCACGCGCAACGAGTACCAATCGGGAGGAGCGGGAGACCGGCACTGGGGAACAGCCCGGAGCGATATGGAGTAGGGATTCCGATTCCTATCTCCAGCTTCTGGCGTGGCGAGGCCCAGGATGGCGTATCGCAGCGTACGGCGAGCGACGCAGGGGTACGGCCGAATCCGCCTCGGGGACGCGATGCCGACGTGGGACCCGGAGAATCTGCGCGAGTTCGCGGACGCACGGAACGCCACTCTGCGACGCTTCGAGCGGATGGTGGAGGAGCGGAAGGCAGTCGCCTCCAATGCCGCGTGGCAGGAGCTGCTAGCACAGTGGCAGGAGGAGGAGGAGGCACTGTGGGCACCACAGTAACCGCCGACGTTGCCGCAGCCACGGATACCACCGCCGCCATCGCAGGCGCAGCCACCGTTGCCACCGACACTACCGCCGCCGTTGCAGCCACCACCGACGCCGTTGTCGCAGCCGCAGCCACCGCCGCAGCCCCAGGCTCAGCAACAGCCGCCGTAGCCGCCAACGCCGCAGCCACCACCACCGACACCACCACCCCATGGTGAGGAGGGGCCCCGGTGCGAGCGACAGCAGTCCTGGCACGTGGACCATTCGCACGTCGCGCAGACGTTGCGCACGATCGGCATGGGCGGCCGCCGGTGGCACCACGTGGACGTGCCCCACACCAGCGTAAGCGGAGGACACGCCGGAGGCCCGCGTGTGGGAGGAGGTTGGCGCAGCAGCAGTCGCTAAACGAGAAGCCTTGGAGGGAGCTGATACGCGAGGAGTGGCCACCCCGGGTGGTCGAGGAGGCCAAGCTGCAGGCGTGCAGACGGCACGTTTTGAGTGGGTCAGGGGAGGGTTTTGGGCACTGCACAGCACGTAAAAAAATAGGGTGCGAAATCATCCGCAGCAGCCAGAAGCGGACACGAGGGGTGACGCGGGGACATGCACGCGGGCCGGCAATTCGACGGGAGGCTGCTGCAGGCGGGGAAACGAGATGGGGCACTTGCTGCAGCAAGATGACCTAAAGGGCGCTCGGGTCCAGGGCGCTCGGGTCAAGAGCATGAAGGGGCATCTGTTGGTGGAGCTGAAAATCAGAAGAGAGGATAAGTAAATGCAATCCGCACGACGTAGAAATATCGGTAGGAACAGGAAGTGGCAACGCCAGTCGCCAACATCGATAACTCGATCGTGGTGAGTATCGGTGGATTTGCCAGAGGGAAAGGTGACAAGAAGGCGGGACAGAGCTTGTGACGAGAAGCAGACGGCAACTTATGTAGGAGGTGCTGAACGATAGGGTCTAAGGGGCTGAGACTGCCAGGCTGAGGTCAAGGAGGCGCAGGTAGACGAAAGGAGTCAGGAGCAATGGATTTTGAGGATCAAGATGCCACGTCGAGATGATAAAAGACAGGGTCAACTAGGCTGAGACGCCAAGGCTGCGATCAGGAAGGCGCAAGGATATTCGAGATGCCAAGTCAAGATGCTGAACGAAGGGGTCTATTGGGCTGAGACTGCCAGGCTGAGAACGAAGGCCGCGGGGTTGACGAGAGAAGAAACGAGGAAGCTGCCTATGTGAGAAGACACCGAAGCGAAGGACCGCCAGAAACATCATATTTTTGAAAACTTCCGAAGAAAGGGGAAGATGTGAGGAGTCTTAAAACTCCCCACAAATGCGAGTGCAGGAGATCGGCCTAGCAACAGCGAAGATGGCTGGAATACGAGAGGAGTCAAGGGCGGTCAGGTCAAACTGTAAATAATGTACCTGGACCCCGGCAAAGCGGAGAAACCGTGAAGTTAGGGTACCACGCTGGACCTTGGACTCGAACCGGCCAAGGGCACAGAGGTCGAACGGTGTGGTCTTTGGACAAGCACAAAGAGGACACACCGTGAACTAACGGGACTTGAGTTGGACTTTGTCCCCGAGCGAGCCGTGCGCAAAAGGGAAATAGCGGGATCCCCGCGGCCTATAAGAAGGACGGCGCAGGCGCAGCTCGGGACAGTCAATCAGTGCGCGGTGTACGGTCAATCAGAAGAGCACGCGGAAGTCCATACAGTCAGACAGTCTATCAGTGAAAGTACGCGGAAGTGGGGGGATCTATTTGAGGTTGTCCTTATGGGCCACCTTCCCCTAATAAGAATAGACGTTCCCAGGTCTGCCTGCACTTTTTGTTCCGTGCATAATGGAGTTAGCTTGTTTTCTAACCTTTTATTGTTTTTGACAAATATCTCTTCTCCCACCTCAAAAACACGGTTTCGCCTAGCTGGATTACATCTTTCGATCTTGTTTTGCTGGGCCCGTCTTTAATTCCATCATCGGAACCCGTGTGGAGGATCTCGACCGATTTCTCTTGAGTGACCGAGTGTAGGGTTTTGTTATATTCTACCGTTGCCCTCATGATTAGTTCTACCTTATCGCTGATTTTTTTGTCTAGCTTAAGACATCTGGCCATTTCTGTCAAGGTGTTGTGGAACCGTTTCACTTCATCGTTTGACGTGCTATGCAGCGGGGTCGCGTCAATGTGGTAACTGTTTATCAGTAAAGAGTTGATAGTTACAGAATTTAAGGCGGCATCATTGTCACAATATATTGTTCTCATTTTGGGGCACAAGCTTACGAGTTGAAGCAAGTGCCCTGTGACATTCACTATCGTTCTGGACAGCACCGGTTGTACTACTTCAAACTTCGAGAACTTGTCAACGCATGCTAAGAATTGCTTCCTATCGGTTGAGAAGATGTCAATGTGCAACATTTCGCCGATGTATCTTGGTATGGGTGTTTCTCCGAGCTCCTGCTTTTTTGGGTGCCTGTCATATTTTACTTAGGAGCATATTCTACAATTTGTAAACACCTCCTTTGCTAGTTTGCTCATTTTGGGGAAATAGTAATCGCGGAGGATTTGCTTGATATTTTCCTGAGCCGCTCTGTGTGCACGATTGTGTCCTGCCGTCATAATTTCTAACTGTTCGTTTCTATTGGTTACGTCCCATACAACATTTTTATTTTCAAAATGCTACTTTTGTCGGCGAAATTTCTTTAGTGGCGAGTTTTGCTACAACACCTAGCTTCGTTTTAGTTTAAAACGTGCTTCTTCTAAAGTAATTTAATGGTTGGTCTGTCATTTCGACAGTGCAGGTCAGTGACAGTTCGCTGTGAATAGTCGCAGCGTCTGGCTGAGGTTCATTTTGTAAGGCGTTAATATTCTGCCTGGAAATAGCGCCGGCCACATGATTATCTTTACCCGGTTTGTAATGAATTTTTGCGTTATGATCGTCAATATCCGCTTTCTTTCTTCTTTCTTTATCTTCGGATTTGGATTCCGATCGGACACCGCAAATGTCAAAGGCTGATGATCTGTATAAATATTAATATCACAAGTGCTGTACAGGTAGTGCGGCAACTTGCCTAAAGCCCTTACTATAGCCAATAATTCTCTTTCATTCGTGGCATATTGTGACTCGCTTTCTTTGAGGGTTCTAGAGAGCATTGTGATAGGTATTTTATCTTGCGATACAACCGCACCAATACCGTTCGCGGAAGCATTCGTTGTTAGAACGAATGGCTACCTGAAATCAGGGTATCTGAGTACTACATCTTCGGAAACCAAGACATTTCTCAGCCTCTCGAATGTATTTTTATGCAAGTCACCGAAGTCAATAGGACATGTTTCATAGACATGTGTTTGCTGATAGAGCAATTTTCTCCTTTCAGCAAGCTTGTCAAAGGCCTCGCGATCGCAGCAAAATCTTTAACAAAGCAACGTTAGTAACTGTATAGACCCAAAAATTACCTTAGCTCATACAGATTATTCGGTTCTGGGTATTCCTTTATGGTTTTTACTTTTTCTGGGTCGGTTTCTGCACCCCCATTGGTAACAATAAATCCCAGATATTCAACACTTTGCTTAAAAAAGTGACTTTTTTCGTTGGACACCTTCATGTTGGCATCACACAGGCTTTTTAAAACCAAATCTATATGCCATGGTCATTTTCATTTTCAGAAAAAATAATGACGTCATCTACGTAAACGTAGCATGATGTGCCAATTTGTTCTCGTAAGACGTCGTCGATCGCTCTTTGGAAGATGCTTCCCGCATTCTTCAAACCGAACGGTAATCGCTAAAGCACATTCTTTCTTGGCCAAGTATATAGCCGGACTTTAAATTTACCAGTATCATGGGAATATTTGGCATTAGGTACTTGTCAGCGATGGTTTTTTCGTTAAGTTTCCTAAAGCCTATCACCAAACTATTATTTGTACTCCCCAGATCATCATGTTCTTTTTTGTCCACATCCTATGCACGTCGACCTTGAAGTTCTAATAATGCCTTTCTGCAATAAATCTGTGATTTCTCCCTTTACAAACTCAGACACACCCATGGGATGCGGGTACAGTTTGGAGTATACCGGCTTATTATCGCTTGAGCGAATTGTGGCAACAACAGAAGTGTTAAATGGCAGTTATAAGCTGAAAATGCCTTGGATCTGTTTGTGATCATGTTTTGAAATTCATCTTTTACAGATTCCGGTACAGCGATGTCATTTACATTATTAAAATTTATATTGTCGCAGATATTTTCCCAAAAATGTTCATTAAACATGAATGGAACTAACTGTGATAGGGGAATCGACCGGCCCTTCATTTTTAAGCTCCTTTAAGCACTCCCTAGAAAGTTTATCTGATCATTATAGTCAGATTCGTCGCCTATTTCGGTCACAGCCGCTACGGCCGCGCTTTCGTATCGGCTGACATTTTTATCGTCAGCCTGTTGCATGGTATTTTGCCTCCGACGCCTTTTACCTGTCATGCTTGTGAAACCAAATCTTTTATGGCCCCAAGTACTCTCGGCCTTGGCATTTGTAGGTTGACTGCTTCCGAAGGATGACGGTTGCCCATGTTGTGCCATAGGCTCAGGTGACTGACTGCGGTAGTTGTTATTGTTATTGGCAGAATTATTATGTTGAGGCCTATTTTGTTTTTTATAAAAATGAGAGTTTTTACCCTGGCCATTTTCGCCCTGCTATTTCTTCCCTGTGGCTCCTGTGAGCGGTTTTGATTTCTTCGATTCTCCTGGGTGAGTGCCCTATCCTCTAAATCCTTTGCATATGTGGCAGCAAAGGCAGTGCGTTCTATGGTAGCTTAGAGGGTATGGCCCTCAAGGGCTTCCTAAGACCAGCAATAAAGGCATGGAGGGCATCTTCCCTAACCCCATTATTAAATAGAATAGCACTGTTCGGTTCGTGTGTCATAACGATCTTATTCGTTATTAACGTTAATCGTTTTTCTACGTCGTCGCAGTACTGCATTAGGCTAAGTTCTCTTGCCTAACTGTTTCAAGTACCTACCGAAGGACACGAAACGACGTTTTGTACGCGTCAGTGCAGTCTAATCGAGCAATAATGGCATCGAAATTCAAGACTGTGTTATCGGCAACTAATAGCCCTCTTGCCGATCCCCCGCTACCATGATATTGTTTGAAAATTTCGTATGCGTCTACGGCTTACTGTCGCCACGACACATAGTCATCTTGTTCTCCCGTAAAATCTGGCATGGTTTTTACAATGCCCAGCTTGACTTCACATTGAATATTTGGGTCTACGGTTCTTACGTTAGCATCCACTTGTGGTGCATCCACGCACGAGCTTTGCACCTGTTGCTTCACTTCATTTCACTGTGATTGAAATGCCCGTTTCAGTCTAGCTTGTTGCTGGCCTCCAGATATAATTGCTTGTAACTGGGCAGCGTCCATGTCTGTAGTGTTATCTGTCGTAGTGGGACGAGTTCTCTCTTGCTGTGCGAGGCAGAAATTTTAGCATTGACCGTTTTGGGTGGCTTGTTGGCGTTAGAGTGGGCGTGGCAACCTGGGTCAACAAACTTGCGCCTCGTCTAAGTCTCTGGAGTCTGCATTCTGAATCTCAACTTTCTAGCTTTAAAAGTTCCTGAGATCTCGACGTTTATTCGAACAGACAGGCAGACAGACGTATATGGTCAGATCGGCTATTGATCCTGATCAAGAAAATATATATTTTATATGGTCGGATACGCTGCCTTCTGCCTGTTGCCACGCCTACTCTAACGCCCACAATCCGCCCGAAGCTGCCACGCCCACACTTTTGAGAAATGTTTGGATATTTTTTCATTTTTGTATTAGTCTTGTAAATTTCTATCGATTTGCCAAAAAACGTTTTGCCACGCCTACTCTAACGCCCACAAACCGCCAAAAACTGTCAGTGCTGAAGACTCACCTTCGCACTTCTACTAGCTGAGTAACGGGTAACAGATAGTCGGGGAACTCGACTATAGCGTTCCCTCTTGTTTATTATGAGGATTTTAAAGAATAAAGCTTTTCAAAAGATCGGTATAAGTTTTCATATGGAGAATGAATATGTCACTACCCTGCAGTTCCATTCACCGACTTTTAAGCAGTAAATCATCGATCATTAAAAATTTCTAGCGCTTAATCACCGCTCAATTTCCGTAAAAGCAAGCGATGATTTTAACATTGGCATCTCATAGGTAATCATCGTTAAGAATAAAGCTTTTCAAAAGATCGGCTTAAGTTTTCATATGGAGAATGAATATGTCACTACCCTGCAGTTCCATTCACCGACGTTTAAGCGGTAAATCATCGATCAATAAAAATTTCTAGCGCTTAATCACCGCTCAATTTATGTGAAAGCAAGCGATGATTTAAACATTTAAACAAATTAGTTAGCTTACTACACAAGCCTCTTACATTTTGATAACAGATAGAGAGACTAGATTTTAGTTTTTTGAAGATAAAGAAGTATAAGTAGTAGTGGGGGCTGGGACAGTGATCTGGCCACGTGAGGGCAGTTTAATTCCCACGGGCCCTTTTTTCTACTTTTAATCTTAGCTTCGAACTTTTTCACAACCATACTATCCGGCCAAAAATCACCAGAACATATGCTCGAGAATAGCTCATTAGGGACAGTTATCTTGAAAAATGAGATGTCTCTAGCGTAAGAAAAGATAATTTTTTCCACTTTTATGTTGTCGGTTTTGTCTTGTATTTAAGACAATACATCAGATGATCAGGGGAAAGCCGAGAAGCGAAAATTTGTTTCTTTAGTGGAACAGTGCGGACCAAATGGAATCTGTAGCAATCCCAGGTTGGACTCCCTCCACAACGGATTGATCGGATTGCTCCGAATCTTTTTTAGCTGCCGATCTAAGCAACATTTGAGGGTTTGCTGCGATCGTCAACTGATCAGCCGTGGAGTCCTGTTGATCGCTTGGAGGTTGCGGGGCATTCCCCTTAGGCAGCCTACCACCAGCGGCATTCTTGCGCTTTGGAGATCATCAGCTCGACGAAAACTATCTCTAGCCACGCCAAAATTTCAAGCCACCATTACTTTTGCGCATAAACAATTTCATTTCATTCGCAACTCATAGGCAAGTATCACAACAGTATTTTAGATTAGGGCCTTTAGCTAGGTCATCACTTGTTCGGCCGTTAAAACCAACGCACTTAGTGTGTACCATTCTATCACTTAGCCAACAGTACACTTTTGACTGCTCAGACTTAATTACCTGACGGCATTTGTTTTGGAAGCAGACAACATTGTTTTCCATATCTAATTGGTTTCTGACCACTGTGCCAAAAGACAAAATCAAAAATGTACCGCAAGAGCGCAGTCTGCACTTTAGGATTTTGTGTGGGAAAGCGAGAGAGCGGGTGCACCGTGCAGTTAAGTACAAAAACAACACCAAACAGCCCTACGGACAACGCACAAAAGAGAGAAAACAAACCGCAAAGACAGAAAAAAGAACAGATTTAAATAATTTATAAAAATAATGCACAAATTCACAGATTCAATCGTGAAGCGAACGGAACTTTAACTGGTACCGATTACGAAATTGAATTATTCAAGAATTTATTAAAATCCACCGCTGGATTTGGCAAAACAAAAATAAATTAGGAGCGCAGAAAAAACCCACCGTTCGCTTTGAAGCTAAAAGAAGTTTTTATCTTAAAACAATTTACCTTAAATGATCACTTCTGTGAGTTGTATTTGTTGAATCCATTACCTGGAATAATTCATTAATTAAATTCGAATATAATTATAAATTTTATTTAATTTACTTAGGGGCCGTCCATAAACCTCGTGACGCTAATTTTGGGCCATTTTGACCCCTACTACTACTACAACCCCTACTGTGATATTACGTGACTCTTCGGCGCACCCCCTCCCCCCCTTGGAGCGCCATGAGGTTTATGGACGACGGCCCCTTATAACTTTCTTGAAACTGGCACTCCATATAAATCGCATCTGCTTCTTACAAAAATGTATTCGGAAAAAACATCGCGAAAAGGGAGCGTGCCCTTTAGAAGAGGAATCCGTTAATCTTTTTCGTTCTCTTATTTTTATTTTCCTTTTGGTCGTCCCCATATAATTTGTGGGAAATTTAAAGATTCTTAAGATACCTAAGCGATCGCCATCTGTAAGCGTCAGCTTTGCAGTCGGCTGAAATTAAATTTGATGATTTCCTTCAAAATATCGCCCCATATTAACCACCTGGATTAGTCACATTAACATAGCTTTTTACTAATTTTTAGGAGAAAGGTGGCGGGCGAGAGAATTGGGAGAGCGTCGGCTGTGCAATCGAAGCAGTTGGCTCTGCTGGCTTGGTAATGATGTTTTACAGATGCGATGAATTGTGGAGCCGGAACCGTTGTTCCGGTCTTTCCTTTAGGACGATGATTCCTTCGTAGAGTTTAGTGATGCAGGTCGCTTTGTTGCGTGTCGCAGTGTGCTGTCTCACCTACAGGAAGTTCTTGACCGCCCGTGCCTATTGTGGATAGCTGGCAAAATGTGGCTCCCGGCTCTACGGAGCAGTTCTTAATCGTGTGGACCTTTCCTTCACATTCTACTTTTATATTATCTACTAACCTCAACATCGTATCATTGTGGGCCACGGGAAGGATGGTAGCCTTATTACAAGCTATCTTAACTTTAGAGAGTTTATTATAAAGTGTAAAATCTTGGGGGGTTGTAAAACCTTCACGGATTCAACGGACAAAATATCCTTGATAGGAGTATCGGTGGGCTCCTCGATTCAAACATTTCCAAATCTGCATGGTTCAAGAAATTTAAATTAACTACGTTAATTTTGGCAGGAGCTATAGCAAGCAAGGTTGTACAATTCCATAATATTTATTCTATTACGAGCTAATAACAACTCATACAAGTGGCCTGAATCTATTTGTAAATTTTTTGAGGCTTTCAAAATTTGATTGACGGTTTTAGTGTGTTCATAAACTTGATTTTGCGTTTTAGTGTTGATATCAACTTGTTAATTGTTTGCATTTGTGAATCGAGCATGTCACGGAAATGATCGATGTCAACAAAAATTGTTCGCTATTCACGACTACAAACGTCTCTTGTCTTTGCATATCAAAAACAAGGCGGATACTGGCCACTGAGAAATAATTGTTATTTAAGCAATATTAAACATTGAACATTTAATTTTTATCAATAAAATATATTTCCTGAAAGAGGCTAACAATAAAATTGTCACGAGGATATATGCATATATAAAAATATAGAGAAAAACACGGGGACAATGTTCCGTCAAACTTACCCCACTTTAATTCGGAGCGATGGGATCTCGACGAGTTGGATCCAAGGTGTTACTATATATACTGGCGAAATTATAAATACATATAAATTCGTGCACCAATAATTGCTAAACCGAACAGTAACGTAATACACACAAACAAAAAAAAAATACACACTAAGTAAAGGTCGTCTTTCTTGACATATATGTATATTTATGTATGTTTTTATGAATGTTAGCGGTGGCACGCTTCGGCTGCTACTCGATTCTCAGATTACTTGAATTGTGCACTCGTTTGGAAAAGTCACTGCTGTTATTTTTGTCTTTGCTGATATCCACATAAAAAGAAATGCACCAGTTCACTTATTCAATGTTTAATTGTTTGGTCGGCTTTCATGTTATGCTTGGTAGGAGGCGAGAAAGTGTTCATTGACGAATTGTTTTGCCCGATACACTGTTCATATCTGTTGAGCCGCCCATTTTAAGACTTCTGTAGGATTATCGTTTTTCTTCAAGCGTGTTTCTTGTATTGGTCCAGGATCCTTCCAGACTACGTCCTGTTATCCTGGGGGTCGATGGAGTCCTCGTTCCTCGGGATCTTTCCTTTGACCTAAGTTATAAGCGTTTTAAGGCAGTCTTAACTAGTATCACAAGGATAAAGACTCGGGAAAAAAAATCAATCGATTTTTAGACATCTAGCAAGTTTTACCAAGGTGCTATAATATCGTTCCACTTGTCCATCGGAAGCCAAAGTAGTTTTCTATGATGGCCGTAATCGTATGTGAGTTGAATGACGGTTCATTGTCACAATAGATGGCCTTGACTGTAGGGAAAACATTCCTACAGGGCACTATGGGAAATTTACTTACTTTTTCTGGCCAAAACCCAATTTCTGAAAGTCGGAATATTACAATAATATTAAATGTACGCATTCATAATCGACCAATCTTTAGTGCTGCATAGTAGAAATTTTAATAGATGGTGCTACAACAAAGAAATCAGCTGTTAAAAACTGCTGTTCCACGTACAAAAACTACTAACTGCTACGTTAAGTTTTTCCTCCCTTACAAAAGTTCTAATATCTTGCGAACCAAAGCTTTAATTCCCAATCTGTAGCTTTTTCAATAGCTGTTGCGAATAATAAGTAGCCGAATATTTTCCGATACTGTTGGTTTTGTTTATTATACTGGCAGCATCGGCCGATCAAGAGCTATATTAAATTCACAAGTTGAGTCTTTGCCGAAAAACGAAGAAGTGACAATTGGCGGGACAGACAGCCGAAATGCAGCGCCCGAGCTTAATGTAGGTAGATAACAAAGAGAGAGAGAGTGCGATGCAGTATGGGCATCGCAACTGCTATTAATTCCCGCCTTATTACTCCAGACGCGGTCCTCAATTCTGCAACTCGAGCGACGCCGTCTCTGCCAGGAATCAACTGCATGACTCTCGCCAAAGGCCATCTCATTGGGGGTAGATTCTCATCCTTAATAAGAACGACGCTGTCCACGGCTACGCCAGGCTTTGGGGTGCGCCGATTATAGTTTAGGCCCGTTATATCTGGCTCGTCAAACGACGATGGCGGACCACCATTGAGAAAATGCGCAGGAGTGAAGACGTCCAGATCGGCTGGGTTCTCTGAAATGGGAACTAAAGGTCTGCAGTTAAAAACTGCCGAGATGTGGCACACCAGCGTCCTCAGCTCGTCGAAGGTCAGAACCGCCGTACCCACAGCGCGGTAGAAATATGCTGGGCCGTTTTCACCGCCGTTTCCAAAGTCAACCGAAATGGGGGACCGTGGAGGGATGAACCGCCAGTCTATCGTCTCCAAAAGGCAAAAATTCTGAACGGAGCCTTGATGCTCGCTGCTGAGAAATAACCTTCGAAGTTCCAGAAGTTCATTCTTGGCGCCGACAAAATTGGTGGCGTTGTCTGACCATATATGCTTCGGCTTCCGCCGGGTGCATATGAACCTCTTGAGTCCGCACAGAAACGCAACTGTCGAGAGATCCTTAATCAGCTCCAGGTGCACTGCCTTGGTTGCAAAGCATATAAATACGCAGACGTAGCATTTAACCTCAGGCTCCAAGCGCTCCTTGGGAAGGTCCGCTATTATGTGCTCTATCAGCCGCGGCTTAATCCGAAGACATATGATGCATCTGTTCACGGCCTTGGTAACCGTCTTCCTCCCCCCAATAGGCCAATATTGGGATCGAATTGCACCCAGAAGAGCTCGAGGTCCGGCATGAAGATTGGTTTCATGGTAATGCGAAATAATCGCCAGTCACCGGATGGGACCTTCGTTGGATTTTCGGGTGGCGGCCATCAAAATCCAATGACGAATTCCGGAGGCGACCTCCTACTCTAAGAAGTCCAAATTGATCCAGGGACGGCGAAAGCGAGGATATGGGACTAGACGAGGAAACTCTTCCCAGCGTTTTTAGGCACTGCATGTCCTCCCATAAATGCGCGCGCTGCACCAAACGCAGCATCATCTGAGTACTCTCTTGAATGTGTGCGACGGTGAGCCCAGGATGACGAATTCCACTACAAAATTTGTAAATGTATGCAAACACTCGTTGCAGTGAGGGGTAAAAATTGGCAAATTTGGAGCTAGCAATTACATCCACGTACGGCGACTTTACGATGAACACACTTCGACGAAGCTCAAGCAACGGTTTGTCAGGACAAACAACTGTTGGCCAATCTCTTTCAGGCTCCGTACGATAGGCGGGTCCATGACCCCAAGGTTGACGACTCGCTAACCTCAGACGGCAGGGATCCTCTGGATAAGATGTCAGCCGGATTTAACGCTGTGGGAACATAACGCCAAGCCGTGGCATCTGTCAGCTCTTGAATGGTAGCAACCCTATTTTCCACAAATATGTTGAACCTGGCGGGCTCATCTCGGATCCAGAAAAGTGCCACCGTCGAGTCGCACCAACAATAGTAGCGTCCTTTAAATACTTTCAAGCCAACTATTTTCCTTATGATTTTGGCCAGAAGATCCGCACCACAAAGCTCCAGCTTTGGTACTGTTATGGTCTTCAACGAAGCTATGCGCGACTTCGAACAAAGCAAAGGGCTAAAACTTTGATTTCCTTTAGAAACCACATAAACGCAGGCTCCATAGGCATCAATGCTTGCATCACAAAAACCATGCACCTCAAGACCAGACTCTGCGCTAAACACGAACCGAGGGAAACTAACAGACTTATTGTTTCAAAACTGCGACATATATCAAGCCATTTCGTGTTATGAGTTTCCGGGAGGCTTTCATCCCAGGACAGCTTTTCCTTGCAAAGCTGCTGCAAAAAGATCTTACACCTTGTGACTACAGGACCGACCAGGCCGAGAGGATTGTAAAATTTAGCAATCGCAGACAAAACAGAGTTCCTGCAGAGTCTCAATGGCGACTGAAAGGCAGAGAACGAAAGCAATAGCCGGAGGCGGGATCCCAAGCGAGACCAAAAGTTTTGGTGAAATCGCTTCCATCTTCAAACTTCAGGAACGACTCCTTATCCTCGCCGGGCACACCCTCCAGCACAAGCGGAATGTTAGAGCACCATTTCCTTAGCTTGAGCTTGCCCTTCGCAAGAATGCCAGCCGTCTGCTGCATTATGCTGACAGCATCCTTTACCGTGTCGGAGCCGGAGATAAGATCATCCACGTAAAAATCGCGCCGAAGGATTTCTGATCCAATGGGAAACGCTGCCTGCTCATCGATTGATAATTGGTGCATAGCCCTTACGGATAAGAAGGAGTCTGGTTTGGTGCCGTAAGTAACTGTGTCGAATTTGTATACTTGAAGGTCATCGAGCGGGGAGTCCATCCACACAATGCAGTGCAAATAGCTATCTCCTGTAACGGCAACTGGGTGTGAGCGAAATCGAATTAGGATGTGAAACAGCTTGGGCTGGATGACCGGGCCGGCCATTAACACATTGCTAAGTGAGTAACCGGTCGAAGTAGCAGCTGATCCGTCAAAAACAACTCGAAGCTTGGTGGTAGAGCTATCCTCCTTCATGACGCAGTGATGTGTTAAAAAATATCGGCACGAGCTGACCTCGGAAGCAGGCACAGGCGACATATGTCCCAGATGACGATATTCCTTCATGAACGCCGCATATTTAACCCTCAAGCCAGGGTGCTTTGTAAGCTTCCTTTCCAGCGACAAGAATCTCCGCACAGCCTGAGGATAGGAATCTCCTAAAGAATCCAAATGGAGTTTTAGCGGCAAACTTACCGAGTAATCGCCAGCTGGCAATCGGGTGTAATTTTTAACAAAGTGGGCCTCGCAATCTAGCTCCTCCTTAGTGGCTTAAACTATTGGGCCGGGACTATTTTCTACCTCCCAAAAGCGCTGCAGAAGTGAATCAAGTACAACATCAACGCTGTTTTCCTCGCTAACTGCAGAACGAACGCGTGAAGCTATTAAGGCGCCACCGCATGGGCGCGCGCAGCCTCCAGACACAACCCAGCCCAGACGAGTTTTTCCTGGCAACAACTTTATCTGACCTACGCACAGCAGCTCATAAAACAGGCTAGCTCCTATTAACAGGTCAACACGCTGAGCCTTATGAAATCCCGGGTCGGCGAGCTGCAGGTTTTCTGGAATCTTCCAGTCCCCAATGTCCACATTAAGGCTTGGCTGGCGATCCGTGATATGGAAAGCGATAACTGCTGTTATGCTCGTTGAGAAACTCGAAGTGACAGACCGCCTCGCAATTCCTACCGAGAATCCATCAGTCGCGAAATTGGAATCCCCGATTCCAGTGAAAGAGCCAGACGACCTCGACCTCTTAAGTTGCAGTTGATTTGCAAACCGAGAGATTTGCAGTTGAATCTCTCTAGGCCCAGAATCTAACAAGGCCCTGCAGGGAACGAACAGTCCCGACCGATTCTGCACTAGAACGGTTGCAGTGGCTAGCAGCACAAGGTCACTACCGAGATCCTGGGCAATTAGAGTAGAAGAACTCGAAAGCGGGGCAGAAGGCTTAGTGTGGGAGCTTGAAGACACTGGAACATACGCTGTATGATGCCTGATTCCACAGGTGCGGCAGCGGCTCGAGCTGCATTGCCGTAGCTGATGACCTGCCTTTAGGCAGTTTAGGCAATGTGCTAGCCTCTTTGCCTCGCGCAGACGATCTACTGGCGCTAAGTCTCTAAATTGCGGGCAATAATATATGGCATGCTCTGCACTATGGCAAAGCATGCAACCAAGAGAGTTTTGGGTGGTAGCAACTAGCGTCGAACGATTTCTGCCCACCTGAACGCCTTGCGTATAGGTTGCCATGGCGCAATTCACGGCCTCCAAAGTCCTACATCGCTGCTCCAAGAATGCCGCCATCGATTCCCACGACGGAATAAGGTTCGCTCCTCCCACTTAGCTTGCATCCAGATTTTGCAGCAGCACTTGCACTATAATGCAGCCAGCGATTTGCTCAGTGGTGCCCAAACCCTTCAACGCACGAATGTGACCGTTAAACTTGTCCGACAATTCCCGAAGCGATGCCACTGAACCATTCCGTACTTCCTTTAGAGACAGAATTTTGGTGATGTGTGCCGGAAAAACTGGCATCAGACGGCTGCGTCTGATGACCACTACACTGGTGGGGCACAACACCTTCCGCAAGCGTCGAGTGCGTCGCGACATGCACATTGCGTTTGGCTATTTCCGCGCGCACACTAGCCTTAAATTCTACGATGAATTCATCGAAACTCTCACTCATTTCACTGCCAATTTCGTCGAAATCCAATTCCTCCAGTTCTGTATGCAGAACATTGAAGGCACTTTGCAGCTCATCAATCTGCTCCAGCCTCACTGTAAGAGTGGGCTCGTCGTAACCGCTTAGCGTCTCATTAGACAGCGACGTTTGAAACCTCTGCAACCTGCTGAACAGCGCATTGGCTTTGCTCTTTTAAAAGGTCACCATGTTTTTGTCACTTTCAGCGGGCATAGCAACAAATCGCTTTAAACTCGGTTCAGCAGGAAGATGAGTACAAAACAAATGCCGAAAATGCAAGCGGAGTCAATGCACGTAACGTGGCGGCTGCACTTGATATATGTAGCAATGTATGTATATAATGCTAGCTCGCTTAAACACAGCCACTATCACATAAATCACCACTCACTTGTCCAACCGATTGCGTTTTAATATATTGATATATTTATTTATAAACGGGATAAGTGTATTAATTAATGCATGCAAATTAACACGATCACCACGCAAATTAACAATCACACGGTCACCAAATGTTAAGCTATTGAGCTTTTTCAATAGCTGTTGCGAATAATAAATAGCCGAATATTTTCCGATACTGTTGGTTTTGTTTATTATACTGGCAGCTAGGGCCGATCAAGAGCTATATCAAATTCACAAGTTGAGTCTTTGTCGAAAAACGTAGAAGTGACAATTGGCGGGACAGACAGCCGAAATGCAGCGCCCGAGCTTAATGTAGGTAGATAACAAAGAGAGAGAGAGTGCGATGCACTATGGGCATCGCAACTGTTATTAATGACTATTTCGGCTTACAATATTAAGATTATAAATGTAGTCTACTGCACAGTTTTTGCGGCTGCATGACTCAACACTGTTGCTTAAATAATTCTTGTTCAGATTATTGTAATTGTTGAATGCTGGGGGTGTGCTGGCCTGGAATTTCCCAAATCGGCTGAAATATAATCACTCGAAAAAAGCTAACACTAGACTTTTGTAATTGCGCGGTCGCGACCGGGTGTAATGTTTATTCGGCGAATACCAATTAGACCCTAATGCTTATTCTAATCAGCTAGGCTCTCCCGAGCGCAGCGGAGACTCCAATTTGAGCTGCCACGGGGAGAGTAGAGTTGGAGACTCTGTGGTGAAGTGCGTGAGAGAGTGAGAGGGAGTGGAGAGCGGGTGACAGTCCTCGCCACGTAACTTGGACATTCCGCCCCCCTTGCAATCACTGGGGTTGCAACATATCCATCCTACGGCATGCTGCAGGCACCGGACACGATCCACCCAAAAACTGTTTTTTGGGCGACCGGCATTCTCTCGTCGAAGGTCAGGAATCCGGATCGGATGACCTTTTGATAAACGTCTGCTCCCAGGACCATGGAGACGGTAGCAGGCCGATGGAACTGGTCATCAGCCAGCATGATGTACTGGAACTTGGACACCACTGTGTCGCCCAATGCCCGGACAGGTGTGCGGATCCGCACACTGGGCTCGATCTTTAGTACGACCTCTAGTTTCGTTTTCGCCCTTCGTCGTCGTACAGACCTTCTCGTCGCCAACATTGGTCATCGATAACGAAAAGGCTGACGATGCAGCTCATGGGGGTGTATGGATCGATGAGTGCTGCGGTCTCGAAGGTCTTCGTTCCGGTCTCCAACTTGACCACCGTTGTCGGAAGGATGTTCACGCTGTGGCGTTGCAGCAGCGACGAGAGCGATGGGCGTGGAGTGGCTTGGTCGATTCCGGGCGTTGTGGCGGTGAACTCCTACGCTGAGTTGGCGGATTTTGCCGGCGGGAACGCTGGGACGAGGCCGAAGCTGCTTGCCTGGTTGGCACAGGTTGGAGAAGAGAGCGCGCTCGCGACCGCCACGACGACCTAACCTGCTCGTGCATATGGAGCATCGTGTGGTGGGATCGGTCGCACTTCTTGCAACGATCACCGCTTCGGCAGTCTCCTGTGGAATGCTCGTGAGCGAGGCAATTGGCGCAGTATATGTTAATGAGGACTGCTCGCAGACGCTTTTCAGCGCTGAGCTTTAGGAACCTCGCGCACTTCCGAAGAGGATGGATACCGCGGCAGACTGGGCAATGGTAGGATTGAATACCTCGGGTACTTCTGCTCTCCAAGGCACGAGCACTGCGTGCGTTTTGTTGACGATGGGCCATAGTGCGCGTAGTTGAATGGCGAAAGGAGATCGAAAACGAAATGAAAAATAATGGATGATTAGTGCTAGTGAACTACATTTAAGGACGAGAGGCGGGCCTATTTATTGTAGAGATTCGAAAGACCCCGTCGGCAAAATCACCACTTTTGCCACTGGACGTTTAACAACTCCACGTGCAGTACGGATATTTGCTACATGGACGTCGCTGTCGGCTTCTGGAAACACAGACACAATTCTGCCGAGCCGCCACTCATTAGAGGGTAAGTTGTCGTCCTTAATGATGACCATGTCATCGATGCGCAGATTTTTGGACGGGGCCTGCTATTTAGTGCGCTTATGGAGTTCTTTGAGGTACTCTTCTTTCCATCGCATACGGAACTGCTGATGGAGAGCCTTCAAATGCTGCCACCGATTAAGAATGGATTTCGTTTCTCCCTTTACTTCGGGTTCCACCATGGACATAAGGGGTCCCCCGACAAGGAAATGACCTGGCGTCAGAGCCAGCAAATCTGTCGGACTTCAGACATAGGAGAGAGCGGCCTGGAGTTAAGGCACGCTTCTATTTTTGACAAGAGCCTGGAGAGCTCTTCGAACGTGTATTTTCGTGTGGCAGTGCATTTGTAAAATAGCGTCTTAAAACTTTTTACGCCTGCTTCCCAAAGGCCTCCCATATGGGGTGCCCCCGGAGGAATAAATTGCCATTGCATCTCTTTATGACTATAGGCATTCGTCACCGACTCTTTTACGGCTTGAAGGAAATCGCGGGAAAGCAGGGTGGCAGCGCCAACAAAGGTTTTGCCATTGTCTGATTGGACTTGACGTGGACACCCTCTTCTGGATACAAAACGAGCGAAAGCGGCAAGAAACTTTTCGGTCGTTAAGTCAGATGTAGGCTCTAAATGGATGGCCTTGGTGGAGAAACAAACAAAAACTAACACATACCCCTTTGTAATAAGACATGCTCTTCCCGTATAGTTCTTTATATCGAACGGACCGGCGTAATCCATGCCAGTATACGTGAATGGTCGGGAGAACGATGCTCTTTCTTTGGACAGGTCACCCATCAGTTGGCTTTGCAACCGCTTTTTGTGGATCACATATACTTTGCACGAATTTACTACTGCTTTTATCAGGTTCTTAATTCTCGGAATCCAGTATTTCGACAAGATCAGGCGCACCATTAACTGGTTACCACCATGGAGAGTAATGCGATGAGTGAAATTCGCAAGGAGGCGAGAAAGCAGGCAGTTATACGGAAGAATCACTGTATGCCATTCATTGTATTGAAGGCTTTCGGAAGCCTCCACACGGCCGCACGCCCTGATCAGTCCTTGCGGATCTTGAAAAGGGTTCATGCTTAGGATGGAACTGTAACTTGGCACTGGACGATTTTCACTTAGGCAGTGATATTCCACAGGGAATTCTCTGCGCTGTGTTCGAAATTAGGAACTGCTTGAGGACATAAGCGAGGACCCGTAGTGCTTTCTCAAGCTTGGAAAAACGTGCCAACAACTCTTCAGAAGGAGCTTTTGCGAGATGGACTTTCAGAGCACGCTTCTCCAGATCGGTCACCGGAGCGTTGTCGACCTGAGTCGGCCATTGGTTGCGTGGATTTTGCAACCAAGTCGGTTCGTGCCACCATAACTGGCTATCGGCTTGATCTTGTAGGGAAACTCCTCTACTTGCAAGGTCTGCTGGATAATGCTCAGATTGAACATGAGACGAATTTTCAGCTTTTGTGGCCTGTGCGATCTTCGTCACAATATTGGCTACAAATGTGGTCCACTGGCACGCTGGCTTGCTAAACCATGCAAGCACAATTGTGGAGTCCGTCCAGCAGTAAAGTTCATCTGTGGAATGATGGCTGCAGCCATTTCGGAAAGCAATAACGCTCCGCACAGCTCCAGTCGCGAAACCGTTTTGACTGGTGCTACCCTGGTCTTCGCGGTTAGGAGTTGCACCATAATGGTGGTGCCCACCACCGCGGACATATATTGCCGCCTAATAAGCCTTTTGCTATGCATCGCAAAAGCCATGATGCTCGACCTTAAAATCTCGATGAAACGAGGCCAGCGTGGAATGCGTATCTGCTCTAAAAACGAATAAGCCATCGCTGAAAAAGCTCATTTGGAATGTTTTCGTCCCACCCAAGCTCCTGTAGTTAAATCTCCTGCATGAAAATTTTAGCTCGAACGATAAACGGCGCTAACCAGCCTGCAGGGTCGAACAATTTGGCAATTTGGGACAGGACTAAGTGTTTTGTGAAGGACGTTTCAATAGCCAACTGTGGCGGAACGAAGAAGAATTCGTCGGAGGTTGCCTTACAGCGAATACCGAGGGTTTTGGCAATGCTTTTTGCATCGATCTCGAGAAAAAAAGTATTAAAGAGATGGTCGCTCTGAATGGCCGCTAAAACTTCCTTTTGGTTGAAGGTCCATTTCCTCAATGGGAATACGGCGGAATTCAGAGCGTCTTGGAGCTCTTGCACCATGAGCTGAGCTTCTTCCTTGGAGTCCGCTCCGGCTAGAACATCATCCACATACATGAAATTTCGAATGATATTGCCAGCTTTTGGATGGCTGAGGTCTACGTCAGCTGCTAGCTGCTGCAGTACTCGGATGGCCAGGAAAGGCGCGCAATTGGCTTAAAAGGTTACTGTTTTCAATTCGAAATCTCTGATTTCCCCTCTATTATTTCGGAAAAGTATTCTTTGGAATGGAGTGTGCTTTGGATCTACCCAGATCTGCCGATACATTTTTTCGATATCGGCGCTAAACACGGATCGGAAATAGCGCCACTTCAGAATTTGAATGGTCAAGTCGGACTGTAAGACAGGGCCAGCATGAAGGATATCATTTAAACTTGTACCATTCGATAAAGGGCTGGAGGCATTGAATACTACACGGAGTTTAGTAGTTACGCTCTCCGGTTTTAAGACGGCGTGATGTGGCATATAATAGGCGTTGCAATCATGGGTAGGAAGAACTTGTCGCATGTGCTTTAAGTCGAGATATTCCTGGATCACCGAATCGTATCTCGCTTTTAAGGCCTCATCTCTTTTTAGACGCTGCTCATTCCTTAAAAACTGAGCCAACGCGAAAGACCTGAAATGCCCTAGCCCGGAACCGATGTGTTCTGGGTCGCGAAAAGGCAAAGTAACGACATATTTGCCGCACTCGTCTCTCGTGGCCGTTTGAAGGAAATTTTTCTCGCACATGGAATCGGATTCTTTTACCAACATTATTGGTATATTCTCCACCTCCCAATATTTTGTGAGTAGTTTGTCCAGTGAATTGTCGTACACGTGGGAGATCTGCGTCGAAAAGGAGGAAATTCTGCTTTGTGCTGAGGCTGACAATGGCCCAGTTAATACCCAGCCGAAAATGGTCTCTAGCCCCAAGGGAGAGCCCCAGATCTTGGTTTTCGCTCCACTCAGAAGCACCAAAGGCAGAATGTCGGCTCCGATAAGGACATCTATTTGTGCGCTCTCATAGAATTTTGGATCCGCCAGTGGAAAATCGGGAAGGTCCCGAAGGAAATTTTGCGGAATTGGGTAGGAAGGCAGATTTCCGGCTAGTTGAGGGAGGACATAGGCCGTCGTCTCCAACTGCAAAAAATCGAAAATCGGATGGTGAAACTGCAGAGCTTCTTGGACTGAGCTGCTACTGTTTGGTTTAAGCCTGAGACTTGGGCTTGAACCACCTGGAATGACAATTTAATTAGATTGAACAGTCGCTCGGTTATGAATGTTGCCTCTGATCCGGAGTCGATCAGGGCGCGTACCTTAAAGTTAGTGCCCAAATGGGAAATATTGTTCACGGCATTGCGAAGAAGAATAGCTCTCGAGCCCGTGGCAAAATAATTTTGAACACCGGCTTGCTCATTAGGAACGAAATTGGCTTGATTAGCAGAAATTGGCTTTGCAGGATTTGAAGGACTTGAATTGCTGGAAAAGAGGTTGTTTCGGTGCAACAACGTGTGATGCCGGCCACGGCAAGTAAAACAATTGTGCGTGCTTTTGCACTCACGAAGCTTATGTCCCTTTGCAAAGCAGCTTAAGCATAACTTCTTCCATTTAATGCAGGCTGACCGGTCGTCAACCGACATTTGGAGAAAACGCGGACATACACGGACAGGTTTTTTTTCCTTGTTGCACAAGTCGCAACTTTTGGAGCCACTTTCGTCTCATAGGAATTTATTTTTCTAGAGGGCCCTTTTGAATTCATCGCTTTGGAGTGCGACTGACTTGGTACGGGCGGTCTCACATCATCGATGGCCTGTAGGGTTCGATGGCGTTCTGTCAGGAAGGGGTTCAGCTCCACCCATGTTGGGATGTCGGCTTTCTTATGGAGCGACTGCTCCCATAAGGAGAGAGTTATCTTCGGGAGCTTGGATGAACACACTTATACCAGCAGGCAGTCCCAGTTCTCAATGTTGATGCCTGACATTTCTAAGACAGTCAAGCAACCTTGAACAGTACTTTGTAGTACCTTTAAGGCATCCCCAGATTCCTGTGGTATCGACTGCACATTAAAAAGGATTTTCAATTGACTGTTTACCAACAATCTTTTATTTTCAAAACGCTCTATTAGGGTTTCCCACGCAGAGCGGAAACCCTCGTTGGTGAGAGGCGAAATCGAAACGATGGCATGCGCGTCGCCAGTTGTTTTGGCATTTAAATGGAAAAACTTTTCAACCGGAGTCAGCCGAGGATTATTGATATAAATGGCTGTGAAAAGATCCCGGAAAGTCGCCAGCGAAGATAGTCGCCTGCGGAAACTTCTGTATCGCATGGAGGCAACCGACAGCCAGAGGAAAAGTACGCCTGGGGCGCAGCGTTCGCGGCTGGGATGGACTGAGACGTTCCCTGCTCGATTTTATCAACGAGCTGGGCAACACACCTTTTATAGACTGAATAGCAATAACTGTATTTAGCCCTGAGAATAGGCATGTTGCCTGCTGCCGCTTCGCCTTCTGACACAAGGCACTCTGAGCAGAGGTCGAATTCCTTTTCCACCTTTTCCCATAGGGTTCGGACTTGGTCGCGACGGACGCTAAGCATCGTGACGGTTGGAGCTGCAGATTCCGGAGTGTTGATCTGTGCCTCAAATTCGCTTAAGCGATCAGAAACCGAAATGAATTTGGCTAGCACTAGATTGGAAGCAGCCATATTTTTAGCTGTGCGCTGTACTGTGGCTTTGGATGGAGTAGCACAGTCGTCGGAAATCTGCGCAGGCGTTTTCACCGAAATGCTTGGAATTCTTGGACTCTTCGGCCCTTGTGGTGAAAAAGTAGACCTCGGCTTGTCAGCGGACAATTTCTTCTTATCGTCCCCGATGGGCATAATCGAAGAAATGCGAAATGGAAAGGAAGCGGTTTTGGAGCACGGTCACACTTTTTCAAATATGGACAGATTCGTTAGACTGCACTTAATAAGTTTAAGATTGCAGCCGTGAACGGAAGAAAGCAGCGAAAAAAGACCGTATAGGATGTAAAGGGTAAAAAAGTGGTGTAAAATTCACTAAGTGGGAACGCCGTAGTTTGGACTAACTGGACAGCTGACTTGGAGTGAGCAGCGAATTGTATAAATGACCGGTGATTTATGGTAATCAGGTCCACCTGATTTACGGTTGGAACACTTGGAAGTTTGAACACGTTCGAAAAAATGTTTATTAGAACGTAGAAAATTTTATTATTTCTTTATAACTGGAAACGGAGAAATTTGGAATGGTGGAATTCTCCGCGTTGTAAGTACTTCTAAAAACAAACACAAATTAATATCCAAGCACTACAGGAAAAAATGTTTGTCGGGTGAACGACTTATATTTGGCGGTCGTCTATTTATTATACCCGTTACTCGTAGAGTAAAAGGGTATACTAAATTCGTTGAAAAGTATGTAACAGGCAGAAGGAAGCGTTTCCGACCATATAAAGTATATATATTCTTCTAGCCGAGTCGATATGTCCATGTCCGTCTGTCCGTCTGTCTGTCCGTCCGTATGAACGCTGTGATCTCAGGAACTACAAAAGCTAGAAAGTTGAGATTAAGCATACAGACTCCAGAGACATAGACGCAGCGCAAGTTTGTCGATTCATGTTGCCACGCCCACTCTAACGCCCACAAACCGCCAAAAACTGCCACGCCCACACTTTTGAAAAATGTTTTGATATTTTTTCATTTTTGTATTGGTCTTGTAAGTTTCTATCGATTTGCAAAAAAACTTTTTGCCACGCTCACTCTAACGCCCACAAACCGCCAAACCGAGATAGACGGATAGTACATCGGAAGACAAGAGTTAAAAAATGATTTATTTCCAGTATACAAAATATTTATGGCATCGGCTATTATTTGCAAGAATAAAGATCGAACCAATTAAAGCCAGATATAAAAAGATTTAGCCTCCGAAAGTTTGCCCTACGAGAACAATGATCTCGTTTGGTTGACTTTTCTGGTCTCTCTTTTATTACGGTACCTGTCTCAAAAGTTGGATGGTTTGGATCTTCTGGTTGACTAAGAGGTGCTACTCTAGTCAGAAACACATTTTCAGGACTTGTAACAAAGCATAGATCCAATAAACGGTCCAATTTGCGACAACGATATGTCGAGCAAGCCGTCAATAAAGTCATGCTGTGCTGTAGGCAGAAGATTGTTCGACTGTTCTTCTGTGGACCACTTAGTGCCTGGTATATTAAAGTCACCTAGAACAACTAGTTGGTCCCTATCGGACAGTATATTTGAAACGGATTTGATAGCGGACAAATGGTTTATATATTCTGGAAATTCAGAAGAGGTCGGAATGTAAGAGCTCATAATATAAACATAGCTATCAGAAAATGACAGAATTCTAAGTTACGGAACTCGTCAAAAAGTACCTCCTCTGACGTGAGGAAAGACCTAACAGCAAATAGGTCTCCACCTCCCCGCCTGGAGGGACGATCATGCCTCTAGACTGTGTACATACCTGGGAAACACAATAATATGGGATGCAAAGGAAAGGCTATCTGAATACAAATTAGTTAGCTTACTACACAAGCCTCTTACATTTTGATAACAGATAGAGGGACTAGATTTTAGTTTTTTGAAGATAAAGAAGTAGAAGTAGCAGTGGGGGCTGGGACAGTGATCTGGCCACGTGAGGGCAGTTTAATTCCCACGGGCCCTTTTTTCTTCTTTTAATCTTAGCTTCGAACTTTTTCACAACCATACTATCCGGCCAAAAATCACCAGAACATATGCTCGAGAATACCTCATTAGGGACAGTTATCTTGAAAGATGAGATGTCTCTAGCTTAAGAAAAGTTAAATTTGTCCACTTTTATGTTGTCGGCTTTTGTTTTGTCTTGTATTTAAGACAATACATCAGATAATGTTTGACCGGGGGAAAGCCGAGAAACGAAAATTTGTTTCTTTAGTGGAACAGTGCGGACCAAACGGAATCTGTAGCAATCCCGGGCTGGACTCCGTTCACAACGGATTGATCGGATTGCTCCGAATCTTTTTTAGTTGCCGATCTAAGCAACATTTGAGGGTTTGCTGCGATCGTCAACTAATCAGCTGTGGAGTCCTGTTGATCGCTTGCCGGAGGTTGCGGGGCATTCCCCTTAGGCATCCTGCCACCAGCGGCTTTCTTGCGCTTTGGAGATCATCTAGCCACGCCAAAACTGCTGATCAATTCTTTCAAGCCACCATTAATTTGGCGCATAAACAATTTCATTTCATTCGCAACTCATAGGCAAGTATCACAACAGTATTTTAGATTTGGGTCTGTGGCTAGGTCTTCACTTGTTCGGCCGTCAAAACCGGCGCACTTTGTGTGCACCATTCTATCACATAGCCAACAGGACACTTTTGACTGCTCAGGCTTAATTACCTGACGGCATTTGTTTTGGAAGCAGACAACACTGTTTTCCATATTTAATTGGTTTCTGACCACTGTACCAAAAGACAAAATCAAAAATGTACCGCAAAACCGCAGTCTTCACTTTAGGATTTTGTGTGGGAAAGCGAGAGAGCGAGTGAACCGTGCAGTTAAGTACAAAAACAACACCAAACAGCACTACGGAAAACGCACAAAAGAGAGAAAACGAACCGCAAAGACAGAAAAAAGAACAGATTGAAATAATTTATAAAAATAATGCACAAATTCACAGATTCACTCGCGAAGCGAACGGAACTTTAACTGGTACCGAGTACGAAATTGAATTATTCAAGAATTTATTAAAATCCACTGCTGGATTTGGAAAAACAAAAATAAATTAGGAGCGCAGAAAAAAACAGGACCGTTTGCTTTGAAGCTAGAAGACAAAATATGATAACACCCAAAGCTGCCACGCTCACACTTTTGAATTACTCTACAAGTAACGGGTATAAAAATGTTTTGATATTTTTTCATTTTTGTATTAGTCTTGTAAATTTCTATCAATTTGCCAAAAAACGTTTTGCCACAAACCGCCAACAACTGTCAGTGTTGAATACACTCCTTCGCACTTCCACTAGCTGAGTAACGGGTATCAGATAGTCGGGAAACTCGACTATAGCGTTCTCTCTTGTTGTTTATGTGTTTTTGTTTGAAAATGGGAAATGTTTAATTTATTTTTGTTTATGTTTTGGTACCAATTTGATGAGTGTTAATGGCTTCATAAATGACTATTATTTCTGCTGTGTAGACGGTAGAATAGGTTGGAAGAATTCCCATTTTTAAGATGCTAGAATTGGTTGTCACTGCAAAGCCAGTGAGATCCTTTATTTGTAACCCATCCGTGTAAATAAAGGATGTTTTATTGCTATTGAGTTCGGTTTGTATTCTGACAAATTCTTTTCTAAACGTTTCGGGGGATGTAACGTTTTTATTCAGGTAGCTAAGGTAGGTATTTATGGCTTTTTGGTTAAGTGCCCAAGGCGGTGAATTTGGGATATGTTGTAAATAATTGTATTTCGAGGTGTTTTTGCGATTCTATAATTTTGTCTAAAACAGACAATTTTTTTTCTTAGGGGCTTTATATTTTTTATAATATTGCAAATGGGCGCCTCTGCGCTATTTGTGATGCTTGTAAATAGATTGGTGGTAAGGAGCTTTTGTCTGTTGGCCTCAAACACCAAATTTCGTGTTGGTGTTGAACGAACGGCACCAAGAGCAGTTCTAATAGCTGAATGTAAAGTTGAGTAAACTTTATTAAGGACATTTTTTGGGGCAGATCTGTAGAGTGGTAAAGCCAAATAAATGTTTAATACTATTAAAGGTTCACTACAGAAATTAGTGTTAATGTGCTACAATTATATTTTGGATTAGATAGGCATTTAATAATATTAAGCCGTTTAAGCAGAGCAACGACAAGGTGGTCTATGTGTGAGTTCCACTTGTGTTTATTGTTGAATATCAGGACTACAATTTTTAGTGAGGTAACATTGGGAAGTTGAAAGCTGCCAAAAGATACATCGTATCTGCAATGGTGTTTGTTGCATATATGCATGTGCTAACACTTTTCGGGTGAAAGGATAGCACTGATAAAGGCGATCCTTGTGGGATACCATTATCGAGTGGTAGTGTGTTGGAGAAATGTTTGCCAACTCTAACTTTTATCTTCCTGTTGGTCATAAAATTGCGAACATAATTAATAATTTTGGAGCCAAGTTTCCACTTTAATAGTTGGTTGATAATCGCAGGTAAACCAATTTTGTCAAATACTTTGCAAAAGTCGAGCGAGATAATAGAAAGGTGATCCTTGGTAAACAAGGTTTTGTTAACAAGATCGTCTATAAAGAGTAGACTGTCCATAACTGACTTGCCTTCTAAATCATGTTTGGCTATTGTGGAGAAGTGTGTAGTTTACACACAATTTTATGGAGAAGTTGACCATGCAAGAGTTTAGCGAAATTGGGCGATATAATAATGGGTCGGTTTTATCTTTGTCAGGCTTGAGAATGGGAATGATTACAATAATTATACCCATTACTCGTAGAGTAAAAGGGTATACTAAATTCGTTGAAAATCCGACCATAAAAAGTATATATATTCTTGATCAGGATCAATAGCCGAGTCGATCTGGCCATGTCCGTCTGTCTGTCCGTATGAACGTCGAGATCTCAGGAACAATAAAAGCTTGAAAGTTGAGATTAGGCATACAGACTCCAGAGACTCCAAGTTTGTCGATTCATGTTGCCACGCATACTCTAACGCCCACAAACCGCCAAAAACTGTCAGTGTTGAATACACTCCTTCGCACTTCCACTAGCTGAGTAACGGGTATCAGATAGTCGGGAAAATCGACTCGGTATGTGGCCGCGTAGTATAAGATTATATAAGTCGATTATCAGGTGCTGGAGGTTCATAGATAGAGCTTTAATCATATCGTAATGAATTCTGTCAAAGCCTGCTGACGAGAATTCAATAAAGTTAACGTCAAGCCGCATCTGGCCAATCACCAGATCGGTCGAAAAACTTACAACGATTACTGAAACTAATACGAAAAAATTTAGACATAAACGGCTCCCCAAATTCGATAACGACCATAGGCATCTCAAAACGGACACGAATTGGACAATGGAACGTTACATCTCTAAGAGAACCATCTAGGTTAGCACAGTTCGAGGCGGAGATGGAAAAACTCCACATTGCAATAGCTGGAATCAGCGAGATGAGGTGGGCTGGCAGTGGGGAAACAACAACATCAGATAGCAACCTAGTCCTACACAGTGGCAACAGTGACGGCAGCAGATATGGAGTGGTAATTTTCGTGTCAAAGCGCATAAAGAATGCACTGGTTTCCTGGGAACCCATTTCTGATAGAATCATGACCGCCAGGTTCAGATGTAGAGCTAGATACATAAACATTACTTAATGCTATGCCCCAGGGAAGACGTAAACGACGACCCCAAAGACGACTTCTATGCTGCCCTTACAGCAACCCTCAACAAGCTACGGCAAGGTGACATTAAAATCTTCATGGGTGACTTCAATGCAAAAATTGGCCCCAACAACACCGGTCTAAGATCTGTCATGGGCCAGCATGGAACTGGGACTCGCAACGATAACGGAGAGAGATTAGTGGAACTCTGCCAGCTATTCCAACTGGTCATCGGCGGCACATTCCCACACAAAGATGTCCACAAATACTCCTGGACATCTCCAAGTGGTAATACGCGCAACCAGATCGACCACATATGCATTAGCAGCAAATGGAGACACTCGCTACTGGACGTACGGAACAAAAGGGGAGCAGCCATAGACAGTGACCATGAGTTGGTCATTGGAGAACTTTCAAGAAAGCTCAACTGCAAACACTCAAGGAACACTGGCAACAGTCAACACCGGCGAGCGCCCCCCCCTGAACCTGCACCTCCTTAGGGACTCTACTCTGAAGACGAGAATGACGTCCACGCTGCGAGAACAAATGATCCCCCTAGAAGAACACCCATGTGAGCACACCTTCAGGCAACTAAGGACCACGGCGAAGGAAATACTCGGCCTGCCACAACGCGGAAGATCGGACTGGATATCTAAAAGGACCTGGGACCTGATTAGAAGGAGGAACCACCTGAAGCCTCTGGCGGACCAGCTCACACAGTACCGTGAGGAGTATCGCGGACTATGTAGAGCGGTGAAAAGATCGCCCAGAAAGGACAAAAGAGCACAGCAGCAGATTGCACGGATCACAGGAACCCATCACAAACAGAACAAACCAGTCAGAGATCTAGAAGGTAACCTCTTATCCAATGATGACGCACAAATCCGAAGATGGCGCAAACACTTCATGGGAATTAGCCACACCACATCACCAAACGTTGCCATAGACTACAGGAGTGTTGTGCCGCCAAGTGGGAGTAGCAGGATACCCTCTGCACCCCCGAATGTAAGAGAAATCGTGAATGCAATAAAGAAGCTGAAGCACAACAGGGCAGCTGGCGAAGACAACATACCAGCCGAATTGCTTCAAGTTGACACCCAACTGATGGCTGAAATATTGCATCCACATTTCTCCCGCATATGGGAAGGCGAGACGGTGCCAGCCTCCTGGAAAAGCGGAATCATTGTGAAGCTTCCCAAAAAAGGCGACCTTAGTGACTGCAACAACTGGAGAGAATAACACTGCTCAACACCAGCTACAAGATCTTAGCTACACTGCTGAACCAACGCCTCCCGGAAAAAATCGAGCCAACAATCCGAGACGAACAGGCAGGCTTCAGACCACACAAGAGTTGCGTAGACCTGGCAATACACATAATAACCGAGCAAGCTGTGGAATGGAGAGCCCCGCTTTACCTCCTGTTCATCGACTTCAAGAAGGCATTCGAATCAGTTGAAAGAGCAGCAATATGGCGAGCACTTGCAAGAAAAGGAGTACCTGCAGATCTCATCGCCATCATCAAATCGATGTATGGCGATGCCAACCTGGCGGTACTGCACAACGGAAAAACTAGTGCACCTTTCCAGACAAACACCGGAATTCGGCAAGGATGCCCGCTGTCACCACTCCTCTTCAACATCGTAGTCGACGAGTTAATGAGCGAAGTATGCTCTTTCAAGCGCGGAATTACGTGGAACCTCACCAGACATCTTGAGGACTTGAACTACGCAGACGACATCTGTCTCATATCGCACAGACTCGACGACATACAGAGGAAAAGTGACGACCTCGTCAGGATAGCCAGCAGCGTAGGGCTCGAGATAAACATAGCGAAAACAAAAGCTATGCGCTTCAACCACTACAGCCAAGGAAACATCAACATAAATGGGAACCCAATCGAGTTCATTACCAGATTCCCATACCTTGGCACCATCATATCCAACAGTGGTGAAATGGTTGATGATGTTTCCAGTCGTCTTGGCAAAGCCCGCTCAGCATTTGGGAGATTATACCGCATATGGAGAGACCGACAAATCAGCCGACGAACAAAGCTCAGGATCTACAATGCGTGTGTGAAATCCATACTGCTATACGGAAGTGAGACATGGCTCGCCACGAAGAAGATAACGCAGAAGCTACAGGCTTTCAGCAACAAATGCCTGAGAGTCATATGTGGGGTATTCTGGCCAAACAGAATAGCCAACACAGACCTGTGGCGCGTTACAGACGAGTCCCCGATTCACATACAAATAAGGAAGAAAAAATGGATGCGGATAAGGCACGCTCTCAGAAGAAACCCGAGTAGCATAGTGAGGATGGCACTAGACTGGAACCCCCAAGGAAGCAGGCGAGTAGGAAGGCCAAAAGCAACCTGGAGATGAACCGCTCACCAAGAACTAGTCCAAATAAACACCACATGGGCAAGTGCAAAACAGACAGCTCAAAATAGAGTTAGATGGAAAGCTCTCGTAGAAGCCCTAAGTTCCCGAGAGAAGAAAAGGAATTAAAAAAAAAAAAAAAAAAAAACGTCAAGCTCAACTGGGAGAGCTCTTTTGTCGGGTGTGAGTCGTGTGTTATCTTGAATTATTATACCCGTTACTCGTAGAGTAAAAGGGTATACTAGATTCATTGAAAAGTATGTAACAGAAGGAAGCGTTTCCGACCATATTAAGCATATATATTCTTGATCAGGATCAAACCGGCCATGTCCGTCTGTCCGTCCGTCTGTCTGTATGAACGTCGGGATCTCAGGGACTATAAAAGCTAGAAAGCTTAGGCATACAGACTCCAGAGATATAGACGCAGCGCAAGTTTGTCGATTCATGTTGCCACGCCCACTCTAACGCCCACAAACCGCCCAAAACTGCCACGCTTACACTTTTGAAAAATAATTTGATATTTTTCCTTTTTTGTATTCGTCTTGTAAATTTCTATCGATTTGCCAAAAAACTTTTTGCCACGCCCACTCTAACGCTCACAAACCGTCAAAAACTGTCAGTGTTGAAGACTCTCCTTCGCACTTCCACTAGCTGAGTAACGGGTATCAGATAGTCGGGGAACTCTGTTCTCTAGCGTTCTCTGTTGTTTTTTCCTATAATCGATAATGTTTTTGATAGTTATATTTCTTTTAAGAGCATGCCATGCAGTATTTTTGGGAATGAGTAGGGTTTAGAGCTCTTTGTTCCACCAAGGTACTGACCTTTGTGCTTTTAAAGAAAATTTGGGTATGCTTTGGTGTGCACTTTCTAAACTAATATTATTGATAATGGCTGCTTCGTGATTGATATTCAGGCTATTGGGGTTGTCAGATTAAATGAGTTGGCCAGCGAGTCAAACAATTTCCAGTCAGCTTTATCTGTATTAAATGGGGATCTATTTATCATTGAGTTGTTTTTTGTGGAATGAAATAAATGCGTGATGACTGGAAGGTTATCACTTCCGAAAAAGTTGGTTTCTATTTCCCACTCTGCATGTATTGCCAGCTCTGCTGAGCAAAGAGTGAGGTCTATGCGTGTAAGAGTGTTGTGTGTCCTCAAGTGTGTGGGGCCCTTGTCATTAAGAATGATATAGTTCGACTGCATAATGAATTTTTCCAGGATGGTTCCTTTTTTCTTGTTAGTGCGGGAACCCCAGCTTCTATGAAGTCCCCAGTAACTAGCGTTGGCTTGTTGTTTGAAGGGAGCAGTACTGCTTGCAGCTTTTTGATATTAAACACTGATTTTGGTTTGAGGTAAGTGGAGATTATATTAATTTTATTTTGGGAGCATATCTCAATGCAGATTGCATCAAAATCAGTGGAGAGAGTAATTTCTTTGAACTGGATTGTCTAATTAATAAGTATTCCAACACCACCATAAGAAGGTGATGAGTTGAGTGTAAGAAAAAGATAGTTTGTGGAAATAGGGTACATTGAGTTGAATCTTAGATGAGTCTCTTGCAATGTTAATATATGTGTGTAATGTTCTTTTATTAATGCTTGCAGCTCACAGTAGTTATTGACATAGCCATTTATGTTCCATTGTAGAATTTTTAGAGACATAAGATTCGTAGGGAATTAGATAAATGCTATTAGAGACGGAGTTAAGATGGTATGCAGATGTCTGGAGGCCTACACTCTCCGCATGGACTACTGTGAGTACCGCTGTAATTCAGAGCCACTCCCCCTCCCCCGCCAAGCGGAAATAGGGTGGAATAGGGTACATTGAGTTGAATCTTAGATGAGTCTCTTGCAATGTTAATATATGTGGGTGATGTTCTCTTATTAATGCTTGCAGCTCACAGTAGTTATTGACATAGCCATTTATGTTCCATTGTAGAATTTTTAGAGACATAAGATTCGTAGGGAATTAGATAAATGCTATTAGAGATGGAGTTAAGATGGTATACAGATGTCTGGAGGCCTACACTCTCCGACATGGACTACAGTGAGTTCCGCTGTAATTCAGAGCCACTCCCCCTCCCACGCCAAGCGCCAGTCCCCACGCTGCTTAGTGCAAATCGATTGATTTGCCGGCACCGGGAGGAGCGCTCGGCGGAGAAAGGGGAGCGGACTCAGTGAACTACGGCAGTTCATTAATTGTCAACATCTGAGTTGTCGGGTTACATGTCAATGTCTGAGAAGTTGACTTCAATCGTCTTCTTATAGCTTGAAAGTGCGTCGGAAAATAAATTCTTTTTTAAAGTGTTTAATTGTTTTTTTTCTTTCGCCTTAAGTAGGGTCTTCGCACGATTAAATAAGTTTTTGGAAAATATTAAACGAGGGAGTTGAGAGGGGTAGTTGTAGGTGAGGTGGAAAAGTGTTTGATTTCACTAGTGGTGTTTAGTGGTGTAATATCATTGTAGGTGATAGGTTTTCAAGCAGCCATATTTGCAGCATCTTTGGATGTGGATGGGCTTGAATCAGATTTATGCGTTGAATCCTGGTTAGTGGGATTGTCTTTCTTATTATAATTAGTTGATAGATTGGTCTTAACTATACTGGAGTACATTGATCCATCGTGGGCGTGCCTCGAGTTGTAGATTGAAATAGCCTTTTTAACATCGACTTTTTCTAGAGTTTTTATGGCTTGGATTTCTTTCTGCTTGACAAGGATCCTCTGTAAATTGAAGAGTGGTTGCTGTCGGTTAACTTGGCTTCTTTGCAGCTTTTATCATAAGAACAAGTTTTATAATTTTCTGGATTGGTGTGGAAATCGCATGCAAAGTTGATGCAGAGTTTACTGTGGCGGCATACGTTGGAGATGTGTCCGAATCGGAAGCAATGGTTGTAGCGAAGTGGTGAAGGTATGTAGACACGGACTTTAACTAATTTGTAGCCGATTTTTATATTCTCTGGCGTTGAGACAGAGGCGAAAGTAAGGATGACTAAACCAGTATCGACTAGAATTTCATGTGATTTTTTTATTTTTTTGTTGTCACATATGTTTTGTGCTTTTAATTCCTTCTTTATTTCTTCTTCAGTAAGGGGCGTAAACCATTTGAGTAAATAACACCTTTTGTGATCTTGAGCGTTGAGTGTTCCGAAACTTCAATTGCGAGCTCTCCCATGATTTTAAGTCTTAGTAATTTAAATGCTTGGAGGCCATTTTTCGTTTTTACCAAAAGATTCCCGTCACGTGTCTTTTTAGCAAATATAACTTCTTCATTACAGGTAAAGTCAATTTGTTTTTTTATCAAAAACGGTTTGCCATAGATTCATTGTCTTTACGTTTGATAATTAGAAACACTGGTTCGTTAAGGTTAGGGGGCTTATCAGGTGGATCATCTGGACCCATTGTAGCATATCTAAATCTACTACTAAATATACTATATTAATGGGTACAACTTAGCTTCAAAACATTGTTACACTTTGTCATAACCCTTCAGTACCAGTCCCTAAGGATTCCCTAACGAGTCCCTAGGAAGTCCCAAGGACTCATAGAGGAATCCTAGGGGAAGTCTCCATACAAATCTGACAGGAATTTCCATAAAACAGGCGTTCGTGGCGAGGAATTCAAAGTTCCCGAGGAAATCCTCTGGAATTCCTCAGGTATTCCTCGGGAATATCGAAAAATAAACAACGGGTTTTCCCGAGGAATTACCCAGGAATTCCCGACTAATTCCCGAGGATTTTCCCAAGGAATTCCTTGGGAATTCCTCAGGTATTCCTCGGGAATATCGAAAAATAAGCAAGGGGTTTTCCCCAGGACGAATTCCCGAGGATTTCCTGGACGAATTCCCGAGGAATTCTTGGACGAATTCCCGAGGAATTCCTGGACGAATTCCCAAGGCATTCCTAGACAAATTCCCGAGGAATTCCTGGACAAATTCCCAAGGAATTCCTGGACGATTCCAGAGGAATTCCTGAGGAATTCCCAAGGAATGTACCTGTAAATCCAGAAAAATCTCCCAAAAAATTAAAAAAAAATTTTAAATTGTAAATTAAACTTGTTTTTTTTGCTTTATTCGACTAGTTTTTTCCTTTTTTTGTTTGCATTATTTTTAACACATGCCAGTGCGGGGGCCAAGGCCTTCTCTCCTGGCTGCTGGCCTTCTAATGTGCTTATGCTATCTGTAACGAAAAGTATTTTTATAATAATATTATTAGATTATAGCAAAATAACAAATATACATACCAATCAGAACGGAAAAGAATTTGGGAAATGCTTTTAATGACTTTTTCCCGTTTAAGCCGTCTATGTTGTAGACGCACAACAGCGTTTCTGACAGTAACGCCCTTTATTGCCTTTAACAAATTGTTGCTTTTTAAAATTTTTGTTATTGCTTCCATCTGAAAGAAAAAAATAAAAACACAGAATGAATTTTACGATCACTTAGACCATATATACTTTACTTACGTAGCGTTCTTGGGACCCTGAGCTTATGTTCTGATCTAAAGCCACCAGGTCTTCCTCCGATGTGACTGGGAACGCCACATTCTTCGCCTTCCCCTTTACGAAAATCTCCAACAAGGCCGTCATCCTCGCAACCTGGTTCGTGGTCTCCGCAAGCTGCTTCGTGTTCTCCGCCAGCTGCTTCGTGTTCTCCGCCAGCTGCTTCGTGTTGGCCTCCAACACCGTCTCCAATGACCGAACCCTTTGGCTGATCTCGGCCATTTGGTCGTTTATTGTCGGGGGTTGCCGGGTTTCCATTACCAGATCGTCCTCTATTAAATAGAAATTGTACTTATATAAAAATGACTGCAATAACATTTTATATGGTTCACTTACCCTCAAGGGAGAAAACAAATTGGGTGAGCTTTTGGCTAGTTGTCGGCTCTTCAGACATCTTAAAAGAACTATAAAAAATGATATTGTATTTTATCTGTTTTTCTTGTTATACTTTAATTAAATACGTTTTTTTTTTCGGTCATCGAACCGAGGCAGGTGAATCTTCTAAAGATACCTTAAACGCCGTCGTTTAAGGTATGCCCGATTCATATTAAAAAATACGCCTACGGACTAAACACCTCCAAAATAAAATTTAAATAAAATTAACAAAGGGAGAATGTAAACCCTACGAAAAATGTATATATGGAACTAGCACTATTTCGCTCTACCGCATCTACCGCTTTTCTAACCATATTAGTAACCTTAAATCTTTCTAAATCGAGTGCCATATTCCCACTTGCTAAGCAAATACCTAGAGCCAAAGACGATACAGGCGCATTATAAAAGCTACGAATATCTAAAAATCTCCTACCTATAATAAAAATACCTTCTGCGTCCTGTTCAAAAGTATCTACTTCAATCGGGATGTGTTCTAGTACATAACAATAACTATCTGGCTTTTTATTCCTAAGCGTACATCCCTTCAACTTCAAAACACTACCTTCTAAATTTACGGGATCATTGTCCACTCGAATTACACTATCCTCAACAATCTTCCTATAAATTTGTTGTAATATTTGTGTCGGCTTTCGGACAAATCTCTTAAGAGTTTGTAAATAGTTCTCGAAATCGTAAGAAGAGCCTGAAACCGGATCTCCGATTTGCTTAATCGTCTCTTTTACATGAAGTAAACCGTGAACATTGTATGAAACTCTACTTTCTCCATAAATAATTGAAAAATTGTTCACAAAATAATCCAACATTTGCTGGGCATTATTTATGTTCGACTCTCGTTGCACAGTGCAGCAAAAGGAATGAGTAATACTGGTCATCATTAATTGTATCTTTAAGAGCTACAATACCAGTGTATAACAAAAATTGACTAAACTCTGTGGCTTTCCAATGCGGCAATTCATCCAATGTTCTTGGTTTTCGAGCAAACTCTTGCGGGACGCAGCTCTTTATCGATAGCAAACATTGGGATATTAGCTGTTTCCTTGGTTTGGAAACCCTTTATTTTTGCTCTATTTTATTTTCCACTATTCTTTTTTGAAAATTTTCGCATGACACCCAAATCAATAAGGTGCATGCAATCTAAAGGGACTTGAGTTACCATTAGAACCCCAAGTTTTTCTAAAGCGGACTGAACAGTTAAATATTCTACTTTATGGTGGTTACGATATGTCCTTTGCCTAAAGTTTTCATCTGTAATTAATTCACCACGTTCAGTGCTAAATGTCAATACAGAATCTACTTTTCGTCCTACCTGGCTACATTTGCTGCAACCATGGCTAGACGTATGTCCAGGCGTGCCAGTAATAAATGCTAGAGCAGGAGCATCACAAACTATGGCTCTAATTTCCAAACCAACTTTTTTATTAGAGATTGTCAAACCATTTTTAATAATTTCGGAAGTTTCAGACACAAATTTAGATAAAAACTCTTCGCAATTAAATGGCTTATTATGTCCCATAAAAACTCCAATTGGCAATACGGGGCGGCCATGGATATTATTTATTCTTAGAAGAATGGGCCATAACTGTGCTCTAGAAATCTGAAAAATTGGAAGTCCGTCAATGTTTATATCGATGATCAGTACGTCCGGCAATTGGGGAAATACTGATAGTTTATTTAATTGTTTTGCTAAACCGATATGTAAATAGGAGCCGCCCGCTACTTTACTTATATCGGGTTTATCAAAACAATTAAATTTATAAAAGGGCTTAATTTTTAACTTATGAGCGTTTAAAATCTCAATAAGTTCTATGGCACATGTTCGTGTTGGCTTATGCTTTAAATACCAATTTTTTATCTGTGTATTTAAGTCAGAGCTATCACGAACATGTGAATCTAAGCTACCTACATCAAAATTACTAGCTCCTATCTCATCTTCCCCCATAAGTGGCTCCAAATATTCCCTATTTACTGTTGTGCTAGGCCCTGCTACTTCACCTATACCCTCGCTTTCGATTTGATTGGGCCTTTCTAGAGCACATCGCCTCATAATATTTTCCCTTTCCTTAGCTGCTAATTTATTAATATATCTAGAGCCAACCATTTTCTTCCTTTGCTAATTTTAATGAGGACAAAAGAATTACTTTATTTTAACGTATTTAATTAAGTGTTATTTATTTATTATTTTTATTTATTTATTATTTTTAATATTATTTAATTTATTATTAGCTTTATCATAAAATAATCAGTAATAAATAATAATAATTACCACCGTAGAAGTCCACAGCAAAAAGCGATTTTTTCAACCAATATTTATATTGTGATTGGTTTTTTGTTGTGGATTTTTTCGCGCGATTAATCAAAATTAAAATTTTTATGCTACTCTATTTGTATGACAAAATAAAAATAGAGGCGCATGAAAACTTATCTTTAAAAAAATAGCGCGGCCCATTTTTAACTTTAATTTCGACTTGGGCGTGGTATATTTTATAATGAATATAAAATTAACATAACAATTTCATTCCATAGTTTTTTTTCTGTGCACATTCTTTTAGCACTTCACATTTCTTGCGCTTAACATATTATGAACTTTTCGCAAAATCATGCACTTTGGAATGCAATTAGCTATGCTAACTTATCAACACGAATCACTTTACTTACCGGATTTATATTTTTTTTTGTTGAAAACAAATTGCATTTTTTCACAAACACGACGTGTTACTTTCACAATTAATTGCAAATGCAAAAGAAAAGGGGTGACGGAAAACGAAACCGAAAATTCTGACAGGCGCGTGCCAGGGTATTTCCGACCATAATGATCCCGTGTAATTAGAATTACATAGGGAAATAATTAAAAACGGACGCACTTGCGTTGCCTATAGCGACAGTTTAATTTCTTAAAAAGCTTAAAATCCTTAAATCAACAAATACAAATTATTTATACACTTAAAACAATATAAATATCCCACCAATTATTAGATCGGTATTTAGAAGTCTATACATTGCGTTTTTTCTCGACTCTGATTTTGTCTCCTCTCATCTCTCACTCTCATTTTCGGTCACTGCTCTGCAGCGGCAGAGCCACGACAGAATTCGGCGTGACTTTGCTGTTTGAAACGTTGCTAGAAAAAGCCTGTGAGATTTGTTTTTGTTTTTCGAACTCTGGCGAGGAAAAATATGGGCAAGGAATTTTGGTACTGAAGGGAATAAACATAACGTTCAAGTAATACGATCTAACACTTATACATAAGCCGATCGCGGAACGTGGGAATGCTGAGCTTGCACTTTGCACTTTATGGTCAGGCCATACATGACATATGCATGCCTTCTGCATACATATGTATATGTATATGGAACTATATGTATATAGAATAAGTACTATATGTACGGGTCAGCTCACCCCAAATTGAGCGCACAAGAAACATTCGAATAAAGTAACTCTAACTGAGCAGACGCTCTGACTCTACAACACCAAACCTTCTTTGGAATCCTTTCACACATCATATGGCGACCGTGACAGGACCTCAGGTCCTTAAGACATCAGGTCATGAGACTAAGTCTCGCCAACACACAACAATTGATGGCAGAGGAGGCACAATTTTTAAACGCGCAGCCCACGATACAAAGGGGCAAGTCCATTGACAACGTTTTATTTTACTCCAACTCCAATCAACAATATATATATTATTCCACATGAATTTCATTTGGAAGACCCAAATTTTGCAATACCATGTGATGGAATAATAGGCATTAATATTATAAAGAAATTCAATTGTCAACTAGATTTTAAACGAAGTGAAGACTGGTTTATAATTAGACCCCAAAATTTAAATTATCCAATATATGGTCCGATAACATATAGCGCTGGCAACAATACAGTTCTTCTGACAGCCAGATCACAAGTTATTCGGAAAATAGACATTAATGCTGTAAATAATTACATATTTGTTCCTAATCAGGAAATACACAATGGGATTTATGTTGCAAATACAATAGCAGCATCCAAACATTTATACATTCGACTTCTAAATACAACTAATTTCGACCAATTGGTCAAAGTAAACAAAATCCAATATGAAAATTTAAAAGATTATGACATTCATAATACCAACACAGAAAATAGAAGCGAACAAGTACTTTCAAAACTAAAAAAAAATTTTCCAGACCAATTCAAAAATCAATTAACTGAATTATGCACACAGTATAGTGATGTGTTCGGACTGGAAACCGAACCAATATCAACAAACAATTTTTATAAACAAACATTAAGACTTAAAGATGATGGACCCATTTATATAAAAAACTACAGAAGCCCGCATAGCAAGTTGAAGAAATTCAAAAACAAGTAGGGAAATTAATTAGCGACAAAATCGTCGAACCGTCTGTATCTGAGTATAACAGCCCAATCTTGTTAGTTCCGAAAAAATTATTACCAAATTCACAAGAGAAGAAATGGCGATTAGTAATTGACTATCGTCAAATAAATAAAAAACTACTTTCTGAAAAATTTCCACTCCCTAGAATTGATGACATTTCAGATCAACTAGGTCGAGCTAAATACTTTTCATGCCTTGACTTGATGTCAGGTTTCCACCAAATAGAACTTGAAGAAAACTAAAGGAATATAACATCTTTTTCACCAAGCAATGGCTCGTATCGCTTCACGCGATTACCATTTGGTCTTAAAATAGCACCAAATTCATTTCAGAGGATGATGACTATATCATTCTCGGGTTTAGAACCCTCTCAGGCATTCCTTTATATGGATGACTTAATGGTGATAGGATGTTCAGAAAAACACGTGATTAAAAACTTAACTGACGTTTTTAATGTATGTAGGAAATATAACCTAAAGTTGCATCCAGAAAAATGTTCATTTTACCTGCACGAAGTGACATTCCTAGGTCACAAATGCACAGACAAAGGAGTATTGCCAGATGACAAGAAATATGACGTCATCAAATATTATCCTGTCCCTCATGATGCGGACAGCGCAAGACGATTTGTAGCTTTCTGCAACTATTATCGTCGATTTATAAGGAACTTCGCCGACTATTCACGGCACATAACTAGATTATGTAAAAAGAATGTCCCTTTTGAATGGTCATGCGAGTGCCAGAACGCATTCGAATACCTTAAAGAAAATCTTATGCACCCCACATTGTTACAATATCCTGATTTTCGCAAAGAATTTTGCATTATAACGGATGCTAGTAAACAAGCTTGCGGAGCAGTTCTAACTCAGAACCGTAACAGGATTCAGCTCCCAATAGCTTATGCATCACGTTCATTTACAAAAGGAGAAAGCAATAAGAGTACAACGGAACAAGAACTAGCGGCAATTCATTGGGCAATTACCCATATTAGACCATATATTTATGGCAAACATTTCACCATTAAAACGGACCACAGACTTTAACGTACCTATTTTCTATGACTAATCCCAGTTCTAAATTAACTCGCATGCGGTTAGAGCTTGAAGAATACGACTTCACTTTAGAATACGTAAAGGGGAAAGATGATTTTGTAGCAGACGCACTCTCGCGTATAAATATAACAGAACTCAAAGACATGCAACATAAAGTCCTGAAAGTCACTACCAGGCAACAAAGTAGACAAGATAAAATCTGTACAGTAACAAATAAGGAACTATTGCCTAGGCAAAGTATCCAAAATGTATCTAAGCCCAACGTACACGAAGTCATAACAAATGATGAAGTACGAAAAGTAGTGACCTTGCGAATAACTGAATCTATTTGTTTACTAAAACGAGGAAATAAAGTTATTGCAAGAATTGATGTTGACGATTTATATACCAATGGAATTTTTGACTTAGGTTAGTTCTTCCAAAGGCTTGAAATGCAAGCCGGTATACTAAAAATCAGCCAACTCAAATTGGCACCGAGTGAAAAAAATCTTTGAAACCATTTCAATAGATAATTTCAAAAATACGGGCAATATAAAATTAAATCATTAGGAGTAGCGCTACTCCAGCCGGTAACCATTATAAAAACTGAAAAAGAGATACAATCAATACTGTCTACATATCATGACGATCCAATTCAAGGAGGTCATGCAGGCATTACAAGAACGCTAGCAAAAATAAAAAGACACTATTATTGGAAAAATATGACTATATTCGAAACTTGTATACTAAAGTACGGTCCAATGAAGACGTTTATTTCGGACATGGGTACCGAGTATAAAAATAAAGTAATTTTAGATATGTGCAAATACATGAAGATAGAAAACCTAAAATCTACCGCATATCATCACCAAACTTTAGGGCCAATAGAACGAAGTCATAGAACATTCAATGAATACATTCGTTCATACATCTCAGCAGATAAAACTGATTGGGACGTTTGGATACAATATTTTACATATTGTTTCAACACAACACCATCAGTCATGCATGATTACTGTCCATATGAACTAGTCTTTGGAAGATTACCAAGTTCGCAAATTTTAATAAAACAGATAGAATAGAACCACTGTATAATGTAGAAGATTAATCTAAGGAATTAAAATTTAGAAAAAGCTAAGTCTTATAGAAAACGACTTTATGATAAGAAAACTTCAGATTTTCAATTAAAAATAGGAGATAAAGTTATACTAAGGAGCGAAACGGGTCAGTATATTTAGGTCCTTATACTGTAGAAACCATAGAAGACATAGTAATTAGAGATACAAAGCAAAAGAAACAAAAAGTACATAAGGATAGACTAAAAATATATAATCAATGAAACGTTTCTGATCAACCACAAAAAAAAAAAGTGTTTTTTTTTTCTCCTAAGACAGTTAAACATAAAACAAAAAAAAAAATGTAATTCAACATAATTTTTTTTATTATTCTGGCATTACACAAAAATGCTTTGAGACAAAACATTGCTAATAATTATAAGAAAAATCAATATAATTTTAAAAAAATATTTAATTTTTAAAAAAATATTAATATTGAGAACTAAATGACTACATTTAGAATTCGGTTATAATGACTCCGCTTATAGCGTCAGTTAGGTTATTGCGACGGAAACTCGATGGCTTGGTTGGTCCCCATACAAATTTATATGAAAGGACCTCCGGTTAGTACGTCTCCGCTTTTAGTGACAAACCGCTTATACCGACGCGATTTTTCATAATTGAACCGGATATGTTTACAGCGTGCGTGCAGGCCACATGCCTATATTCCATGAGATGTCCCGTTATATTTCTAGTTTTTTCTGCCATTTTCTTATGAAAAACCATGTTATTTAATTAAATTTCTTAAATTTTTTATTTGATTTAAGAATTTATTTGTTTTATGTTAAAACATATTACGAACATAGCAACAATTTTTTTCCAGCTTTCTGATGATGCGTCTTCCGGGTATAACGACGTAAAATCGCCGGTCTATTGAAAGTCGCTATAACCAGATCCTACTGTAATATTATAAAAAAAAATGAATTGCTCCATGCAATGCTTCATAATATGCTAATTTACATAAATTGATATTTATATTTATTCTGCAAGTCCGAGTTCATCTCTCAAAGTTTGGAACCTTGCCGTTGGTAGAGGTTTCGTCAATATATCTGCCAGTTGTGAGTCTGTGGAAATATACTTTACAGAAATTAGTTTCTTTTCATTTTGTTCTCGGGAAAAATGATTTTTAATATTTATAAATAAATAGCCGAAGAAAGTTTGTTTATTTTCCGATACTGTTTATGTTGCGAATTGTTCACGGCAGCTAGGGCCGACAAAGAGCTATATCGAATGCACAAGTTGAGTCTTTGCCGAAAAACAAAGAAGTGACAATTGGCGGGACAGAAAGCCGAAATGCAGCGCCCAAGCTTAACGTAGGTAGATAACAAAGAGAACAAGGAATGAGCGCCGTACAGATAAATGCGTGCGAGAACAGCGGTTTGCACTATGGGCATCGCAACTGTTACCACTGACTACTTCGGCTTACAATATTACGAGTATGAGATTAGTCTACTGCACAGTTTTGGCGGCTGCATGACCCAACATCCTCCCCCCGGTGGAAGCTTGGCTTCCAACAGAGTCCTCAAGGGGAAGCAGACACAGCTTGTTCACTGCCCGCCTTATTACTCCAGACGCGGTCCTCAATTCTGCAACTCGAGCGACGCCGTCTCTGCCAGGAATCAACTGCATGACTCTCTCCAAAGGCCATCTCATTGGGGGTAGATTGTCGTCCTTAACAAGAACGACGTTGTCCACGGCTACGCCAGGCTTTGGGGTACGCCCGTTTAGGCCCGTTATATTTGGCTCGTCAAACGACGAAGGCGGACCACCATTGAGAAAATGCGCCGGAGTGAGAACGTCCAGATCGGCAGGGTTCTCTGAAATGGGAACTAAAGGTCTGGAGTTAATAACTGCCGAGATGTGGCACACCAGCGTCCTCAGCTCGTCGGAGGTCAGAACCGCCGTACCTACAGCGCGGTAGAAATGATGTTTGGCCGTTTTCACCGCTGCTTCCCAAAGTCCACCGAAATGGGGCGACCGTGGAGGGATGAACCGCCAGTCAATCGTCTCCGAAAGGCAAAACTTCTGAACGGAGTCTTGATGCTCGCTGCTGAGAAATAACCTTCGAAGTTCCAGAAGTTCATTTTTGGCGCCGACAAAGTTGGTGGCGTTGTCTGACCAAATTTGCTTCGGCTTCCGCCGGGTGCATATGAACCTCTTGAGTCCGCACAGAAACGCAACTGTCGAGAGATCCTTGATCAGCTCCAGGTGCACTGCCTTGGTTGCAAAGCATAAAAATACGCAGACGAAGCATTTAACCGCAGGCTTGTTGCTTGTATCCGACTTGTGAAAGAAGGGTCCACAGAAGTCTATCCCAGCAACCTCAAAAGCGTGATAACCATCCAAGCGCTCCTTGGGAAGGTCCGCTATTATGTGCTCTATCAGCCGCGGCCTAATCAGAAAACATCTGTGCATCTGTTCACGGCCTTGGTAACCGTCTTCCTCCCCCCAATAGACCTATATTGGGATCGAATTGCACCCAGAAGAGTTCGAGGTCTGGCATGAAGATTGGTTTCATGGTAATGCGAAATAATCGCCAGAGTCACCGGGTGGGACCTTGGTAGGATTTTCGGGTGGCGGCCATCAAAGTCCAAAGACGAATTCCGGAGGCGACCTCCTACTCTAAGAAGTCCAAATTGATCCAGGAACGGCGACAGCGATGACATGGGACTAGACGAGGAAACTCTTCCCAGCGTTTTTAGGGACTGCATGTCCTCCCATAAATGCGCGCGCTGCACCAAACGCATCATCATCTGAGTACTCTCTTGAATGTGTGCGACGGTGAGCCCAGGATGACGAATTCCATTACAAAATTTGTAAATGTATCCAAACACTCGTTGCAGTGAGGGGTAGGAATTTACAAATTTGGAGCTAGCAATTACATCCACGTACGGCGACTTTACGAGGAACACACTTCGACGAAGCTCAAGCACCGGTTTGTCAGGACAAACAGCTGTTGGCCAATCTCTTTCAGGCTCCGTAAGAGTGACGATTCGCTAAGCTCAGACGGCAGGGATCCTCTGGACAAGATGTCAGCCGGATTTAACGCTGTTGGAACATAACGCCAAGCCGTGACATCTGTCAGCTCCTGAATGGCAGCAACCCTATTTGCCACAAATATGTTGAACCTGGCGGGCTCATCTCGGATCCAGGAAAGGAAAAACTTTGATTCCCTTTAGAAACCACATAAACGCAGGCTCCATAGGCATCAATGCTTGCATCACAAAAACCATGCACCTCAAGACCAGACTCTGCGCTAAACACGAACCGAGGGAAACTAACATGACTTATTATTTATGAGTTTCCGGGAGGCTTTCATCCCAGGACAGCTTTTCCTTCCAGAGCTGTTGCAAAAAGATTTTACACCTTGTGATTACCGGACCGACCAGGCCGAGAGGATTGTAAAATTTAGCCATCGCAGACAAAACAGAGCGCCTGCAGGGTCTCAATGGCGACTGAAAGGCAGAGAACGAAAACAATAGCTGGTCGGAGGCGGGATCCCAAGCGAGACCTAAAGTTTTGGTGAAATCGCTACCATCTTCAAACTTCATGAATGAATCCTTGTCCTCGGCGGGCACACCCTCCAGCACAAGCGGAATGTTAGCCGCCTGCTGCATTATGCTGATAGCATCCTTTACCGTGCCTGAGCCGGAGATAAGATCATCCACGTAAAAATCGCGCCGAAGGATTTCTGATCCAATTGGAAACGATGCCTGCTCATCGATTGACAACTGCTGCATAGCCCTTACGGACAAGAAGGAGGCTGGTTTGGTGCCGTAGGTAACTGTGTCGAGTTTGTATACTTGAAGGTCATCGATCGGGGAGTCCCTCCATACAATGCACTGCAAATAGCTATCTTCTTGCGAGAACCTTACACATCGGTACATTTTACATATGTCACCTGTAACGGCAACTGGGTGTGAGCGAAATCAAATTAGGATGTGAAATAGCTTGGGCTGGATGACCCGGCCAGCCATTAACACATCGTTAAGCGAGTAACCAGTGGAAGTGGCAGCTGATCCGTCAAAGACAACGCGAAGCTTGGTGGTAGTGCTATCCTCCTTCATGACGCAGTGATGTGGTAAAAAATATCGGCACGAGCTGACCTCGGAGGCAGGCACAGGCGACATATGTCCCAGATCTCGATATTCCTTCATGAACGCCGCATATTTAACCCTCAAGCCAGGGTGCTTTGTAAGCTTCCTTTCCAGCGAAAAGAATCTCCGCAAGGCCTGAGGGTAGGAATCTCCTAAAGAGTCCAAATGGAGTTTTAGCGGCAACCGTACCGAGTAATTGCCAGCTGGCAGTCGGGTGTAATTTTTAACAAAGTGGGCCTCGCAATCTAGCCCCCCCTAGTGGCTTGAACTATTGGGCCGGGACAATTTTCTACCTCCCAAAAGCGCTGCAGAAGTGAATCAAGTTCAACATCAATGTTGTTTTTCTTGCTGGCTGAAGAAGAAACGCGTGAAGCTATTAAGGCGCTACCGCAAGGGCGCGCAGCCTCCAGACACAACCCAGCCCATATGAGTTTTTTGAAGCAGTGGCAGTCCTGGCAACAACTTTATCTGACCTACAGCAGCTCATAAAACAGGCTAGCTCCTATTAACAGGTCAACAAGCTGAGCTTTATGAAATTCCGGGTCGGCGAGCTGCAGGTTTTCTGCAATCTTCCAGTCCCCAATGTCCACATTAAAACTTGGCTTGCGATCCGTGATATTGGGAGCGATACTGCTGTTATGCTCGTTGAGAAATCCGAAGTGACAGACCGCATCGCAATTCCTACCGAGAATCCATTAGTCGCGAAATTGGAACCCCCGATTCCAGTGACGGAGCCGGACGACCTCGACCTCTTACGTTGCAGTTGATTTGCAAACCGAGAGATTTGCAGTTGAGAGCCAGAATCTAACAAGGCCCTGCAGGGAACAAACAGTCCGGACCGATTCTGCACTAGAACGGTTGACGTGGCTAGCAGCACAAGGTCACTACCGAGATCCTGGGCAATTAGAGTAGAAGAAGTCGAAAGCGGGGCAGAAGGCTCAGTGTGGGAGCTTGAAGACACCGGAACATGTGGCTGCGAGGAAGGCGGACCATCTAGATGGAGCAGCGTATGATGCCTGATTCCACAGATGCGGCAGCGGCTCAAGCTGCATTGCCGTAGCTGATGACCTGCCTTTAGGCAATTTAGGCAATGTGCTAGTCTCTTTGCCTCGCGCAGACGATCTACTGGCGCTAAGTCTCTAAATTGCGGGCAATAATATATGGCATGCTCTGCACTATGGCAAAGCATGCTACCAAGAGCAACTAGCGTCGAACGATTTCTGCCCACCTGAAGGCCTGGCGCATAGGTTGCCATGACGCAATCCACGGCCTCCAAAGTCCTACATCGCTGCTCCAGGAATGCAGCCATCGATTCCCACGACGGAATAAGGCAAAGACCGGATCCTCCAAGCGCTCCTCCCACTTAGCTTGGCTCGCCGCTCAGTGGTGCCCAAACACTTAAACGCACGAGCGTTAAACTTGTCCGACAATTCCCGAAGCGATGCCACTGAACCATTCCGTACTACCTTTAAACCCAGAATCTCATTGATATGCGCCTGAAAAACGAGACGCCGATTATCAAAACTTTTCTGAAGCAACTCTAAAGCCGCTACGTAATTGCTGTCTGAGATCTCCAATGATCGGACAGTTTCCAGAGCCGAATCCCTCAAACATGACCGCAGATGTTGAAATTTCTCAATGTTGGAGAGGTCCGGATGGCTGTCGATTATGCTCGTGAACACGGAGTAAAAATCCGCCCAGTTTGCGTAGCTTCCGCCAAACGTTGGCAGCTGCACAGGCGGCAACGGCATCGGCCTCGGCCGCGGCTGCGTTTGATGACCACTACACTGGTGGGGCACAACACCTTCTGCAAGCGTTGAGTGCGGCGCGAAATGCACATTGCGTTTGGCTATTTCCGCGCGCACACTAGCCTTGAATTCAACGATGAATTCATCGAAACTCTCGCTCATTTCACTGCCAATTTCGTCGAAATCCAATTCCTCCAGTTGTATGCAGAACATTGAAGGCACTTTGCAGCTCATCAATCTGCTCCAGCCTCACCGTAAGAGTGGGTTCGTCGTATCCGCTTAGCGTCTCATTAGACAGCGACGTTTGTATCCTCTGCAACCTGCTGAACAGCGCATTGGCTTTGCGCTTTTGGTCACTTTCAGCGGACATAGCAACAAATCGCTTTTAATTCGTTTCAGCGGGAAGATGAGCAAAATAAATGCCGAAAATGCAAGCGGAGTCAATGCACGTAACGATATATGTAGCAATGTATGTATGTATATATGTAATGCTAGCTCGCTTAAACACAGCCACTATCACCGAAATCACCACTCACTTGTCCAACCGATTGCGATTTAATGTATTTATATTTATTTATAAACGGGATAAGTGCATTAATTAATGCATGCAAATTAACACGATAACGTCGGAGTCACCAATGTTTAGCTATTGAGCTTTTTCCATAGCTGTTGCGAATAATAAATAGCCGAAGAAAGTTTGTTTATTTTCCGATACTGTTTATTTTGCGAATTGTTTTCGGCAGCTAGGGCCGACAAAGAGCTATATCGAATGCACAAGTTGAGTCTTTGCCGAAAAACGAAGAAGTGACAATTGGCGGGACAGACAGCCGAAATGCAGCGCCCAAGCTTAACGTAGGTAGATAACAAAGAGAACAAGGAATGAGCGCCGTACAGATAAATGCGTGCGAGAACAGCGGTTTGCACTATGGGCATCGCAACTGCTACCACTGACTACTTCGGCTTTCAATATTACGAGTATGAGATTAGTCTACTGCACAGTTTTGGCGGCAGCATGACCCAACAATCTTCATAAATGTCTATTGGTAAATCCAAGTCTATCTTTATTTCATTCATTAATGACTTAAGCCATAATGCTTCTCTAATGCCTTCATATAAGGCCATATATTCTGCTTCGGTAGATGAAGCAGCTACTTAATTTTGTTTCATGGTACACCAGGAAATCAAACATGTATCAAACATTTTAAACAAGTACCCTGTAGTACTTATTCTATCAGTCTCGCAACCTGCCCAATCTGAATCAACATATCCAACAAGTATGCAATCATAATTCATATTCATTTTAAAGATACTATAAAACTATTTTCAGGCATTCCCGCCACTCTTTATTATTATAATTACTGTATCGACTCAAAAAATGTATTGAAGTACTAAAATCCAGTCGAGTACATATATAGCATGATGTACATTAAACATCTAATTAAATTTTGACATTGTGCATGTTTCTTTGGACTGCAAAGCCTCAAAATTTAGTTTGCTTGTTAAGGGTGTATTTACTGGATTACAGTTTTCCATATTGAATTTTCTTAAAACATTATTAATATAAGATGACTGACTTAGACGTAGTTGATCGTTATTTCTATCGATTTTAATAACAATGAAATATGGGATTTCAAATAAATCCGTCATTCTAAATTTAATCTTTAAGTAGGACTTAAACTCTGACATTATACTAGAGCAATTTGTAGCAATTATTATATCATCTACATATAACAATAAGTATATGTTTTTAGAAATTTTTCCTTTATTTAAAATATACATACAATGATATACTCATAGATTTTCAAAACCAACTTTCCTGAGTACATTTTCGAAAACTTCAAACCAACACCTAGCTTTATTAAGCTTACAAACTGTGTTATTATCATATGTCAAACCCTGTGTAACTGTCATGTAAATTTCATCTTTTAAGATTCCATTTAAAAATACGGTTTTGAGATCCATATGATAAACTATTAATTGATATTGATTTGAAAATTCTAGAAGAAATCGAAAACTTGAAATTCGTGCAACTAGTGCAACTTGACTGTGTAACTGTCATGTAAATTTCATCTTTTAAGATTCCATTTAAAAATACGGTTTATACATCCATATGATAAACTTTTAATTGATATTGATTTGAAAATTCTAGAAGAAATCGAAAACTTGAAATTCGTGCAACTAGTGCAAATATTTCATCATAATCAGTCAAATATTCTTTTTGTTTTATTGTAAATACCCCCTTACAATTTTTTGTTTTCAGGCCTTTGCACCAAGTTTAATTTTCAAAATGAGATCTTTACTCATCTTGCATAGGAATTGGGAATATCATTTAAATATGTTTAGGCATTTATTAGACATTTTTCTAACAACCCATAAGATACTTTGGCTTCTCATTAATTCTATCACTGCGTCTGAGTTCTTCATTATTTTCACCAATTTTTAAAATCGGATCGGCATTCTCTAGATTTGTGGAATTTTCAATATGTGAGCCAACCACATTTATTAACAACTAATATTTCCACGTCTGCAAAATTTTTTTTAAAATGACAAAATATAACAATTCTTAATTCTTAAACGTAAAAATTTTTATTTTTGATTTTCTAGAAGAAGAAAATAATATAATAATAATGAGAAAAACTCATAAATAGAAAATCTCACTTTTTCCTTCAAAAAACGTTTCATTGAATATAAACTAAAAAAATGGGATGGTTTAGCGATTCTAGTGAGGCAAAAGACAATACTGCCAACGTAGTTAATAACGTAAAAATTATAGATCACACAGACGATATAAATGCGTTGTGGATCTTATTGCTGATCATTACAATAGTGCTAATTCTACAATTTCTGCTTACAATTTATGTTAAGCATAACAAAATCATCAAAAAACGATATATGAATAGGGCAATCTAAAAAAAAATTGAGTAGAAGAAAGCTTCATAAAAACTTTTTTTTACGACAAGAATGGAATGGAGCGAAATAGCGATACAAATAGACGAATTTCGCTACAGGTTACAAGTCTTATAAATGTATCAATAGAGATGCAGTAATAAAATCGGAAACTTTGAAAAATCATATAGAGATAGTAGTAGGAGAATATAATAATATAGTTACATTAGTAAATAAATATGCAAATAGACTCACATCTGAACATAATAACAAATGTCTAAATAAAATCCCTAAACGCAAGATTAAATAATATCAGAAAAAGAAGGCATATTCTGATAGATGTACCAGAAAGTCTAAGTCAATTGGTAAAATTCAACCCAGACCAGTTCAAAGAACTAGACGAATATGTACAATCAGGCGGCGCTGAGTCCGATAGTGACATTGAAACACTAAAAGGAAGCGACCGAATTGAATTTAAATCTGAATCAGTGACAGACTTTATCAGGCTAGCCACATCTCTGATACCAGAGTTTGATGGTAAACCAGAAAATCTACAAAGTTTTTTGGATGGTTTAGGTCTACTAGACAGCTTAAAGAGCACACATGAAACGACTGCGATAAGCCTAATAAAAACTAAACTTAAAGGCCATGTAAGAAACCTTATAAGTAATAAGCAGACAATTGCTGCAATCATTACCAAACTGTCAAGTGCAGTAAAAGGAGAATCGGTAGAAGTGATATCTGCCAAGCTTCTCAATCTACAACAGAGAAATAAAACGGCTAACCAATACACCCAAGAGGTGGAGAAATTGACAAAGGCCCTTGGAGGTGCCTATATCAGTGAAGGTCTCATCCAGTCCTTAGCGAATAAATTCAGCACTACAACAGCTGTAAAAGCAATGGCACAGTATTGCTCCATTGATAAGGTAAAATTTATCATGCAAGCAGGCACATTCACAAACATGAATGATGCCATCTCCAAATTTGTAAACAGTTGCACAGAGATAACAGTACAAACAGAAAAAATAATAAACATCGAAGGCATAGGCCAAGGTGTGATAAAGTCTCGAGGAACAACCTCAACCTCCAATCAACAAAATATATTATTCCACATGAATTTCATTTGGTAGACCCAAATTTTGCAATACCATGTGATGGAATAATAGGCATTGATTTTATAAAGAAATTCAATTGTCAACTAGATTTCAAACCAAGTGAAGACTGGTTTATAATTAGACCCCAAAATTTAAATTATCCAATATATGGTCCGATAACATATAGCGCTGGCAACAATACAGTTCTTCTGCCAGCCATATCACAAGTTATTCGGAAAATAGACATTAATGCTGTAAATGATTACATATTTGTTCCTAATCAGGAAATACACAATGGGATTTATGTTTCAAATACAATAGCAGCATCCAAACATTTATACATTCGACTTCTAAATACAACTAATTTCGACCAATTGGTCAAAGTAAACAAAATCCAATATGAAAATTTAAAAGATTATGACATTCATAATACCAACACTGAAAATAGAAGCGAACAAGTACTTTCAAATAGTTCCGAAAAAATCATTACCGAATTCACAAGAGAAGAAATGTGTCTTTTTATTATGCGACGTTTTATATGGTGTTTTCCTTATATTATATTTCCCAGCGCTCTACTTGGGCGTCTGCTTATCAGATATGTTGCTGTTAAAACAGCTTCACTCCAAAAACTTTTACTAAGCACACAATTTAACTGAGGCGTGTGAGGATCCGTTAAATGAAAGCTGATGCCTTTTTCTGTACAAAACTCACGCATCTTATTAGATAGATTTTCCCTGTCATTGTCAATATATAGGTTTACAACTTTAGAGTTGAAATGAGCTTCGCTCTTAGCAATGAAGTCCTTAAAAACAAAGAATACGTCAGACTTGTATGTTATCAAACATGTAAATTGGTCAATAAAAACTACATAATAATTTTTATTATCTATTGTAGAAGGTGTGATAGGACCACACACATCAGAATGAATTATATTAAGGGAGAACGATATAGTCGAGTTCCCCGACTATCTGAAACCCGTTACTCAGCTAGTTAAAGTGCGAAGGACAACACTGACAGTTTTTGGCGGTTTGTGGGCGTTAGAGTGGGCGTGGCAAAAAGTTTTTTGGTCAATCGATAGAAATTTACAAGACTAATACAAAAATGAAAAAATATCAACACATTATGCAAAAGTGTGAGTGTGGCAGCTTTGGGCGGTTTGTGGGCGTTAGAGTGGGCGTGGCACATCGATAGAAGTTTACAAGACTAATATAAAAATGAAAAAATATCAAAACATTTTTGAAAAGTTTGGGCGTGGCAGTTTTGGGCGGTTTGTGGGCGTTAGAGTGGGCGTGGCAACATGAATCAACAAGCTTGCGCTGCTTCTATGTCTCTGGAGTCTGTATGCTTAATCTCAACTTTCTTTTGTAGTTCCTGAGATCTCAGCGTTCATACGGACGGACAGACAGACGGACATGGTCATATCGACTCGGCTATTGATCCTGATCAAGAATATATATACTGTATACTATATATATACGAATACTATATACTATATATGGTCGGAAACGCTTCCGTCTGCCTGTTACATACTTTTCAATGAATCTAGTATACCCTTTTACTCTACGACTAACGGGTATAAAAAGTGGCCTTTCAATAAATTATTTATTTTTAGATATTCGAAATTTAAGTCTGGATTGTTTGTCGTTAATACAAGCCTCACATAATTCATTCTTTAGTTCGACCTTTCTAACAATATCAATATCTTCAAATAACAGGTTGCGTTTAATTTCTAAAAATTTGCCAATACTTACATATGTGCCCGGCCGTCAGTCGGGTGATGGACAAGGGGACTAACGTGTAGTTTCAAGCTTGCTAGAAGAACGCGCCGTAATTGTCCATACACCCGGAAGTGCGACTATACTCTCCACGCGAGTGCGGCTGGAAACAGGTCCCCTGGCAAGGTTATGTCCCTGGCAGAGGATGCTGGCAAAGGGTAGTCGGGCGTGTCACAAAGCCGTCACCATGGGAATATCAGTGCCATGATGGCACTGGGCGTGGTCGATATAAACAACCCGAGTGACAGGATTCCACGAAACAAGTGGAAGTGGGTGGAAGCAGACCTAGCCACAAAATGCTTTGAAATTTTAGCCAAAGAACCTGGCCCACCTCCTGTCTGCAAAGACGTGGGATAATTCCAAGGCGGCGTCAAGGTGATCGTCTGTGACGATGAACGCTCTACGGAGCTGTACAGAGCCGCAGTAAAGGAGCTGGGGGAGGTGTATGAGGGCGCCGGACTAGTTGCGCTGAGCTGGTCCGACGTACCTTGCCGACCCCGTGCAAGGATCTGGATCCCGGCATCCATCGAGGCGCCGGACCAGATCCTCACCGAGCTGCAACGATGCAACCCGAATCTTCCCACCTCGGACTGGCGAGTTGAAGGTCGACGAAATGGAGGGGCCAACAAACCAGGCCATCCTCACCCTAAACTAGGAGTCCCTAGCTCCAATTGAGGCCGCTCACGGGCAGCTAAACTTCGGGTTTAGCTCAGTGACCATAAAGGTTAATAAATCGGACTCCGCCAAGGAGGATCAGGAAGGCAGTGGAGGAGTGATCGAGGAGATTGCCTCCGAGATCGAGGCATCGGAAACCGAGGACGGCTACTCGACCGATGCCTTAATCCTCCGCAGCCTTGCGAACATGGGTCCAATGACGGACCTATACACATCGGACGAGGAGGGTGCCGATACAACCGTGGTGGAGATGCCCACAGCATATGTCCGTGAGGCTTCTGCAAATAAATATCCATCTGGCTGATGGATATTTATTCCTGATCCAGGAACCTTGGATAGTGGGAGGAAAAGTTTCAGGATTGGGGACTAAGGAATATAAGCTTCTAACAGCTCCCAGCGAAGGTGAAGGGCCTGCATTTCAGCCAAAAAGCACCTTAACATTTTTCTGCTCCATAATTACAGCGGTGCAGATAACGCGGCAGCCACCGTTGAGAGTTAAATGAAAGCTGATGCCTTTTTCTGTACAAAACTCACGCATCTTATTAGATAGATTTTCCCTGTCATTGTCAATATATAGGTTTACAACTTTAGAGTTGAAATGAGCTTCGCTCTTAGCAATGAAGTCCTTAAAAACAAAGAATACGTCAGACTTGTATGTTATCAAACATGTAAATTGGTCAATAAAAACTTCATAATAATTTTTATTATCTTTTGTAGAAGGTGTGATAGGACCACACACATCAGAATGAATTATATTAAGGGAGTTCCGAGTACTGTCATCGTACATGGCCTACGAAAAGCAAGAACCGCCGAGTGAGCTGGTAAGGAGACTGGTAGTAGACAGCGAAAAGCAAAACATAGGCCTACTAATAGGCTGTGATGCTAACGCCCACCATACACAATGGGAAAATACAGACACAAACGACCGCGGTGATACTCTTTTTAACTTTATCTTTAGTTCAAATCTTTTCATATGTAATAGGTAATGACCCCACCTTTATCATTAATAACCGAAAAGGGGTAATAGACCTAACTCTCTTCTCTAAACCACCATTAGAGACAGTAACGCACTGGAGGGTGCTAGATAAGCACTCGTTCTCGGACCACAGGTATATAGAAACGACCCTCACAACCAACCCCTCAAAACCAGCAGTATTCAGCAGGAAAACAGACTGGCAAAAATACAAAAATATCTGGGAAAAAATCCCAATGGATCCACCTCCATACCCCCAAACAATTTCTAGTCTAAACGAACTAGTTACAATTTTCACAGAAACCTGCAACTATGCACTAAAAAAGGCCTGCCCAAATAGCAAGCCCAAAAGAAAAAGAAAACCTCCCTGGTGGTCAGCAGAACTGTCCCCCCTCCGAATAGACTGCAGAGCCCTTTTTAACAGGGCCAAGGCAGGAAATGAGGAGACACTGTGGACCGCGTACAAGAGAGCCCTTGCAAACTATAAAAAAGCCATCAGGAAAGCAAAGCGATCCTCGTGGCTTTCCTTCCGCTCAGAAATTGAAAATACAACTGAAGCAGACAGACTTAGAAAAATCCTCTCCAAATCAGCAACAACCTTAGGCTACCTTAAAAGAGCAGATGGCTCCTGGACCAGCACGAGTGAGGAATCTCTGGAGATACTTCTAGACACTCACTTCCCAGGAAACAGCCAAAACGCTCTCACCTCCCAACAAACAAACGCCACACTGGCAAGTATCGAACTTTGCATAGACCCAAAGGTCCTCCATACAAATCTGCAGGTACAGACAAAATCATACCCACACAAATCCAACAAGCGGGAAATATAGCCATAAACTGGCATCTTGACTTTTTTAAAAGGTCCCTACTTCTTGGACACCTAACACAATCGAGGCTAGAGTCCCAAATTGTCTTCATCCCCAAAGCAGGGAAACCATCACACAAGACCCTCTAGGATTTCAGACCAATCAATCTGTCATCCTTCCTACTAAAGACCCTTGAAAGAATCATCGGCCTGCATCTGAGATCAACTCTCAACCTCTTATTACAGACAGGCAACACTCCTACAAGAAACGGAAATCGACAGAGACAGCACTACACTCTCTCGTCTCCAAGATAGAAAAATCAATGTCCCATAAGGAATATGCACTGGTAGCTTTCCTGGACATAGAAGGAGCTTTTAACAACGTTATCCCAACGGCGATTAGCGGAGCCCTGACAGACCTTGGCGTGAACCGCCACTTGGTGGAACTCATAAACCAACTGCTCACCTGCAGGAAGTTTATGTCTTCACTAGGCGCGTCAACCCTCACTAGGCACGTCAGCAGATACCCCCAAACGCAATGCGATCTCATGAGCAAAAAACTCAGTGTTTTGTCCAGCTGGACCAAGAATAACGGATTAGGAATTAACCCCTCAAAGACCGAGCTGGTTCTCTTCACTAGGAAGTATAATATACCAGACTTAGTCCCACCTATCCTCAACAATCAAAGACTTTCCTTCAGTAGCAGCGCAAGGTACCTGGGCGTAATACTTGACAGGAAACTAAACTGGAACCTGAACCTCACAGACAGATACAAAAAAGCTTCAATAGCACCCTTCACGTGCAAGAAAGCAACAGGGCTCAAATGGGGCATGGCACCCTATACAGTAAACTGGATATATACGGCCATCGTCAGACCAATACTACTGTACGGGGTCGTGGTATGGTGGCCGGCTCTGAAAAAGAAATCCAGCATAAAAATGCTAGCCAAAATGCAAAGAGCCGCGGCGCTCTGCATCAGCAGTGCTTTACGCACCACCCCAAACGAAGCCCTAAATGCCATACTCAACCTCCCAAGCCCAGAACTAGCTGGCATGGAACAGGCTACAGTAGCGGCAATCAGGCTTAGAGATACCAAACAGTGGAACCCACAAGAAGCGGGTCACTCATGTATCCTAAAAAACATTCAAATAGTCCCCTCCAGGACAGACTACTGCACTCCAACGGAGTACATACAAGCACTTTTCAACACAATTATCCCAGAGAGGGACGATTGGAACTCACGAACACCTGGCCCCCAGAATGCTTTATGCTTCTATAAGGACGGGTCAAAACTACGGAACAGAGGAGGAGGAGGAGTTTACTCCGAACAGCTAAGCCTACGCACCTCGTTCAGACTCCCCGATCATTGCAGCGTCTTCCAGGCTGAAGTGGCAGCAATAAGGGAGGCCCTAAAACACTTAAAATCACTAAAGCCAGAAGTCTCACATGTAAACATTTTCAGTGACAGCCAAGCAGCAATCAAATCGATTGGCTCAATCTCTAGTCACTCGAAAACATTATCGAATTGCCGATGATCTTTACACGAGACAACAACAATTCGTAATCAGCCTTATATGGGTACCCGGACACAGGGACATAGAAGGCAACTGCATCGCAGGTGAACTAGCTCAAGAGGGCACTACCGCGCCACTCATACAAGAGATGGAGGGCATGAGTATGCCCTTAGCCACTTGTAAACTACTACTTAGGGAAACACTAAACCGTAACAAACAGACAATATGGGAAAACACCACACACTGTCGCCTAACACACCAAATATGGCCAAAAATAAGCTCAAAACTTTTAAGATTGACCAGAGCAAACCTCAGCACTGTTATGAGAGTCATCACAGGGCATTGGTTGATAGGCACCCATGCCAGAAGACTAAATGCCCCGTATAATTCTTCTGCCGTAGCTGTAGGGACGAAGAAATGGAAGAAACAGTAGAGCATCTACTATGCCACTGTCCAGCTTTGCAAGCGAAATGACTTGCTCAATTAGGAAGCAGATTCCTGATACACACGTCCGACCTCTCCGACACCGGTCCACTGGGGAAACTGCTAACTTCACACGAACCTCGACGGGCAAAAGGGGAAAACATACACGGTATCACAATGGACCTCTAATGGTCTAAGTGCGTCGGATAACCGACGGCCGGTAAAACCTAATCTAACCTACATATGTGTCCAAGCCTTGCATGCCATAAGTTATAGTCTGCCCTATTAAGATTGCACAAAGCAAATACTCTTGGATTTAATCTAAATTTTATAATTGGATACTCACAGATACCATCAAATACCATCAGATAATCCCTTCCGAATTTAATTCAATCGTCATTCCACAGTCTTGCATCTTTTTGACGGATAGTAAGTTTTGAGGAATGTCTTTCGAGAACAAAACATTTTCCAGCGTGATTTCATTTCCACAGCTACTCAGTTGAACTACTCCCTTGGATGTAGCATGAATATATTCTCCGCGTTTGGCGATTTCAATTTCCACAGGAGTTTTCAAATTCACATAGTCATAAAGTATAAAGCGATGTCTTTTATAAGGTGATCTGAAGCCCCTGAATCTGGGATAAATGCTACCTCGTTTTCTCTCAAGTGATTTTTCTTTGAACTCAGCATAAAATCAAACCCACGATCTTGCTGTGATGTTGTTGCTATATGAGTCTGACTTTTAAACAGAAAACCGTCCCTTTTTACATGCCTTATTTACCACAGTAAAAACATTTGCTTCAATTTAAACTGATTCCTAAAGGGTTTCTTAAAATTATTAAAAACAAATTTTTTTTGTTTTCTTTATAAGCTTTACATTCTATAGCCTGCAAAACTTTATGACTGTTGTCTTTGAGTATGCCCTTTATTTTAATTTCTTGATCCAGAAGTCGTGTACTTAAATTATTTTCAGACAAAGTCTCAATAGCCGTAATGATCCCATTATAAATATTTGGGAGAGTTAAAATCAAATGTAAAATTGTATCCATCTCATCCAGCTTAGCTCCTGCAGTTACTAGCTCTGTTATAAGATCTTCAAAGAAGTTAAAGTGATCTACCAATTGAATGTCCCCTTTTAGTTTTAATGCCAATAACTGCATTCTTAAAGAAAGCTGTGATGCCAAACTTTTACGCTCATATATTACATTCAAATTCTTAAAAATCTGCCTAGCAGTATTTTCACCATTAGCAAACACAAGGAACCCATCACTTAAATATTCAATCAATATTAATTTCTCTACTTCTTTTTAAACTCATCTGTTATTTCAACCTGTGATAGGTAACTAGCGGAGTGAATATAACTTATTTAACGACTATCGTCGAACTTACGTTTATGAGCCTTTATTTAATTGAGCTCTTTATTTAATTGATTCAAAAACAAGACTGAACACTAAGTCTAAAATATATGTTTAGACGATTGTTCATTGTCAATAGCATAAAAATCAATTACGTAAAGTTTTTTTGGTTATTTGTTTCTGGGGTTATTTCAAAAATACGTTTTGTTGGTTTATGTTCTGTCTTTGAAAGATTACAGATTTCGCCATCATATTCTGATGAATGGAAAAGTCTCTGTCTTTATATATGTACATATGTAAATTACGTTAGTGTGGCTTAGAAAGTATTTTACTAAAGGGTCTTTGCCTTTTGGTAGATTCATATTTTATAGTAATTTTTGTTTTGGTTAAATATTTTTATATGTCTACTTGGTTTATGATATCTTTTAAAAATTATATTTGTCTATAAAATGGTTAATAGGTTTTTCAGTGATTTGAATAGAGTGTTTGTTAGTTTTTCGCCGCCGCGAAACGGAAAAGCAGAAGCGAAAATCGTTTTCTTGGATAGTGCAAAATCATTTCTAAAAGGTACAAAAAAAAAGTTCTAAGATGTGGTGGCCGAATGTGAAAGGAAATTCAAGAAAAAAACTATAAAGTCATAGGCCAAAAGTGGCCTGGTTTTAGTTAAGTGTAGGATAAGTAGAATTAGTTTCTTTATTTTTTGTTTGGTGTTCAGCAGGCGAAATTTGTAAATCATCCGGCAAGAATAAAAAACGGCAAGATCCCAAAGAAGAAAAGGGCTTGGCCGAAGAAAAATTAAGTGGTTCTTGTTTGTTCTGTGAGTTTTGGTTTTGATTGATTTTCTGTTCGCCTCTGCTCGGTATAAAAATTTACAGGCCCTTGAATGCGCTTTCAAGGAGGGACTTGTCAGCGAGAATTGGTGAGCGAAAATATCTAAAAAATAAAGTTATATAGAAATTAAATGATGAGAAGCCCTTCAAATTTAACTTTTGCTTAATTTTTGACTTATTTACTAAATAATCATAATTATAATCGATACGTTTTTTTATACTTTTAACTCACCTTTATAGTCATTCATATTTATGTTTATCTATATTTATACCAATTATTTATATTCAATTTAGCATGTCCTCATATACATATATCGTCTCCTTTCAGCTTTTAAATAAACTTTTATAATGTTTTAGAAAAACAGTTATTTTTGACTCGGCATGACATTTACCCCTTGAGACCCCTGAACACCGAAAGGGCCGTTCAATTTAAGTGGGTAAATAGTAATAGAACGGCCAAGTAGGGAGGGCAAAAAGTATCTCAACTCCGTCTGAGATAAGTAGGTGTTCGTGATGATGTAGTGCAATATTTTCCTTTTCTTATCAATATCTATCCTTTTTCCGTGTACTTAGACTAAGATTTGTGTTATCCCGTGCCCCTAAAGAGCTTAAACAGTACACTCTTTCTTAATTTTGAGTCAATAGATTTGTTCATTAAACGCATAGGAACCGCAGGCTTTGGAATTTAATAGTTTCGCAGCCTGACCACGTTTAATGGTCAAATAAATATCATAACAAGTCAAACATATAATTTCGCCTAAGTCGCTTGGAAATGCAGTAAAAAGCATTCTTAGAGAAGAAGCGATCACTGACCACAATCGATGGCGAAACCAACATACCCAATTTCGCAAAGTGCAGACAGACCGCTGGATCATAGGAATAGAAGTCGAAGTCTAACCGCAGTCTGCAAACAGTGATTGTTGTTGTTGCCGGTTGGCGCCAACAGGCGCCAGGCGCCAGGCGCCAAGACCTTTGCGTTGTTGTTGTTTCTTTTTCGTTTCTTTCATGCACTTGTCTTTATTAGGTTTTATTCTCAGGGGTTTAGTCATGCTAGATGTCATATTTATACATGCAATTGATGTTTTTAGTTCCGAATTCTTGTGGTTTTGGTAATCTGTTTATTTTATTGTTAGCAGAATTTGTTTTTATTGTTCGACGGAAGAACATTTGAGTTGGACTCAGGTATTAAGCTCTGGCTTGGTGCTCAGACGATTGAGCTCAAACTTGGTGAGAAACCTAGAAGTTCAACAACCTCGGAGACTAAGCGCTCATAAGAATATTGCTCTGGTTTCGTAATCTTCCAATTGGGCTTAAACTTGGCGAGTTTTTTTTGCGGTATAAAGGGAACAGCGGATCAAACCGCAGTTCAATTGCTGATAAAAATATTCTGTCTCTTTGTTTATCCGTCGTTTAACTTTATATTTCAAAGAATTTTTTTTTACATATAGTTAGTTTAAGGTGGTGAAGGGTTATATTTTTTAGAATTTAATCATCAGAATTTTATTTTTTTTGATGCGGAATATATTTCGCTGCGAAAGTGTTGTCTATGCGATACCTGCTTGGACAAAAACAAAATATACAAAACGAAATGCGGTCATGAGTATCATCAATCTTGCATAGCAGCGTATTCGAAGACCCAATCCACATGCCCGGTTTGGCAGACCACATGTTTCGAAAAACTATGAACTCCCTCACAAAATACTAAAGCGCAAAAAGGTCAAGTTTTGGCTGCAAGTGGCTCCACGACGAGTGGTCATCGAGATCCAGCAGTTTTGTGGGCCGGTCAAGCAGATCTAATTCAAAAGACAATTATAGGTGCTGTCAAAAACATGCAGAAAGATCTGCTGACCCAGCTAACAGAAAAAATGTCTCAATTAATAGGGACAATTCTAGCCGCACATCTTCAAACACCAAGAATTGTTTCTGAGGCAGAGAATGACTGCGGATCCAAAAGAAAAGTGTTCTGTTACGGATGTGGTGCTGCGAACATTTATAAGCCGGCTAACGAGCACTGGCAACAAACGCCTGCAGCCAAGTCTTCTAAAAAGCAAGGCATCAAACCCCGAGTCGAGTCACCATTAGAAGTTCCCATTTCTTCGGTGCCAGAAATAGTAGACAAGGCCATAGATTCTGGCCAGATTGTTGGCCAGAAATAGTTGAGAAGAATATTAATTCTAGTAACACCACAGCGAATATAAGATCAAAATCAAGAAATACTAAGAGAATGAGAACTTTTTGGAAGTCCATAAAAACAATTAATGCTATACGATTTAAGGAGAATGATATGCCGAGGTTTGGATGTTGGATAGGTTGGTTGTTGGATTGTTGGATACCGGAGCGGCCATAAATGTTATCGGAGGCAAGTTGGCAGAACAGATTATAAGTAGCGGGGTAAAATTTAAGAGCGTTTCAATGGTAGAGCATACTGCGGATAGAATAAAGCAGGAAGTTGTAGGGAAATTAACAACCGAAGTAAAATTTAAAGGGGTATCAAAAGAACTCGATTTTCACATTGTGCCTTCTTTGGCCAGGATCTGTATTTAGGGATACATTTTTGGAAAATTTTCGACTTGTTGCCTTCGTCCATGGAAATCTCAGAAATCATATCGGGTGCTCAGCCAACGAACCAGCCTCATTGAAGTTTTTTTTTTTTCCAGTTTGGAGCTTTTATTTGTTGTATCTTTTCAGTACCGAAAACTAACAACATGTTAACAAATCTTAAGTGTAAATACTAATTACCAGTACATTTCTTGAACTGTATTATAACAGCGGCCCTAAAAAAAAAAAAAATTACTGCTGGGTTGGCAAGTCGTTTCGACGTAGGCGTGATCGGCTGCTTAGCCTTGTTAGACTCCTCGCGAGCTGGTTAGGATGCGTTGATAGCTTGTTAAGGTACTTTTCCTTTTTTTCCGCAATTTCGTCTTTTACAGGTGGCACGTTTAGATCTTTGTGAATGTTGGCGTTTCGAACATACCACAGTGCCCCGGTGATAGTTCTCAATATCTTTGTCTGGGCTCTCTAAACGATGTTGCTGTTGCTGGCATTTCCCCATAGCTGGCAGCCGTAAGTCCAGATTGGTTTTAGCACTGAGTTGTAGAGCAGCACCTTGAAGTCCAAACTGAGTGGTGAGCGGGAGTTGATAAGCCAATGAAGGCTGTTGGCCTTCAGTTTTAAGTAAGTTCTCTTGGCTTCGATGTGTCGGCGCCAAGTTAGTCTTCTATCGAGGTGTACTCCCAGATACGTCACTTCCTTTGCTGTTGGAAGTGCGACGATGTTCAGCGTGAGCGGTGGACAATCTTGCCTGTTAAGGGTGAAAGTTACTTGCTTGCATTTTTGTTCGTTTACCTTTATACGCCAGTCGAAGAACCACTTTCCCACGTCGACTAGCTGAGATGTACGCTGCCTTGTGGGACACCGGTTTCAATACTGTGTTCGTCGGATATCGCAGTGTTGCACCTCACTACAAACTTCCTGTTGTAGAGGTACGATTCTAGCAGTTTATGAGTGTTGTTTGGAAGCGTTGTTTTGATTTTGTACATCAGAGTATTCCAGCAGTATTCCCGTTTTTCAAATGCGTTTCGTATTTCTGATGTTATGCGGTTAAGTTGCTCAATAGTCAAATGAATTTTTAATGATGTCGCTTGTATATAGATAGTTTTTGGCAGTCTCAATATGACAGTGGTGCTTGAGACGGCTTCTTATCAAAATCCCGGTCCCGACATGGGCCTTACCATCCGATTGGTTCCGTAGAAAATATATCCTCTTATGCTGAAGTTATATTTGTTTGTGAGGTGTGTTTCCGAAAGTAGCATTACATCGATGTGCTTTTCAAGTAGGAATTGAGCTAGCTCAAGTTTGTGCTGTGAAACGCCATAGGCGTTCCACGTAGAGATTCTTAGCGAGGTGATACAAGCAATTGTATCAACATGTTTTGATTGCGCATTAGATCTTGAATGGTTGTCCGCATAAACGCCATACACTCCGCCATGCTCTGCTGCAAGGTAAATATCATTGCTTCGAAATTGTTTTGTTGTTGTTCCATTGGCTTTTTGTCTTGTACCGAATTAAAGTCCACATATTTGGCTTGTGAACATGGCGCATTGGAGGCTGAGGGCTCTGCAGCTGGCTTTGTCGTTGAGCCCGCCACAGACTACGCACACTGGGCGCAGCGCTCAGTAAGACTTTGAAAGGCCGAATTCTTGGCAGTTCATACATTGTACCAGATTGTTACGTTTATGAGGTTCTTCTACAGCGATTCTACGATGAAGTAAAAATTGGAGTTTGTAGATTGGATGCACATCGTTTCTATTCGGCATCTTTGCTTCTGGTGCAAGTTCCACCTTGAAGAGTGGTTGCGGCTATTTTTGTTTAAGATGTTGAAGACTGATTTTGCGGTAAATCCTTTATCCTGTAGCGCCAGCTTTATTTCGTCTGGTGTTACATCAGGCTCTATGCCCTTTAGTACGACTTGCAGACCCTTGCAGCTTTTTAGCTGGTATGTGTAATAGATTTTTTCTCCTTCGTCCAAATACTTTGTTAAGGCTCTAAAGTGTTGTTCAGACTTGGTCTGAACTTTAGTTTCATGAATGTTGCCCCTAACTAAGGAAATTATGTGGAAATTTGCGTCACCTATGAGCTTTATTACATTGTTTTCAAATGTACTAGAGCTTTTCTCACGTACAAATATTGGTGGTGGCTTTGGCTTATTTTTGTCGCTTCCATCAGCTTCAACGGGCAGGTCCTCAATAGTGTCTGCCAAAATGTCGAACCTGTTGGCATTGTTCGGTACTTCGCCTAAAGTTGTGTTGGCGTTGGCGCGTGTGATTTTTGGTTTGTTTACATTTTTTTGGGGGCTTAGCTTTCGTTTTATTTGGATGTAGCGATCCATTTCAGTCTGTATGGCCGGCTTTGCGTTTTCGTTTTTTGCAGTTTGTTTTGCTGTCTGCGCAGCTTTCGTTGAGTTTGTATCTGTTGAGCGGCATCGGTGTTGTTTTAGTTATTGAGGTTATCGCGACAATTGAAGAGTTTAAGCTTGCTTTTACAGCTAAGTTCTGTTTTCTTTGCTTGGTGTAAGCAGATTTTGTTGGTAAGGGAGACGAAGAGCAAGATCGTTCTTTGACGTTCGCTGTAAGCAGGTGTTCGTTTGGCGGGTTGGGAGTTGCCGATCGCGGGCGGTCGGATTGCGTCGGCCCGATAGATAGTAGCGACGGCGACGGGGAGCAAGAGCGTTCACTGTCGCGTGTTAAGAGAGAAGGATCAGCTGTCGGGTTGGGGGTGATTGACCGCTCGCGGTTCGATTCCGCAGAGACGACGGAAAAGTAATCGTTGTTGCGTTGCAAAGAGAGCCGTCGCTCATCTTGCTGACGTTGACGCTGCGCGCGAGCTTCGTTTTCACTCATTGTTTTTGGTTAGTTTATTTATATTTGTAATTAGTTAATTGATGGTTAATAACTTATAGATTTGTTAGGAAATCTATATGTGCAGGCATTGCACTGAGCGTCTTTTCGCTTATGGTTTTATGTTTGGTTCACTTCACTGTTTCGATTTTTGGAATTGTTTAACTGGAGCACTGTTAAAAACACGTCCGACGTATATGTGATTGAAGTGATTGGCAAATTTCCCGCGTTCGCAGTCTCAGGGCTGGGAAGGACTCATTTAATATCTCACGAAATTGATGTTGGCGAAGCTAAACCGGTAAGGCGGCATTTTCCCGTGTCTCCCGCTGTCGAAAAATTATTATATGCGCAAGTAGACAGGATGTTAAAAATGGGGATGATAGAAGAGTCTCAGAGCCCCTGGTCGTCTCCAGTTGTTCTCGTTCAAAAAGCCGGGGAAGCCATTTTACCATATACAGTAATGCCTTTTGGGTTAACTAATGCTTCCCAAACGATGATACGTCTGATGGATATGGTTATTCCAGCGGAATTAAGAAATGATGTGTTTGTGTACTTAGATGACCTGCTGGTAGTTTAGGATAATTTCAAAATGCATTCTAAAGTGTTGAGCGTAGTTGCAGAAAAAATCAAATCTGCTGGTTTGACATTCAACGTAGAGAAAAGCCATTTCTTCATGCGTTCAGTCAAATATTTGGGGCATATAGTCGGAGAAGGAGTCATAAGAACTGACCCGAAAAAATATCTGCAATGTCCGAATTCCCTCCTCCGAAAAGTCTGAAATCTCTGCGCAGTTTCTTAGGAATGGTAGGATGGTATCGCAAATTTATAAGCAATTTTGCTTCAGTCGCTACCCCATTGACCGACTTGACTTGACTCCAGATGACTCCAGAAGTTGAAAAATCATTTGATCAGCTGAAAGGCTATGTTCGGCTCCTGTTCTTCGCAGCACAGATTTTAACAAGCCATTTTTCGGGCAGTGCCATGCGAGCAAGACTGGTGTGGGTGGAGTCTTAGTTCAGAAAACAGAACAGGGAGATAAGTATCCTATAGCCTTCGTATCCAAAGAGTTGAAAAAGGCACAGAGGAGTTATTCGGTCACTGAACAGGAATGTTTAGCTGCCATAATTTGCATTAAACGGTTTAGGCCGTATATCGAAGGACACGAATTCACAGTCATTACGGACCATGCTTCTCTCAAGTGGCTTATGTCCCAGAGGGATCTTCATTCCCGCTTAGCTCGCTAGGCATTAAAACTGGAAGACTTCAATTTCAAAATAGAAAATCGTAGTGGAAGACTTAATGTGGTGCCAGATGCGTTGTGTAGGGTGAATGAGTCAGAGCGGCTGTGGAGGCAAGGCAGGGGCTGATGATCAATCACCCCACTTTAAATCTTCAGCATATTTAGAGTTCGCGAAGCGTGTAGAAGCGAATCAGGAGAAGTTGCCAGACTTAAAGGTAGTGGATGGGCTGGTTTATCGCAGATAAAATCACGCCACCGGCGATCAGTTGCATGACACTTTTATCTGGATATTGTGGATTCCAAAACTATTCCTCACTATCTGTTATCAAAATGTAAGAGGCTTGTGTAGTAAACTTACTAATTTGTATTCTAATAGTCTTTCCTTTGCATCCCATATTATTGTGTTTACAGAGACTTGGTTAAAACCGGAGATACTTAACTCCGAAGTTTTCACAGGTATGTACATAGTATACAGGCATGATCGTCCCTCCAGGCGGGGAGGTGGAGTCCTAATTGCTGTTAGGTCTACCCTCACGTCAGTGGAGGTACTTTTTGACGAGTTCCGTAATTTAGAATTCTTATGCGTAAAGCTGTCATTTTCTGATAGCTATGTTTATATTAGGTGCTCGTACATTCCGCCGTCTTCTGAATTTCCTGAATATATAATATTAACCATTTGTCCGCTATCCAATCCGTTACAAACAGACTGTCCGACAGGGACCAACTAGTTGTCCTAGGTGACTTTAATATACCAGGCACTAAGTGGTCCACAGAGGAACAGTCGAATATTCTCCTGCCTATAGCACAGCATGACTTTATTGACGGCTTGCTTGACATATCGTTGTCGCAAGTTAATTATATTCGAAATTCTCTTGGTCGTTTATTGGATCTATGTTTTGTTTCAAGTCCTGAAAGTGTGTTTCTGACTAGAGTAGCACCTCTTAGTCAACCTGAAGATCCATACCATCCAACTTTCGAGGTGACAATCGACACAGGTACCGTAATAAAAGAGAGGCCAGAAAAGTCAACCAAACGAATTCATTGTTTTCGTAAGGCAAACTTTCAGAGGCTAAATCTTTTTATATCTGGCTTTAATTGGTCCGATCTATATTCTTGCAACATAATGGCCGATGCCATAGATATTTTTTATAATGCAATTAAATCATTCTTCAACTCTTGTGTTCCGATGTACTATCCGTCTACCTCTAACAAACCTCCTTGGTTTAATAAAGAGTTGACACATCTAAGAAATGTTAAGTCCAGACTTTATATAAAATTTAAAAATACCGGTTCTCAATCTATATTTTCTAAATATGTAAGTGCTCGGTTAAATTTTACCGTGCTTAATGCTCAGTGTTATAAGAATTATTTAAACCGTTGTAAGTTCCAGTTCGCACAGGATCCCAAACAGTTTTATAATTTCGTTAACACTAAGCGCAAAACAACTAGTTCCCCGCTATTTTTTGAAAATACTTCGGTAACATCGGATCAGGCAATAGCCGATCTATTTGCCAAGTTTTTTCAAACCACATATTCTACGTTACCTCATTCCGAACGACCTTACTCTTACGCGGTATCAAAGTCAAATTTAATATTCTGTCCCACTTTAAACGAAAGCTCACTGTTTTATGATCTTCAGCGAGTTAAGCCTGTCTATTCGCCAGGTCCCGACGGAATTCCTGGCTGTGTGCTTAGATTCTGTGCGGAAGCCTTGTGCAAACCTCTACTAAAACTGTTTAATTTATCTTTGGAATCTACTCAGTTCCCCCAAATATGGAAGGAGTCCTTTGTGATCCCTCTCCATAAAAAAGGTAGCAAATCTTGCAATTATTCTTGCAATATAAGGACATTTCTCGCCATTTGGACTTACAATCCGATCTAGATTGCTTTCAAACCTGGTGCCGTGATAACGTATTAAACTTAAATGGCTCTAAGTGTAAAGTTATGACCTTTTGTCGTGCCAACTCAATGCACGCAACCTACACTTTAAGTGGGTGCTCTTTGGACAGAATAACACATGTTGATGATCTTGGTGTTCTTCTGGACCCTAAACTTAAATTTTCAGACCATATTTCGTCTATTGTCAATAAGGCCAGGGGTGTGCTTGGTTTTATAAAACGGTGGTCAAAGGAATTTGATGATCCTTACATGACCAAAACATTATTTATTTCTCTAGTCCGTCCGATCCTCGAGTATGGATCACCTGTTTGGAGTCCACAATATGAAGTTTACTCGGACCGCATTGAATCGGTTCAAAAGAACTTCTTACTTTTTGCCTTACGGCGCCTTAATTGGGATGCAAACCGTAGATTACCTCCTTATTCGAATAGATTAATGTTAATTAACTTACCCTCCTTAGCTAACCGTAGAACGATGCTTGGAACAGTCTTTATTTTTAACCTTATTCGTGGTGAAATGGATAGTCCCGACTTGGTTAGTCGGCTAAACTTCACTGTTCCAAGCAGATTTACTAGAAATTACGTACCTCTAATTTTAAATCATTGTAGATCTAACTATGAGTTGCATGATCCCTACAGAGTATTATGTTCTGACTATAATAGATTCTATCCTATTATCTCTAATTCTGACTCTCTGCCGTTTTTAAAGCGATCAATACTAATGTACTTAACGAATTCCTAGATATTACTACTAGCATACATATATTTCCTCGTCCTTTACTGTCTTCTATATCGCGTCTATCTTCCCGCGATTCGAGCCGTACGATACACGGCAGCGCCCCTCGGTCGGTTGGGCGGGAGATGTGGCCGTGGGACTCGCGCGTAAAAAAAAAAAAAAAAAAAAAAAAAAAGATCTGGTTCCTGAGGTGATGAAAAATTCTCATGATGATCCATTGGCCTCTCATGGAGGTATACAAAAGACTCTTGAACGCGTCCGTAGATATTATTATTGGCCTGGTTTAATAGATGATGTGAAGCTTATCTCCAATCCTGTGAGGTATGCAAATCAACCAAACCACCAAATATAGTACAGAGACCTCCGATCGCAGCGTTTTTTTCAGCGGTTGTATGTTGATTTCCTTGGCCCTTATCGTTTTGGATCACTATTCTAAGTTTGTGCTCTTAAGGGCCGTGAAGAAGCTTACAGCGGATGTGGTGATTAGGTATATTCATCAAGAGCTGTTACACACATTCGGTTTTCCAGAGACGATTGTATCCGCTAATGGCTCCCAATTTAAGGCGGATGCATTACAGAAATTCTTGAAAGAATACCAAATTTCGTATACCCTTACTGCAGCTTACTCAGGCAAATGCGTCCGAATGGGTTAATCGTTATGTGATTGCTGCTATTAAATGGTCCACTCGGCAATTGGGACCAGTTCATATTATATGGTGTTCGGCCAACATATTATGTCTTCTGGATCTACCTACAAGTTGCTAAGGTCGTTGGGAATTCTCGAGGATAGATCTGCGTTCTTTTCGCGTGAGGACTCTCTAGAATTAGTAAGGAAAAAGGCTCTTGAAGTTATAAGCAAACAAAACAATAAAAATGAGCGCCAATATAATTTTCGATCAAGAGCGGTGGTATACAAAGAAGGCCAGGAAGTATGGCGAAAGAATTTTAGGCAGAGTAGATTTCCCACCGGATACAGCTCGAAATTGGGTCCAGCCTACCTAAAAGAGAGAGTTCGGAGGAAATTGGGAAATTCGTGCTATGAATTAGAAGGCTTGCAGGGGCACATCCTAGGGAAGTTTCATGGTAAGGATATGAAGCAGTAGGCTCTGCAAACTACAAGCTTTTTGGTGATCAGCCTTCGGGTCTGGGACCCGAAGTCTGCTCTTAGGCAGGGGGCTTTTGTAGCGCTTGTAGTATAAGATCGACGACCGCATATTCATAGGCGCCATCTAGGTGTCGGTGGTCGAACCAAAGAAGTGGCTCAAAAGAAAGGCAGAGGAGAGCAAGAGGCCCAAATGGGGCACATCTCTCTTTTTCCTAGGGGCAATAGGTTGGCGCCAGATTGGTGGCGTCTAAGATTTTCTTTCACATCCCGACTTTGATCGAGAGCACGATGTGCTTCGTAAAAGTATTTAAATTGGTCCACGTTTTATACTCCGTTTGGGCAGTGGCAAAGTGAAAAGTTAAATAACAAGCATTTCTTTGCAGGACTGCAGGGTAAGCGAATCTTGTAGCGTCGGTATTGGTTTTTCGTCAAACTTAGGTAGGGAAGCTTCCGACGCACCGAGAGCCAGTGAAACTATTCAAAGATTTGGAGACCCCATGCGGGAGCTGGAGTCGGAAACAAATTTCGCCTCAGTGATCGTGCAGCCGTTTCGCCCGGCACTTTTAAAACGCGCCGGTGTCGACGCCGCAAAACGGAAAAGCAGAGGCGAAAATCAGTTTCTTGGATAGTGCAAAATCATTTCTAAGCGATGTAATTTAAGGCCCGAGAAAAGGCCAAAAAAAAAAAAGATCTAAGAAGGGAAGAGAAAATTGGTGGCCGAATGTGAAATGAAACTCAAGAAAAAAACTATAAGTCATAGGCCAAAAATGGCCTGGTTTTAGTTAAGTGTAGGATAAGTAGAATTAGTTTCTTTATTTTTTGTTTGGTGTTCAGCAGGCGAAATTTGTAAATCATCCGGCAAATATGAAAAACGGCAAGATTCCAGAGAAGAAAAGGGCTTGGCCGAAGAAAAATTAAGTGGTTCTTGTTTGTTCTGTGAGTTTTGGTTTTGATTGATTTTCTGTTCGCCTCTGCTCGGTATAAAAATTTACAGGCCCTTGAATGCGCTTTCAAGGAGGGACTTGTCAGCGAGAATTGGTGAGCGAAAATATCTAAAAAATAAAGTTATATAGAAATTAAATGATTAGAAGCCCATCAAATTTAACTTTTAATTAATTTTTGCCTTATTTACTAAATAATCATAATTATAATCGATACGTTTTTTATACTTTTAACTCACCTTTATTTATTTATATTTATACCAATTATTTATATTCAATTTAGCATGTCCTCATTTACACGCCTCCTTTTAGCTTTTAAATAAACTTTTATAATGTTTTAGAAAAACAGTAATTTTTGACTCGGCATGACATTAACCCCTTGAGACCTCTGAACACCGAAAGGGCCGTTCAATTTAAGTGGGTAAATAGTAATAGAACGGCCAAGTAGGGAGGGCAAAAATTATCTCAACTCCGTCTGAGATAAGTAGGTGTTCGTGATGATATAGTACAATATTTTCCTTTTCTTATCAATATCTATCCTTTTTCCGTCTATTTAGACTAAGATTTGTGTTATCCCTTGCCCCTTTTTTTTGGCTTGTCTCTTCACGCAAATTTGAACTTCATAATGAATAAAGGCAAATCCAAGAGAAGTAGCAAGACCACCACCCCCATAGTCGACGAGCCCAGCCGGAGAAAATTTTTGCGCGTGCACTTCTCTTGAGTTTAACATCCAGCCGCAGTATTTAATAAATGTTCTTTACAATTAACCACAATATTTTTTTTTTCCGTTAACCTTTTTTCTTCAATTTTAACGCGAGATAAAGCATCTGCTACATAATTCAGTTTTTCTTCAAAATATTTAATTTTAAAGTCACTAAGCTTAGTTCGCCAAGGTTGAAACTTCATTGACTCCTTATTAATATGGATGGGGGTATTTGGTTGCCCAATTGTCAATCATTTTTTTTAATTGTACTATAATTCTATTTGCTTAAAGTTCCGCTGGCACAAACTAATTGGCATATTATCATTTGATAAATACGGCTCCTATGGCAAAATTGCTAGCGTCAGTAGTAACTTGAAAATCTTGACAAATGAAAATGGGGTCATTAATGACAAGAGTTTTTAATTTTTAGAAAGATTTATTATATGCTTGTTTTAGAAATAAGGCTGCAAAATCTGAAATAAAGCCTATAGCCTAAAAATAATTTTATTTCTTTAGATTTATTTAGAAAGGAAAATAATTCGATCGCTTTAACATTTTCTTTATTATGAAGGGGTCCATTTCGTTTTGGTGAAAACCTTTCTAAAGTTTTGGCATTTTCCTATCTAATCTAAAATTTCATCCATGTTCGGAATTGGGAACTTATCGTTTATTGTTATATTATTTAAGTTTCGATAGTTGACGACCAATATAAAATTTGGTTTGCCAAAGGCGTCATCTATTTTTTTTGGAACAACCCTGAGTAAATGTCGTTGTTTAATGCGTCGTTTATTTCAGCGGTAAAATTGTTTTCTTGAACAAATACTTTGAAATTTCTTGATGGATTTTTATCACATCACTTGAGTTCTTTATGAAGACATGTTTTTCCATTGATAACTGTTTCTTTTCTAACATTTTCCATTAACCGTTATTTTCCATTCATACTTTTCATCTTAATAGAATATCATAAAATGGTGAAAGCGAATGAATATAGAATTTCTGTGATTGATAAAATAGTCGATTGGCTGGGAGAATTACATATGATTTATTTTTCATGCCAAGCTTTGGACAAATATTTGTTTATTTTGAACGTGAAGATTGAAACAGTTCGAGTACATCATGTTTCTTGATGAACAAGTGTCGACAATACATGGGTATTTGTGATTGTTGAATATGATCTCTATGTACTGGTGGGTTCCCAGGCTGATATTGGAAAATGTTCGGCTTGTTGAATTCGCTGATTTGTATACGCCTCGTTTTGTGTAAATTGTAATGGATATTCGTGGAACTGTTCATCGTTGTTATTATCTTGGTCAGCTATATTATTGTAATCAAATTCGTATTGATGGTGACTTTCATCTGTTTTCATACGTGTTAGTCCGCCACATTCTCTAAAACGCTTTTTTGGTACTCTTAGTGTTTGTTGGGGGTGTCGATAATAATTTCTGGTGTCATTCTGTTGGTCTATATTTAAGTCTGTTCTGAATTCTTTATACAAATTTGATCTGTTTTGATCGAAATGTCAATGTCTAGAAGGAAATGCTTGTTTGTAAGGGCTCTGATTTCTTACATTTGGGCTTTGGATCAGCGTTGGAAAAAAGGGGATAACGAATTGTTGATTGGGGTGGGAGCATTTTTTTTTTTTTTTTTTTTTAACGCGCGAGTCCCACGGCCACACCTCCCGCCCAACCGACCGAGGGGCGCTGCCGTGTATCGTACGGCTCGAATCGCGGGAAGATAGACGCGATATAGAAGACAGTAAAGGACGAGGAAATATATGTATGCTAGTAGTAATATCTAAGAATTCGTTAAGTACGTTAGTATTGATCGCTTTAAAAACGGCAGAGAGTCAGAATTAGAGATAATAGGATAGAATCTATTATAGTCAGAACATAATACTTTGTAGGGATCATGCAACTCATAGTTAGATCTACAATGATTTAAAATTAGAGGTACGTAATTTCTAGTAAATCTGCTTGGAACAGTGAAGTTTAGCCGACTAACCAAGTCGGGACTATCCATTTCACCACGAATAAGGTTAAAAATAAAGACTGTTCCAAGCATCGTTCTACGGTTAGCTAAGGAGGGTAAGTTAATTAACATTAATCTATTCGAATAAGGAGGTAATCTACGGTTTGCATCCCAATTAAGGCGCCGTAAGGCAAAAAGTAAGAAGTTCTTTTGAACCGATTCAATGCGGTCCGAGTAAACTTCATATTGTGGACTCCAAACAGGTGATCCATACTCGAGGATCGGACGGACTAGAGAAATAAATAATGTTTTGGTCATGTAAGGATCATCAAATTCCTTTGACCACCGTTTTATAAAACCAAGCACACCCCTGGCCTTATTGACAATAGACGAAATATGGTCTGAAAATTTAAGTTTAGGGTCCAGAAGAACACCAAGATCATCAACATGTGTTATTCTGTCCAAAGAGCACCCACTTAAAGTGTAAGTTGCGTGCATTGAGTTGGCACTACAAAAGGTCATAACTTTACACTTAGAGCCATTTAAGTTTAATACGTTATCACGGCACCAGGTTTGAAAGCAATCTAGATCGGATTGTAAGTCCAAATGGCGAGAAATGTCCTTATATTGCAAGAATAATTGCAAGATTTGCTACCTTTTTTATGGAGAGGGATCACAAAGGACTCCTTCCATATTTGGGGGAACTGAGTAGATTCCAAAGATAAATTAAACAGTTTTAGTAGAGGTTTGCACAAGGCTTCCGCACAGAATCTAAGCACACAGCCAGGAATTCCGTCGGGACCTGGCGAATAGACAGGCTTAACTCGCTGAAGATCATAAAACAGTGAGCTTTCGTTTAAAGTGGGACAGAATATTAAATTTGACTTTGATACCGCGTAAGAGTAAGGTCGTTCGGAATGAGGTAACGTAGAATATGTGGTTTGAAAAAACTTGGCAAATAGATCGGCTATTGCCTGATCCGATGTTACCGAAGTATTTTCAAAAAATAGCGGGGAAGGGTAACTAGTTGTTTTGCGCTTAGTGTTAACGAAATTATAAAACTGTTTGGGATCCTGTGCGAACTGGAACTTACAACGGTTTAAATAATTCTTATAACACTGAGCATTAAGCACGGTAAAATTTAACCGAGCACTTACATATTTAGAAAATATAGATTGAGAACCGGTATTTTTAAATTTTATATAAAGTCTGGACTTAACATTTCTTAGATGTGTCAACTCTTTATTAAACCAAGGAGGTTTGTTAGAGGTAGACGGATAGTACATCGGAACACAAGAGTTGAAGAATGATTTAATTGCATTATAAAAAAATATCTATGGCATCGGCCATTATGTTGCAAGAATATAGATCGGACCAATTAAAGCCAGATATAAAAAGATTTAGCCTCTGAAAGTTTGCCTTACGAAAACAATGAATTCGTTTGGTTGACTTTTCTGGCCTCTCTTTTATTACGGTACCTGTGTCGATTGTCACCTCGAAAGTTGGATGGTATGGATCTTCAGGTTGGCTAAGAGGTGCTACTCTAGTCAGAAACACACTTTCAGGACTTGAAACAAAACATAGATCCAATAAACGACCAAGAGAATTTCGAATATAATTAACTTGCGACAACGATATGTCAAGCAAGCCGTCAATAAAGTCATGCTGTGCTATAGGCAGGAGAATATTCGACTGTTCCTCTGTGGACCACTTAGTGCCTGGTATATTAAAGTCACCTAGGACAACTAGTTGGTCCCTATCGGACAGTCTGTTTGTAACAGATTGGATAGCGGACAAATGGTTAATGTATTCAGGAAATTCAGAAGACGGCGGAATGTACGAGCACGTAATATAAACATAGCTATCAGAAAATGATAGCTTTACGCATAAGAATTCTAAGTTACGGAATTCGTCAAAAAGTACCTCCACTGACGTGAGGGTAGACCTAACAGCAATTAGGACTCCACCTCCCCGCCTGGAGGGACGATCATGCCTGTATACTGTGTACATACCTGTGAAAACTTCGGAGTTAAGTATCTCCGGTTTTAACCAAGTCTCTGTAAACACAATAATATGGGATGCAAAGGAAAGACTATTAGAATACAAATTAGTAAGCTTACTACACAAGCCTCTTACATTTTGATAGCAGATAGTGAGACTAGATTTTAGTTTTTTGAGATAAAGAAGTAGAAGTAGTAGAGGAGGATGGGGCAGTGATCTGGCCACTTGTGGGAAGTTTAATTCCCACGGGCCCTTTTTTTCTATTTTTAATCTTAGCTTCAAACTCTTTCACAATCATACTTTCCGTCCATAAATCACCAGAACATATGGTTGAGAATAGCTCATTTGGGACAGCTATCTTGAAAGATGAGATGTCCCTAGCATAAGAAAAGTTAAATTTTTCCACTTTTATGTTGTCGGCTTTTGTTTTGTCTTGTATATAAGAAAGTACATCAGATGATGTTTGATCAGGGGAAAGCCGAGAAACAAAAATTTGTTTCTTTAGTGGAACCACCGAGAGGGGTTTTGGCACTGCAGGTTGTATTTCTGAAGTGCCAACTTGTGCCGGTAGTCCGGACTCAATATTCCTTTGTGGTGGTAAACAATTCGGGACGGGTGGAATCACCGGTTGAGAAACCAGTGTGGACAAAACGGAAACTGTAGCAGTCCCAGGCTGGAAACCCTCCACAACCGATTGATCGGATTGCGCCGAATCTTTTTTAGCTGCCGATCTAAGCAACATTTGAGGGTTTGCTGCGATCGTCAACTGATCAGCTGTGGAGTCCTGTTGATCACTTGCCGAAGGTTGCGGGGCATTCCCCTTAGGCAGCCTACCACCAGCGGCTTTCTTGCGCTTTGGAGATTCTTCTAATAGTTTAAGGCTATTAAATTGCGAATCATGCGCAGAAAGAAGATCATCAGCTCGACGAAAACTATCTCTAGCCACGCCAATGTCCTGGTTTTAGTTAAGTGTAGGATAAGTAGAATTAGTTTCTTTATTTTTTGTTTGGTGTTCAGCAGGCGAAATTTGTAAATCATCCGGCAAGAATGAAAAACGGCAAGATTCCAGAGAAGAAAAGGGCTTGGCCGAAGAAAAATTTAGTGGTTCTTGTTTGTTCTGTGAGTTTTGGTTTTGATTGATTTTCTGTTCGCCTCTGCTCGGTATAAAAATTTACAGGCCCTTGAATGCGCTTTCAAGGAGGGACTTGTCAGCGAGAATTGGTGAGCGAAAATATCTAAAAAATAAAGTTATATAGAAATTAAATGATTAGAAGCCCATCAAATTTAACTTTTAATTAATTTTTGCCTTATTTACTAAATAATCATAATTATAATCGATACGTTTTTTATACTTTTAACTCACCTTTATTTATTTATATTATACCAATTATTTATATTCAATTTAGCATGTCCTCATTTACACGCCTCCTTTTAGCTTTTAAATAAACTTTTATAATGTTTTAGAAAAACAGTAATTTTTGACTCGGCATGACATTAACCCCTTGAGACCTCTGAACACCGAAAGGGCCGTTCAATTTAAGTGGGTAAATAGTAATAGAACGGCCAAGTAGGGAGGGCAAAAATTATCTCAACTCCGTCTGAGATAAGTAGGTGTTCGTGATGATATAGTACAATATTTTCCTTTTCTTATCAATATCTATCCTTTTTCCGTCTATTTAGACTAAGATTTGTGTTATCCCTTGCCCCTTTTTTTTGGCTTGTCTCTTCACGCAAATTTGAACTTCATAATGAATAAAGGCAAATCCAAGAGAAGTAGCAAGACCACCACCCCCATAGTCGACGAGCCCAGCCGGAGAAAATTTTTGCGCGTGCACTTCTCTTGAGTTTAACATCCAGCCGCAGTATTTAATAAATGTTCTTTACAATTAACCACAATATTTTTTTTTTCCGTTAACCTTTTTTCTTCAATTTTAACGCGAGATAAAGCATCTGCTACATAATTCAGTTTTTCTTCAAAATATTTAATTTTAAAGTCACTAAGCTTAGTTCGCCAAGGTTGAAACTTCATTGACTCCTTATTAATATGGATGGGGGTATTTGGTTGCCCAATTGTCAATCATTTTTTTTAATTGTACTATAATTCTATTTGCTTAAAGTTCCGCTGGCAAAACTAATTGGCATATTATCATTTGATAAATACGGCTCCTATGGCAAAATTGCTAGCGTCAGTAGTAACTTGAAAATCTTGACAAATGAAAATGGGGTCATTAATGACAAAAGTTTTTAATTTTTAGAAAGATTTATTATATGCTTTTTTTTAGAAATAAGGCTGCAAAATCTGAAATAAAGCCTATAGCCTAAAAATAATTTTATTTCTTTAGATTTATTTAGAAAGGAAAATAATTCGATCGCTTTAACATTTTCTTTATTATGAAGGGGTCCATTTCGTTTTGGTGAAAACCTTTCTAAAGTTTTGGCATTTTCCTATCTAATCTAAAATTTCATCCATGTTCGGAATTGGGAACTTATCGTTTATTGTTATATTATTTGTTTCGACAGTTGACGACCAATATAAAATTTGGTTTGCCAAAGGCGTCATCTATTTTTTTTGGAACAACCCTGAGTAAATGTCGTTGTTTAATGCGTCGTTTATTTCAGCGGTAAAATTGTTTTCTTGAACAAATGCTTTGAAATTTCTTGATGGATTTTTATCACATCACTTGAGTTCTTTATGAAGACATGTTTTTCCATTGATAACTGTTTCTTTTCTAACATTTTCCATTAACCGTTATTTTCCATTCATACTTTTCATTCTAATAGAATATCATAAAATGGTGAAAGCGAATGAATATAGAATTTCTGTGATTGATAAAATAGTCGATTGGCTGGGAGAATTACATATGATTTATTTTTCATGCCAAGCTTTGGACAAATATTTGTTTATTTTGAACGTGAAGATTGAAACAGTTCGAGTACATCATGTTTCTTGATGAACAAGTGTCGACAATACATGGGTATTTGTGATTGTTGAATATGATCTCTATGTACTGGTGGGTTCCCAGGCTGATATTGGAAAATGTTCGGCTTGTTGAATTCGCTGATTTGTATACGCCTCGTTTTGTGTAAATTGTAATGGATATTCGTGGAACTGTTCATCGTTGTTATTATCTTGGTCAGCTATATTATTGTAATCAAATTCGTATTGATGGTGACTTTCATCTGTTTTCATACGTGTTAGTCCGCCACATTCTCTAAAACGCTTTTTTGGTACTCTTAGTGTTTGTTGGGGGTGTCGATAATAATTTCTGGTGTCATTCTGTTGGTCTATATTTAAGTCTGTTCTGAATTCTTTATACAAATTTGATCTGTTTTGATCGAAATGTCAATGTCTAGAAGGAAATGCTTGTTTGTAAGGGATCTGATTTCTTACATTTGGGCTTTGGATCAGCGTTGGAAAAAAGGGGATAACGAATTGTTGATTGGGGTGGGAGCATTTTTTTTTTTTTTTTTTTTTTAACGCGCGAGTCCCACGGCCACACCTCCCGCCCAACCGACCGAGGGGCGCTGTCGTGTATCGTACGGCTCGAATCGCGGGAAGATAGACGCGATATAGAAGACAGTAAAGGACGAGGAAATATATGTATGCTAGTAGTAATATCTAAGAATTCGTTAAGTACGTTAGTATTGATCGCTTTAAAAACGGCAGAGAGTCAGAATTAGATATAATAGGATAGAATCTATTATAGTCAGAACATAATACTCTGTAGGGATCATGCAACTCATAGTTAGATCTACAATGATTTAAAATTAGAGGTACGTAATTTCTAGTAAATCTGCTTGGAACAGTGAAGTTTAGCCGACTAACCAAGTCGGGACTATCCATTTCACCACGAATAAGGTTAAAAATAAAGACTGTTCCAAGCATCGTTCTACGGTTAGCTAAGGAGGGTAAGTTAATTAACATTAATCTATTCGAATAAGGAGGTAATCTACGGTTTGCATCCCAATTAAGGCGCCGTAAGGCAAAAAGTAAGAAGTTCTTTTGAACCGATTCAATGCGGTCCGAGTAAACTTCATATTGTGGACTCCAAACAGGTGATCCATACTCGAGGATCGGACGGACTAGAGAAATAAATAATGTTTTGGTCATGTAAGGATCATCAAATTCCTTTGACCACCGTTTTATAAAACCAAGCACACCCCTGGCCTTATTGACAATAGACGAAATATGGTCTGAAAATTTAAGTTTAGGGTCCAGAAGAACACCAAGATCATCAACATGTGTTATTCTGTCCAAAGAGCACCCACTTAAAGTGTAAGTTGCGTGCATTGAGTTGGCACTACAAAAGGTCATAACTTTACACTTAGAGCCATTTAAGTTTAATACGTTATCACGGCACCAGGTTTGAAAGCAATCTAGATCGGATTGTAAGTCCAAATGGCGAGAAATGTCCTTATATTGCAAGAATAATTGCAAGATTTGCTACCTTTTTTATGGAGAGGGATCACAAAGGACTCCTTCCATATTTGGGGGAACTGAGTAGATTCCAAAGATAAATTAAACAGTTTTAGTAGAGGTTTGCACAAGGCTTCCGCACAGAATCTAAGCACACAGCCAGGAATTCCGTCGGGACCTGGCGAATAGACAGGCTTAACTCGCTGAAGATCATAAAGCAGTGAGCTTTCGTTTAAAGTGGGACAGAATATTAAATTTGACTTTGATACCGCGTAAGAGTAAGGTCGTTCGGAATGAGGTAACGTAGAATATGTGGTTTGAAAAACTTGGCAAATAGATCGGTTATTGCCTGATCCGATGTTACCGAAGTATTTTCATAAAATAGCGAGGAAGGGTTACTAGTTGTTTTGCGCTAACGAAATTATAAAACTGTTTGGGATCCTGTGCGAGCTGGAACTTACAACGGTTTAAATAATTCTTATAACACTGAGCATTAAGCACGGTAAAATTTAACCGAGCACTTACATATTTAGAAAATATAGATTGAGAACCGGTATTTTTAAATTTTATATAAAGTCTGGACTTAACATTTCTTAGATGTGTCAACTCTTTATTAAACCAAGGAGGTTTGTTAGAGGTAGACGGATAGTACATCGGAACACAAGAGTTGAAGAATGATTTAATTGCATTATAAAAAAATATCTATGGCATCGGCCATTATGTTGCAAGAATATAGATCGGACCAATTAAAGCCAGATATAAAAAGATTTAGCCTCTGAAAGTTTGCCTTACGAAAACAATGAATTCGTTTGGTTGACTTTTCTGGCCTCTCTTTTATTACGGTACCTGTGTCGATTGTCACCTCGAAAGTTGGATGGTATGGATCTTCAGGTTGGCTAAGAGGTGCTACTCTAGTCAGAAACACACTTTCAGGACTTGAAACAAAACATAGATCCAATAAACGACCAAGAGAATTTCGAATATAATTAACTTGCGACAACGATATGTCAAGCAAGCCGTCAATAAAGTCATGCTGTGCTATAGGCAGGAGAATATTCGACTGTTCCTCTGTGGACCACTTAGTGCCTGGTATATTAAAGTTACCTAGGACAACTAGTTGGTCCCTATCGGACAGTCTGTTTGTAACAGATTGGATAGCGGACAAATGGTTAATGTATTCAGGAAATTCAGAAGACGGCGGAATGTACGAGCACGTAATATAAACATAGATATCAGAAAATGATAGCTTTACGCATAAGAATTCTAAGTTACGGAACTCGTCAAAAAGTACCTCCACTGACCACAGCAATTAGGACTCCACCTCCCCGCCTGGAGGGACGATCATGCCTGTATACTGTGTACATACCTGTGAAAACTTCGGAGTTAAGTATCTCCGGTTTTAACCAAGTCTCTGTAAACACAATAATATGGGATGCAAAGGAAAGACTATTAGAATACAAATTAGTAAGCTTACTACACAAGCCTCTTACATTTTGATAGCAGATAGTGAGACTAGATTTTAGTTTTTTGAGATAAAGAAGTAGAAGTAGTAGAGGAGGATGGGGCAGTGATCTGGCCACTTGTGGGAAGTTTAATTCCCACGGGCCCTTTTTTTCTATTTTTAATCTTAGCTTCAAACTCTTTCACAATCATACTTTCCGTCCAAAAATCACCAGAACATATGGTTGAGAATAGCTCATTTGGGACAGTTATCTTGAAAGATGAGATGTCCCTAGCATAAGAAAAGTTCCAGGCTGGAAACCCTCCACAACCGATTGATCGGATTGCGCCGAATCTTTTTTAGCTGCCGATCTAAGCAACATTTGAGGGTTTGCTGCGATCGTCAACTGATCAGCTGTGGAGTCCTGTTGATCACTTGCCGAAGGTTGCGGGGCATTCCCCTTAGGCAGCCTACCACCAGCGGCTTTCTTGCGCCTTGGAGATTCTTCTAATAGTTTAAGGCTATTAAATTGCGAATCAAGCGCAGAAAGAAGATCATCAGCTCGACGAAAACTATCTCTAGCCACGCCAAAACTGCTGATCAGTCCTTTCAAGCCACCTTTAGTTTGGCGCATAAAGAGTTGCATTTCATTCGCAACTCCTAGGCAAGTATCACAACAGTATTTTAGATTAGGGCCTTTAGCTAGGTCATCACTTGTTCGGCCGTTAAAACCAGCGCACTTAGTGTGCACCAGTCTATCACATAGCCAACAGGTAATTTTTGACTGATCAGGCTTTATTACCTGACGGCATTTGTTATGGAAGCAGACAACATTGGATTCCATGTTTAATTGGGTTTTGACCACTGTACCAAAAGACAAATCAGAAAATGTACCGCAAGAGCGCAGTGTGCACTTTAAGATTTTGTGTGGGAGAGCGAGAGAGCGGGTGCACCGTGCAGTTAATTACAAAAACAACACCAAACAGCACTACGGACAACGCACGAAAAAGAGAGTAAACAAAACGCAAAGACAGAAAGAGAGCAGATTGAATTAATTTATTAAAATAATGCACATATCACAAAAGATTCACTCGCGAAGCGAACGGCACTTTAACTAGTACGGATTACGAATTTTATTAAAGAATTTGTTAAATTCCACCGCTGGATTTAGCAAAACAAAAATAAATTCGGAGCGCAGAAAAAAAACACGACCGTTCGCTTTGAAGCACAATTTGTATTTTTTTTTATTTATATTATTATTGGTATTAGTGTTTGAGTTGAAAAACTTGAAAATGATCTGTTTTTTTTAGAAATCGGGTTTTCATAAAGACTTTCTTGTTGGGCCATTTGTCGTATTTTTGAACAATTGAAATGTCATGCCTTGCTAGGGTCATGAACAACAGAAAGTTACCGTTGAATAGTGTTTTTTTGTTGTGGTTGCCATTGGTTGTAAACAAACTAATGAACTATTTTGGTTGTTTTCTAAGCCTAATTTAATAATAACAAGAAAGAACGCTATAGTCGAGTTCCCCGACTATCTGATACCCGTTACTCAGCTAGTGAAAGTGCGAAGGAGAGTCTTCAACACTGACAGTTTTTGGCGGTTTGTGGGCGTTAGAGTGGGCGTGGCAAAAAGTTTTCTTGCAAGTCGATAGAAATTTACAAAACTGATACAAAAATTAAAAAATATCAAAACATTTTTCAAAACTGTGGCCGTGGCAGCTTTGGGCGGTTTGTGGGCGTTAGAGTGGGCGTGGCAAAAAGTTTTTTAACAAATCGATTGAAATTTACAAGACCAATACAGAAATGAAAAAATATTTAAACATTTTTCAAAAGTGTGGGCGTGGCAGTTTTGTGCGGTTTGTGGGCGTAAGAGTGGGCGTGGCAGCATGATTCGACAAACTTGCGCTGCGTCTATGTCCCTGGAGTCTGTATGCCTAATCTCAACTTTCTAGCTTTTGTAGTTCCTGAGATCTCGACGTTCATACGGACAGACGGACGGACGGACAGACGGACAGACGGACATGGCCAAATCGACTCGGCTATTGATCCTGATCAAGAATATATATACTTTATATGGTCGAAAACGCTTCCTTCTGCCTGTTACATACTTTTCAACGAATCTAGTATACCCTTTTACTCTACGAGTAACGGGTATAATAATAGTTGACTTGACTTCTAATTTTTCACAAAATTGACGTAATTATACCCGATGCGTAGCCTTCACTGGATTGGGAGATTTAGTTCCCGTTGATGGAACCATGAATCAAACAAAATATTTGGATGTCCTAAATAATCATGCATTCCCCTCTGGTGATAAATTGATCGGGGAGTCCTTCATACTCCAGCAGGATAATGCCCCCTGTCATAAGGCCAAACTGATTACGCAGTTTCTGAGAGCTGTTGGCGTAAACACATTGGATTGGCCACCTCAAAGTCCAGACCTCAACATAATAGAAAACCTCTGGTCATATATAAAGAAAATAAGATGTGCAAACTTATCTAGAAGTCGCGAAGAAACGATTTTGGAGATTCAAGCCTTATGGAAGGATATTTCAATAGATTATATCCACAGCTTGGTACAGTCTGTACCAAAACGTCTCCAAAAAGTGATAGACGCTAGAGGGGGATATATTTTTTATTAATTTGTTATAATTTTTTAGTTCACATTTTTCTCTTTTCAATTTATGAAATTTAAATAATTTGTCTAAATACTTATGCCACCGATAATTTATAGAAAAGTAATTTATCTTAAATCAACAATGAAGTTATCCCTATGTTTATATTACCTAATTTAACTACGATAGTCTACCTATTTACTAAAATTATTAAACAATTTTCCTGTAAGTAAACAATAAGTTACAAACAAATATAATGAATATTTTTCTTGTCTAAATACTTATGCCCACTTGTGTATATTATACCATTCAGTTCCATTCATAAATTTTTTTATCAGAGTATCACCAATACATACAAATTTTGAAAACTTAATGCTCAATTAGTATGAGAGCCAGGGATGATTTAAATATGCATGTCCTAGCACATAGTCATCAACATTACAGGTTACCTTATATTGGTATTGATGAATTAATTACTTGTTAATAAAAATTTTGAAAGCAAGTGATGATTCTATCATTGACATGTCCTAGAAAATCAACAAGTTGAAAAACCTTACAAAAACACTGCTAAAGGAGCGCAATATTATCGACTTTAATCGCCGCTTTTAAAGCGCATTTTAACGTGTATATAATCGCTCTATTCATCAACTCTCCATATGAAAACTTAAACCGATCTTTTGAAAAGCTTTACTCTTCAAAATACTCATAATAAAAAAATTCTCCCAAGATACAAACCATTAAACGTTAGAAAGCTTAAGTTATCGATAATCAATTTATTATATTAAAATAATCAATAAAGACGCCCGCTACGCACAGTGAGGCCGGGACTGGATAATGTACCAAAGAACACAGTTTAGTTCACATAAGACATAAGACTCGACATACTGTAGCAGTCTTTCCCGCTTAAAAGTCGAGTTCAAACTTTTGCAAAGGAAAACAAGAAAGAACGCTATAGTCGAGTTCCCCGACTATCTGATACCCGTTACTCAGCTAGTGAAAGTGCGAAGGAGAGTCTTCAACACTGACAGTTTTTGGCGGTTTGTGGGCGTTAGAGAGGGTGTGGCAAAAAGTTTTCTTGCAAGTCGATAGAAATTTACAAAACTGATACAAAAATGAAAAAATATCAAAACATTTTTCAAAACTGTGGGCGTGGCAGCTTTGGCCGGTTTGTGGGCGTTAGAGTGGGCGTGGCAAAAAGTTTTTTAACAAATCGATAGAAATTTACAAGACCAATACAGAAATGAAAAAAATATTTAAACATTTTTCAAAAGTGTGGGCGTGGCAGTTTTGTGCGGTTTGTGGGCGTTAGAGTGGGCGTGGCAGCATGATTCGACAAACTTGCGCTGCGTCTATGTCCCTGGAGTCTGTATGCCTAATCTCAACTTTCTAGCTTTTGTAGTTCCTGAGATCTCGACGTTCATACGGACAGACAGACGGACAGACGGGCGGACGGACAGACGGACAGACGGACGGACAGACGGACATGGCCAAATCGACTCGGCTATTGATCCTGATCAAGAATATATATACTTTATATGGTCGGAAACGCTTCCTTCTGCCTGTTACATACTTTTCAACGAATCTAGTATACCCTTTTACTCTACGAGTAACGGGTATAATAATAGTTGACTTGACTTCTAATTTTTCACAAAATTGACGTAATTATACCCGTTACTCGTAGAGTAAAAGGGTATACTAGATCCGTTGAAAAGTATGTAACAGGCAGAAGGAAGCGTTTCCGACCATATAAAGTATATATATTCTTGATCAGGATCAATAGCCGAGTCGATTTGGCCATGTCCGTCTGTCCGTCCGTCTGTCCGTCCGCCCGTCTGTCCGTCTGTCTGTCCGTATGAACGTCGAGATCTCAGGAACTACAAAAGCTAGAAAGTTGAGATTAGGCATACAGACTCCAGGGACATAGACGCAGCGCAAGTTTGTCGAATCATGCTGCCACGCCCACTCTAACGCCCACAAACCGCACAAAACTGCCACGCCCACACTTTTGAAAAATGTTTAAATATTTTTTTCATTTCTGTATTGGTCTTGTAAATTTCTATCGATTTGTTAAAAAACTTTTTGCCACGCCCACTCTAACGCCCACAAACCGGCCAAAGCTGCCACGCCCACAGTTTTGAAAAATGTTTTGATATTTTTTCATTTTTGTATCCGTTTTGTAAATTTCTATCGACTTGCAAGAAAACTTTTTGCCACACCCTCTCTAACGCCCACAAACCGCCAAAAACTGTCAGTGTTGAAGACTCTCCTTCGCACTTTCACTAGCTGAGTAACGGGTATCAGATAGTCGGGGAACTCGACTATAGCGTTCTTTCTTGTTTTCCTTTGCAAAAGTTTGAACTCGACTTTTAAGCGGGAAAGACTGCTACAGTATGTCGAGTCTTATGTCTTATGTGAACTAAACTGTGTTCTTTGGTACATTATCCAGTCCCGGCCTCACTGTGCGTAGCGGGCGTCTTTATTGATTATTTTAATATAATAAATTGATTATCGATAACTTAAGCTTTCTAACGTTTAATGGTTTGTATCTTGGGAGAATTTTTTTATTATGAGTATTTTGAAGAGTAAAGCTTTTCAAAAGATCGGTTTAAGTTTTCATATGGAGAGTTGATGAATAGAGCGATTATATACACGTTAAAATGCGCTTTAAAAGCGGCGATTAAAGTCGATAATATTGCGCTCCTTTAGCAGTGTTTTTGTAAGGTTTTTCAACTTGTTGATTTTCTAGGACATGTCAATGATAGAATCATCACTTGCTTTCAAAATTTTTATTAACAAGTAATTAATTCATCAATACCAATATAAGGTAACCTGTAATGTTGATGACTATGTGCTAGGACATGCATATTTAAATCATCCCTGGCTCTCATACTAATTGAGCATTAAGTTTTCAAAATTTGTATGTATTGGTGATACTCTGATAAAAAAATTTATGAATGGAACTGAATGGTATAATATACACAAGTGGGCATAAGTATTTAGACAAGAAAAATATTCATTATATTTGTTTGTAACTTATTGTTTACTTACAGGAAAATTGTTTAATAATTTTAGTAAATAGGTAGACTATCGTAGTTAAATTAGGTAATATAAACATAGGGATAACTTCATTGTTGATTTAAGATAAATTACTTTTCTATAAATTATCGGTGGCATAAGTATTTAGACAAATTATTTAAATTTCATAAATTGAAAAGAGAAAAATGTGAACTAAAAAATTATAACAAATTAATAAAAAAAATATATCCCCCTCTAGCGTCTATCACTTTTTGGAGACGTTTTGGTACAGACTGTACCAAGCTGTGGATATAATCTATTGAAATATCCTTCCATAAGGCTTGAATCTCCAAAATCGTTTCTTCGCGACTTCTAGATAAGTTTGCACATCTTATTTTCTTTATAAATGACCAGAGGTTTTCTATTATGTTGAGGTCTGGACTTTGAGGTGGCCAATCCAATGTGTTTACGCCAACAGCTCTCAGAAACTGCGTAATCAGTTTGGCCTTATGACAGGGGGCATTATCCTGCTGGAGTATGAAGGACTCCCCGATCAATTTATCACCAGAGGGGAATGCATGATTATTTAGGACATCCAAATATTTTGTTTGATTCATGGTTCCATCAACGGAAACTAAATCTCCCAATCCAGTGAAGGCTACGCATCCCCAAAACATAACAGACCCTCCAGAATGACTTATTCTCGGACATACGGGTGCCACTTTTTTCCGATATTGTTTCGGTAATCAAACATAAATTTTTTTTTTGAGCAGTGAAACTCAAAGAGCTTTCAAAAGAGCAGGCTGACCAACATATTTTTTGGCCGAAACAATATACTTACTAAAATTATTAAACAATTTTCCTGTAAGTAAACAATAAGTTACAAACAAATATAATGAATATTTTTCTTGTCTAAATACTTATGCCCACTTGTGTATAATATATGTGATGATGATATATATTTAAATATGAATAAATATATTGGTATTTCATTCATTTTTTGATGACTCAAAAATGTAGGCATACCTTTTTGAAGAAAACCATTACAAGTTTTAGTATTAGATTAAAAAGTTCATTTATCGATTAAGTTATCGATACTAACAAAAGCTTTTAAAGCTGCAATTGGAAACTTTTAATTCATCTTTTATTCAAAGCTTAGATGTTTTTCGTTTTGTCAGAAATATAATTTTTATGTAATTTTCTCTATTGGTGTAGACTTGAATAATTTGTTTAATGAACAAGGAATTATAAAGAGATTTAAACGAAATGCGGATACAATGTAACGGCAAATTGGCTTTAATAATTAAGTAACATGTTTATAAATACAATCAGTGCGTAAAATTAATATTTTCAGTCTATCAAAATTATTTTTACAATTTGTGAATTAATGCATATATATATATTTAAAAAAATAGACACCCAAATCCATTTATTGTAAAATGCGTTGGTTTGTATTGAAAGTTGATACTGTTCAGAAATCCGTATGCATGTACTAAAAATAAATTTTGGTACATATATACATATTTTTACACATATATCCATTGCATGTGCTTCAAGTTAGTTTTGATTGACTTGTGCATCTATCACCATATATTTATGTTATGTATGTATGTTTTAGTCTGTTAAAAACATAAATATACTTACATATACATACGTACATATGTATGCCTACCGTCAAAACGTTTGCAGGTATCTGGTAAAATGAGCACACATTATAAAATAGAATATGAATATTAATGAAGTCCCTGAATGGTACTGCTATAATCTGATAGTGGCGGATATAAAGTACACATACATACATGTATGTAGATTATACAACAAAAATTATTGGGAATGCAAACAATTATATAAAATGCTTTTTACAGCATTAGTGGAAATATCCTGTTATAACTAAGCTGTACACACATAAACGTGCAGTATGGATATAGTAGAAAGTAAACATTGTTCATAGTCAAATTAGCTGGAAGATGTCTACAATAATATTTTTATACCCGTTACTCGTAGAGTAAAAGGGTATACTAGATTCGTTGAAAAGTATGTAACAGGCAGAAGGAAGCGTTTCCGACCATATAAAGTATATATATTCTTGATCAGGATCAATAGCCGAGTCGATCTGGCCATGTCCGTCTGTCCGTCCGTATGAACGTCGAGATCTCAGGAACTACAAAAGCTAAAAAGTTGAGATTAAGCATACAGACTCCAGGGACATAGAAGCAGCGCAAGTTTGTCGATTCATGTTGCCACGCCCACTCTAACGCCCACAAACCGCCCAAAACTGCCACGCCCAAACTTTTGAAAAATGTTTTGAAATTTTTTCATTTTTGTATTAGTCTTGTAATTTTCTATCGATTTACCAAAAAACTTTTTGCCACGCCCACTCTAACGCCCTCAAACCGCCCAAAGCTGCTACGCCCACACTTTTGAAAAATGTTTTGATATTTTGTCATTTTTATATTGGGCTTGTAAATTTCTATCGATTTGTCAAAAAACTTTCTGCCACGCCCACTATAACGCCTACAAACCGCCAAAAACTGCGTTTAAGACTCTCCTTCTCTCTTCCACTAGCTGAGTAACGGGTATCACATAGTCGGGGAGAACTCGACTATAGCGTTCTCTCTTGTTCTATTTGCAGAAGTGGGCTAAGTGTTATTACCAACTATTACCAAATACCAAATATTGTCAACAAAAAATAGTTAAATTTTTTCTTGAATCGAAAGCAAATAATGAAAATGGATTTTTTCTTCCGCGAAGTAAATCAGCGGTCTGGTTAATGGTTCCGGTTGTTTAATAATTTTTTAGGCAAAAACAACTTTTTGTAGCTTAATTTCTATAGGTTATACAAAAATATTATCCCAGAATAAAGGGTATGTTCCGGATAATAACAGGTATACACTGTCAGATCACAATTGTATTACTTTATGAAATGCATATTTAACTACCAGGATGCACCAAAACATATTTAGATTCAAGTTTTATTTGAAATTCATTTTACAAATGCAGCTCACTATTATACGTAACAATTAGCTAACAAACTATTTATCGTAGCTATACAACATTTATACCGATTTTAAGAATAATCAACTTATGTTTTAAAATCCAATTTCACATTTGATCGCGCTACCGTTAAAAATCAATTCTGATTGGTATTACAAAGCGAAGAATTTTTTTAAGACAAGTAGTACAAATCGCAACATCAACACACAAAAGTTTTGATTTTGAGACGAAAAAGGTTTTTGCACATGACTGTAACTAAGGGATGTTTTTTTTAGGATGTTTATGTTTTTAAATTTAAAACAAGAGTGAACGCTAAGTCGAGTTCCCGACTATCTGATACCCGTTACTCCACTATTGATCCTGATCAAGAATATATATACTTTATATGGTCGGAAACGCTTCCTTCTGCCTGTTACATACTTTTCAACGAATCTAGTATACCCTTTTTACCTTACGAGTAACGGGTATAAAAATATGCACAGGTTGCGGGTGGTCGTGGTGGTCCTGTTTGCATAGGCTAAAAGCACATTTCACAGGGCCTTTTTTTGATATAACGCTGTTACCGAAAACTTGGCCCAATAAACGGATCACTTTCACAAACGACATCTGATTTTCGAAATAAAATTAAACGATTTGGTATCGCTGCTCAGCTGTTAACCTATTTATCATGAATTGCCAAACCAAACTGAACATAAAGCACTCTACAGATGTCAGCTGACATAAAAGAAGCCCGAAATGAATCCTATCGATAAATAAAAAACATTCTAAAGAAACACCCGATACGATTACAAAATCGAATGTACTAATATCATGTCTTTTGACGAATGCCGTGATTGGTAGGTAAAAGGTTTTACTAGATGAGTTAAGACGTAAAAGGAAGTGTCTTCGACCCGATAAAGTAGGTGTTGTTCTACCTTTTTATTTTTTCTTTGGTTCAGTTCGGTGTTCGGGTTATGTTTTACGAAGAAGTTCGTCGACATGCTGGAACGATTTATCAGCTTAAATCGGCTTACAAAACTAATTTTTGAAAAGTTAAATAATTTTAAATTTATTCTTAGGTTTATAATAAAAGATAGCATTTAATATAGGCTAAGGATTGATTTCTAATCGTTTTCTGCTTTGGAGCCAGCGTCATGTGCGCGTTCCAATATGACGTTTTAAAATTTAGGCGTGTTTGCAAGCCATCTTAGAATCGAAAAGCTTACACTTGCAGCGCAGATCATGTCGTCTACAATCCATTTAACATTAAAATTGTGGCTTTTGAGACCAAAAATATTGCGATGGCGAAAAATAAAATATACTGTTTACCATGGCACTAGTAAAATATCCTATTTAGAGTAAACTATATACACTTTTAAACGGTGCCGTAACTGGCTGCACTGTGAGAGCACTGCACCTTTCCCACACCCCCCATTACTTAGTTCCTGTATTGGATTGTAGACGACGTGATCTGAGCTGTGGTGCTGCAGGACGGGCAAATGTGTGAACCCTAGTCGCAATCTTAGTTGGCCGGCTGGCCGTTGTCTTTCGTCGTTGACTTTATGAAGATTATGCTGGAAGGGTAACTGCCCTTTGCAATCTGCTGGCCCAGAGACTCAGTCAAGCTATAATTTTTAAAAAAATGTTAACGGCATAGCCGGAGTTATTTTTTAGTAGAGTTTGTGCTCTTTATTGTATGAAACTTCAAAACGAACTGAACATAATATTCTTGCTTTAAGCTCACATAAGCGGTCACGCAAAAGCTCTGTGTTTGCCCGCTATGAACGAGTATCCGGACAAATGCTGTGTCAGCGATTTGGCCGTTGCTGGGTTCGAGTTGATGATGATAATAAATCCCTCATCGACATGGGTCAATGGGGAAAGATCACTCGATTGGATCTTTCAGTGCGCTACACAACCTGCTCCTTTGAGCTCTCCACTGCCAACTCACAGAAAGTGACTCCTGGTGTTATTGAACAGTCCTTAATTGAATGGATTTCTCCATTACACTCTGTTACTATAATACTTGTAATACTTAATTGAATGGATTTCTCCATTACACTCTGTTACTATAATACTTGTAAGCCGCAAAATTACATAACGATGTGCTACGGGGAAGATTGTGAATTTCTGACGTGCTAATTATACCCGTTACTCGTAGAGTAAAAGGGTATACTAGATTCGTTGTAAAGTATGTAACAGGCAGAAGGAAGCGTTTCCGACATATTCTTGATTCTTGATATATATTCTTGGTCAGGATCAATAGCCTAGTCGATCTGGCCATGTCCGTATGTCCGTTCGTATGAACGCTGAGATCTCAGGAACTTCAAAAGCTAAAAAGATTAAGCATACAGACCCCTGAGACATACACGGAGCGCAAGTTTATCGATTCATGTTGCTACGCCCACTCTAAAGCCCACAAACCGCCCAAAAACTGTCAGTGTTAAAGAGCTTCCTTCGGGAATCAGATAGTCGGGGAACTCGACTATAGCGTTCTCTCTTGTTTTAAGTTGTCTTTGTGGACAAACTAGGACCGTGGTTTTTTGCCAAGCCTTCTGTTGGACTTTACTAACACCTTTTTGCCCACTTCAAAGACTCTTCTGACGGGAGGGTTTTTTCTTGACCTTTAGTGCATTTTAAGCGTTCAGAGTTATGTTTCCACCTGTGGGTTGTTGACGCTTTCTTGCACTACATCCGCTACATGGCTAGCAGAATCATCTCTACGGTTTAAAATGCTTAATGGGATTTAAACAATGGTTCATTATCACTTTAGGCTGACGGCAGAGTGCGAGCGAAGCGAGAAGCTATGAGCAAAGCGAGAAGATGACAGAGTGAGAGCGAGGCGAGAAGCGAGCTACATTGCTCTCTTTTAGTTATAAATGTGAACCCCATGAATTCGTACGAACTATAAACTTTAAAAAAAAAATAAAAACTGATGACCACCCCCTTAGCACCAACAGAGATGAAAAAGGTGAATTCAACAATTTATACAATGATTTACGAAACTACCCAGATAGGTTCTTTAACTATACGCGTATGTCTATTTCGACTTTTGATTATATATTAAATAAAATTAGTAGTCGTTTGATGAAGAATTGGCCAAATTTTGTTATACACCCTACACTGCCTTGTCAAAAATTAATAATTACATTGAGGTAAGTTTTTAATATATTTATTGTGTATTATAGTTTGTCGGTATCGGAAATACCGTCAAAAGAAAAATTAAAAATTGTTTTTTGAATTTCAATTCGACAAAATAATTTTTATTTCGGATCCATTTTCCGCATGTATGGTAGTAGGCTGTCAAAAAATGCCTCGTCGTCGTCTTTCTCTTTCTCTTTTTTGCCATTTGTTTTTTTTCGAGCAACAACAACAACAATCGTACGCTCTGAGCGAGTTGAAGCGATAAAGCAGGTTGCAAACTGCTATCTCGCTTTGATATTGCTTTATCGCTTGAGCTCGCAACTCGCCTCGCTCTCACTCTGACATCTTTCGAGCGATTTCACTTAAAAATGCTTGAAGAGCTTTATCGCTCGTTCTCGCCCAATATTATCGCATCGCTTCGCTTCGCTTCTCGCGCGCACTCTGCCGTCAGCCTTAGATTACTTTGTCATTTGGACAGACATTCATGATCTTCAGGAGGGCCGGTAGTCGATAGTTCTTGAGCGTACGTCTGTCATATTCGACTTTCGCGCGTCCTTCAATTTGTAATTATTTCGTTAGCCATCCTTGCCATTTTCGGAAAGTAGTATTCGGAGAGTACCTGTTTAATGTTTTCTTGTGCCGTCATGCCAGAATTTTGAAGACGGCCTTTGGAATGATTATGTCTGCGAGCTCTTTCAGCAACGCTTCTCTGTCTGCGAGGCCGATTAAATTCTTTATTTCCAAACAATATAAAGGTGCGCTCCCGCTGGGATTGCGCGTCTCCTAATTTTATCTGATTTTAAAAGCAATTTAAAGGTGTGCATGGGTGAGCGCTAATTCGCTGTGGCTTGTAGCCACACAGGATTCCACCTCTAGCACCGATTTTATCAATGCGCCCTTTTCATCTCTTTATTATTGCGTTTGGGTTGGATTCCCAAACAGCAAAGGTCAGAGGCGGTAAAAATGTTTATGTCTTTAACCGCGTATAGATAGTGCTGTAGTTCGTGCATTTTGCCTATTCTATTGCTAATGGTTCCCGTTTATTTATGCCGTAACTAATCCCCAGTCGTTCAATGACCTTAAGATCATTGTAATCAGACGTTCTTCTTCGGAATTACAGCTCCAATGGCGTACGCTGAGGCATCCGTAGTTAATTTTTCGTACATTTCGCGCTTTAAAAAAGCAAAACTGTGTTTTGCAAAACATTAACAAAAGTGCATATTACATATACATATATGTATATGTACATATAGCCACCGCCATCGTTTACCAGTTTCGCTGTTGCTATGCGGTAGCAACAACAAAAACAACAATGTAAACGGTTCCATTGCATCTCGGCGACGCTTGTTACCTCTACAATTTCGCCGTTAAAGTAATGGGTGTTTCGTGCCTTTGACGCGTTCGGTCGTTTTATTTTATTTATTTCTTTCGGACCTTTCTTATCGAACTAGGAAGCCTCGGCTACTAAATCTGGAAATTGTGCGTTTTCATGAATCCTATTCTGATTGCCGGATTTTATCGCAACTTTCCGTACATCGGAAATGTTGATAAGTAATAATGAAATCTCACATTTTCTCTCACTCTCTCTCATGTATTAGATACTTGTACCAGCGCAGCGCCTATGCAATAATCACTAGCATCACAGTGTATAAAAATTAACAAGAAAAGTCCGTATTTTGTAACACCGGTGCTGAAGTTAGCAACTGTTTTAGTTTTAGCTTTGTGTTCTGGGCTTCCGGAGATCATTTAAAACGTTTTTGGTTTTTAAGACTTCTGTAATAGAACAGGTCTGCAAAGTCCAAATCGCCAGTACCAAGCAAATACACCGAGGAAACCTCTCACTTGTTTGAAGTTTTTGGGTGTGAGCCAGTTTATTACACATGAGATTTTTTTTGGATCAACGGCAATTCCACCATTTTCTATCACCTTAGTAAAAAAGTGACTTTTCATTATGTTCAGTGTAAGGTTTGCTTTCTTGAATTGATCACAGATGATGATCATAGACGCGAAATCTTCTAAGACAATGCATAGGTCGTCGAGATATCCGAAAACGCATTGACGTAAATCCGGCGAAATTAGGTCATTTATTAGATGGGACATCGTCGAGGGATCATTACTTAAACCAAAAGGCAGGACCGTAAAGTGATATAATGCTCGACCTAGGAATGTTAAAGCGGTCAATGGTTAACTCTGTCAACTCAATTTGCCATTAAGCATCTTTGAAATTTAATTTCGAAATTATATATGCCTTTGGCAGACGATCAAATACGCTTTCGATGCTTTGCAGCGGATAGACATCTTTTTTTGTAGCCTCGTTTACTTTCCGTGCATCCACACATAAACGTACTTTTTTTGGCTTTACCACAATTCGAACTTTGCATATATTTGATCACTCTGATACTAAGCATGCGATTAATTTCCATGTACATAATTTTTTCTACTGCAGCGCTCACAGGATAATAACGCTGTTTTACAGCCCCGTTTTCACCTACGTCAATACTATGCTTAATTAAGGCAGTGCGACCTAATCCTTGTTTTTCAAAATTTGGAAATAATTTTTCCTCTCTTTCTTATATTTCTATGTTCTCATTCAGGATAGAGCCAATGATCCCTGGAGCTAATCTAAAAACGCCAGAAATCTATACCTAATATTAATCTCTGAGCTATAGAAAGGATCTCCTTATCTTAATATTTTATTTTTACGCTTAGACTTTCAGGAACTTTGTGAGACTTGACGACCCGATACCACTTAGGTTTGCTCCCGAACAAATCTTACACTAGTTTAACTACGACTATCAATATTGTTTTGAAAAACAGTTCACACAATCCTAGTTCTTTTCTTTTTTAATTAACGATAATAATTTCGCATTCTGTGGGTATTTCGTACACTCTCTTTCTCGAGCCCGAAAATTAGTTCACGCACTAAATAATAGATTCTATAGTTTAAAAGGTATGTTATCTTTAGAATTTGACTCTTGATCTAACTTTTTTGTTTGAATTGTAAGCCTTTCAACAGTTATTCTAGCGCTATCTTCTACTTTTGGCACCCTTCCTGGATTGGGTGCCCCTCCTTACCGCTTTTCAGCATTTCGTTTGCAGTTCTGGCAATTGGGTTAATATATTTGCGGGGCTCCGCAACCATAACAAAAAATACGTATCTAAGCCAAGAAATTGTCCGATATGTAGCTCGGAGTACTACAATTCCAGCTCAACACAGGAGTTGTGCGTTGAATTGCTGCCATTTCATTATTAAAATTTACTTTTCTTGTAGTTGGTTTAGTTTAGGGTGGCCGCAGTCGGACTGTTTCCCTAAGAATATTCTCTCGCCTATGAATCAGCCTACGGAACCCCCAGGGATAGATAAAATAATTCCATTCAAACTACAGTCTTTCTTTCATGCCGATTAGTAAATTTCCATGGATAATCTCTACTAACTCGTCTTCGGCAAAACTCACTGATAGTGTATCCATAAGCTTACAAACATTGAACGATTTTATTGGCTTTTGCTCGTTCTACTCTCTTCTCGAAAAGCAGCAAAACACTCTCCCCAATTGAACGTTGGAACCATTTTATGGGATCTCCAGAACCAACTGCTGGCTTTGCCAATTAAAAGATGATGAATATTTCTGCTGATCACCATCAAAATGTTCAACCGTCAATATCCCTTTACTCGATAAACTCTCAACTGTTGCATCAAACCTTACTCCCCATTTCTGTAAGATATCGGCTATTTTATGTGGACCAAGGAAGGCGGGCCTCAAGGTGTATCGTCCGCTAGGTCGAACCAGAGCTTAAAGGAGATCTAAGATGTTATGGTGGCGGGCCGTTTACGACTACGTCGAAACGACTTGTTAGACTCCTCGCGAGCTGGTTAGGATGCGTTGATAGCTTGTTAAGGTACTTTTCCTTTTTTCCGCAATTTCGTCTTTTACAGGTGGCATGTTTAGATCTTTGTGAATGCTGGCGTTTCGAACATACCACGGTGCCCCGGTGATAGTTCTCAATATCTTCGTCTGCGCTCTTTGAACGATATCTATGTTGCTGTTGCTGGCATTTCCCCATAGCTGGCAGCCGTAAGTCCAGATTGGTTTTAGCACTGAGTTGTAGAGCAGCACCTTGAAGTCCAAACTGAGTGGTGAGCGGGAGTTGATAAGCCAATGAAGGCTGTTGGCCTTCAGTTTAAAGTGAGTTTTCTTGGCTTCGATGTGTCGGCGCCAAGATACGAGGGTCGTTTGATAAGTCCGTGACTTTTTGTATTTGCCGCGCACCTGCTCTAAATACAACACTGCTCCTGTCAGCAGTTATCGATTAACAGCTGACTGTAAAATTTTGAGAAAGCTGCGTTTTTTGGTTTGCGTTTTATAGGCATTGAAAGCAGACGATCTCGTGAATTTTAACGAAAATGGAAAAAAGTGAATTTCGTGTGCTAATTAAGCATTATTTTTTGCGTAAAAAATCCATCACCGAAACCAAGGAAAGACTTGATAAATATTATGGGGACTCTGCACCATCAATTTCAATGGTTAAGAAATGGTTTACTGAGTTCCGTTGTGGTCGTACCAGTACAAGTGATGCCGAACGTTCAGGTCGCCCAAAAGAGGTCGTCATGCCAGAAATCGTCGACAAAATCCATGGAATGATATTGGATGATCGGAGAATGAAAGTGCGTGAGGTAGCTGAGGCTGTAGGCATCTCAACTGAACGGGTACATCACATTTTACATGAATATTTGGACATGAAAAAGCTTTCCGCGCGATGGGTGCCGCGATTGCTCACACACGACCATAAGCGCAACCGTGTGACCATTTCAAAGGAGTGTTTGGCGATGTTCAACCGCAATCCAAACGAATTTTTGCGCCGTTTCGTTACCGTAGACGAAACATGGATCCACCACACCACACCAGAGACCAAAGAACAATCAAGACAGTGGGTTTCTCCGGGTGAACGTGCACCAAAGAAGGCCAAGGTGGGTCTGTCGGCCAACAAGGTCATGGCCACAGTTTTTTGGGATGCACAAGGTATCATTCACATCGATTACCTTGAAAAGGGTAAAACGATCACCGGCGAATATTATTCAGAGCTTTTGGACAGATTCGATATTGATTTGAAGCAGAAACGACCGCATTTGGCGAAAAAAAAAGTGCTGTTCCATCAGGACAATGCACGGGTGCACACGTGTGTAGTCAGCATGGCAAAATTTCATAAATTGGGCTACGAACTGCTACCCCATCCAGCATATTCTCCAGATTTAGCCCCCTGTGACTATTTTTTGTTTCCAAACATGAAGAAATGGCTCGGCGGTAAGAGATTCGGGTCAAATGAAGAGGTCATCACAGAAACAAACGACTATTTTGAGGGCCTTGAGAAAACCTATTATTTGGAAGGAATAAAAAAATTGGAAAAACGCTGGACTAAATGTATAGAGCTAAAAGGAGATTATGTTGAGAAATAAAACGCTTCTTTGACGAAAAAAATATATTTTATTCAAAAAGTCACGGACTTATCAAACGTCTTCTATCGAGGTGTACTCCCAGATACGTCACTTCGTTTGCTGTTGGAAGTGCGACGTTGTTCAGCGTGAGCGGTGGACAATCTTGCCTGTTAAGGATGAAGGTTACTTGCTTCCATTTTTCTTCGTTTACCTTTATACGCCAGTCGGATAACCACTATTCCACGTCGACCAGGTAGATGGCTAGCTGAGATGATGCTTGGATTGGGCTGAGAATAGCTGTGTCATCCGCAAATGTTGAAACTGTCAGGTTGCTGCTTGTAGGGATGTCTGCTGTGTATAGGACGTATAGTGTTGGGCCTAGTAAGCTGCCTTGTGGGACGCCGGCTTCAATACTGTGTTCGTCGGATATCGCAGTGATGCACCTCACTACAAACTTCCTGTTGTAGAGGTACGATTCTAGAAGTTTATGAGTATTGTTTGAAAGCGTTGTTTTGATGTTGTACATCAGACCGTCCAGCCAAACTCTGTCGAATGCCTGCGAAACATCTAGAAATATCGCAGAGCAGTATTCCCGTTTTTCAATTGCGTTTCGTATTTCTGATGTTATGCGGTTAACTTGCTCAATAGTTCCGTGTTTTTCGCGAAAGCCAAATTGGTGTGCTGGTATTGTGTTGTGCGTGTTCAGGAATGGAGTAATAGTCAGAGACAGTAGGCATTTTTCGAAAAGTTTCGATAAGCAGGATAGAAGGCTTATGGGTCTGTACGACGATGGAACAGTGTGATCTTTTCCCGGCTTTGGTATCATTATTATTAGTGACATTTTCCATCTTCCTGGAAAGTATCCAAGTTTGGTGGTGGCGTTGAAGAGCTGGGTAATGCTGCATACGGCACAGTAAGGCAGCTCAATAATCATCTTAGGGATAATTAGGTCGCACCCTGCAGATTTTTTTGGGTTCAGATGTTCTTTGATGATTTTTGAGATTTCGTTTGAGCGAAACACAACTGGGGCACGATGAAGCTGGGAGTCGTCTGTTGCGGGCGGAATTTCGAACGTGTTTGTTGCAGAATTCGGTTGGAAGACTTTTTGTAGATGAGTGGCAAATCCGCTGGCTCTATTTTTGTCGCTACGGGCCCAGCCACCTGTGTGGTTTCTAATAGGGATCACTGGTACTGTGGGTGAGCCAAGAGTTGGGTGAGCTTTCCACAGTGAGTTTTTTGTACTGGATGTTGATAATTTTTCAATATAAGTACGCTGGGCAAGCTCTTCTTCTTGCTTTAAAGCTTTTGTAAGTTTGCGTGTGGCGTCTTTTAACTTTTGTTTTGCCGACGGTGATCTGGAGGACTGCCATTCTCGCCGTAGGCGTCGTTTTTCGAGAACAAGTTGTTCGATTTGCAGGTTGGTCTTTTTGTGATTTGTAATTTTTCTTACTGTTTGCAGCGTTGAGCAGCGAGCTGCAGCAACGATGATTGACTCCAGAGAGATAACAAAACTATCAATGTCAGCTTCAGCTTCGAGAGGTGGGTTAAGTTCAATGTGTGAGCTTATGTATTTTTTGTAATTGAGCCAGTTGGTTTTTACTGAAGTCAACTTATAAGAGAGGTTTGCTGGTTCTGGGTGTCGGAGCAGATTTATTAGGAGGGGCGAGTGGTCAGATGATAGGTCTGAGAGGCACTCGGCGCCTATCAAATTACGGGGAATGTTTGTGGTGACTGCGAAATCAATTAGATCAGGTAGTTTTTTTGGGGTCAGTAGGCCAGTATGTTGGTGTGCCAGGAGAAACGTGATCGAGCTTGTTGTTTGCTTTTATAATGGCGTTGTAGACCTGTTTTCCTTTTGGATTCACGAGTCGAGACCCCCAGTGGGTGTGCTTGGCATTATAGTCCCCAGCTGCTATAAAATGTTCTCCAAGTGAGTTGAAGAATTCCATAAATTGGTCTTCAGATAAAGTGGAACGAGGTGGGCAGTAAACAGCGGCTAAAGTAAGCTGGTTACCATTATTCAAATGAATTTTTATTGATGTTGCTTGTAGATAGTTTTTGGCAGTCCTTATAGAAGTTTTATAGCCAATTTAACATAAATAATAGTTGTAGATAGATAGATAGTTTTTGGCAGTCTCAATATGACAGTTAATAATTCTTCAACGTAAAATTTAATAAAATAACAGCAATCCTTATAGAAGTTTTATAGCCAATTTAACATAAATAATAAAACCCGTTACCAGAAATGCACCCGTTATTATCAACTAATGGAGCCAGCGCATCGTCAAATTATATTGAATCGTCCATAAAACCCCACAACGTCTTTTTTTTAAGGATAATGTCTGAATGGCATCAGAAACACGAGCACTTATCTTTCATTCAGTAAAGGGCAATTTAGTACGTGACCTATTAGGAAACAATTCTAGTTCACCTGCGTTTAACATCATATTTAAACTCTTTGAAAAATTAAGATAAGATTTAAGATATATGATTTCACCATAGCATCATCTTTAATTGTTCCTCCTCTTATTAAGTTATTGTATATAGTAATTTCTTCAGATCAAAAGATCAAAATCTTCCAATTGTAATTAAATTTTTAAATCATATGTACATATGCTCATAATCTGTTTTTTGATATATGAACGCGAAAATTTCACTCAGATATAAATCTTTTCTTGAAAATTAAGGACTGCAGTGAACTGCAATATTCGCAGCATGACAATATTTGTATAGAAAATAATAACGCTTATTTTCGATTTAAATTTGGAAGTCACAATGTGTCCAATATCTTAACACATAGGGGGATAGAAGAAGAATCTCAATAAACGGATCGAAGTGAAACGAACCAAAATAAGATGAAGAGAGTTCTGGAGAAAGTAAGTGGGACAGTAACAGCTTTTTTACGAAAAATAATATAAGTAGAATATTCCTAGACTCGCGTGAAATGGACATGAAGCATATCTACCTAACTTATCTCTATCTAACTTCTGCAAGGATTGGATACCAATATATGTAAGAGAGAATGCTACAGTCGAGTTTCCCGACTATCAGATACCCGTTACTCAGGTAGTTTTTTTTTTTAATATTTATTTATTAAGTGAAGAATCCGTTCATCATAATATTGTATCTTAACATCACAGGGGAGAAATATCGTAGGGGTTACCAAACACTATATACAAATTAGTGAAGTAGGAGCATATATACATAGCAGTTTTTACTGCTGTCCAAATGTCTTGGCAAAGCCTTGCCTTTTAAGTCGTCTCAGAGGTCGAGCGGGGATAAAACGTCTTGCAAGAAGGCTGCTATGACTCAGTAGTCTGTCACTGTATCGACTTGTGTGTCTCACAATTTGTTCCTCAACTGTGTAGAGATTGAGGTCCTTATGGAGTGTGGAGTTCCGTACGTACCAGGGGCAGTTAGTTATTTGTCGTAGTGCTCGATTTTGCATCACCTGGATTCGTTTATAATTTGATTTGGCTGCGATTCCCTAAATCTGGATCCCGTATAACCAGATCGGTACGATACAGTGCGCATACACAGCTCTTTTGCATCTCAGCGAGAGGGTGTTCCTTCTGTTCATGAGCCATCTCAGTTGTTGGGATCTGCGACCACATTTCTTTACTGCATTTTTGAGGTGCGGCCCAAAGGTGAGGCGTTTATCCAGTGTTATACCTAGATGTGTTGCTTGCAGCTTCGCTTGTGGCATCTCCAATAAAATTCCCTTGATTTTCCAACAAACAAAAGATTGGCATTGCCAATAGGGATCAAAACTCAAGTTCCCCGGCTATAAGATGCCCGTTACTCAGGTAGTGAAAGTGCGAACAAAAATACCAACATTTTCTGGAATATCGGTAGAAATTGGGGATATCAAAAATTTCCCCGATGATTGGACGAGACAGTTTTGGGCGGATTGTGGGCGTTAAAGTGCGCGTGGAAAAAAGCTTTTGCCAAATCTATAAAAATAATATATATATATAATTTATATATCAAAATAAAAAAAATGTTAAAAGTGTTTCCAAAAGTGTAAGTGACGTTAGAATGGGCATGGCAAAAAGTTTCTTTTGTAAATCGATAGTAATTTACAAGACTAATAAAAAAATTAAAAAATATCAAGTATGGCAATTTTTGTCGTTTTATGTCGAAGCGTACGGATATACGACGGACGGACGAACATGGCCAGTTCGACTCGGCTATTGATCCTAATCAAGAATATATGTATATATCGTCGGAAACGCTTTCTTCTGACTCTTACATACTTTTAAATAAATCTAGTATACCCCGAGATCTCAGCAACAATAAATGCGAGAAAAACTTAGAAAAAGCCTAAGCTTTTCAATCGATTTGTTTTTATTTACTTATTTTTTATTTTTCATGTCAATTTTTATGGATTTCCTAAAACAAACTTGTATTTAGTTTCGAAGATTAACTCTGAAAAGTGGTCAGAAATGGGCATGTTGCGGTCAGCTATGAATTTAGCCTAAAAGCCTACCATTATTTTACAAAATGACGTATGAAACAGCGTTGCCACCTGAAAACATGTTCGTTATTTTCAACAGCTAGTAAGTAATAAAGTGTTTTTGATAGTTCATAGTTAAAGTTGATACCAGTCAATTGCCAGCAGTGGAACCCCTGATAAAAAAAAAAGCCCGAAACTCGTTAGTATTTTTAGACCTGTGCGTATGCAGTTCGAAACAAGAGAGATCGCTATAGTCGAGTTCCCCGACTATCTGATACCCGTTACTCAGCTAGTGGAAGTGCGAAGGACAATTTTAACACTGACAGTCTTTGGCGGTTTGTGGGCGTTAAAGTGCTTGTGGCAAAACGTTTTTGCCAAATCTATAGAAATTTACACCATATATATCAAAATGAAAAAAAATTAAAAGTGTTTCCGAAAGTATATGTGTGGCAGTTTTGGTCGGTTTGTGGGCGTTAAAATGGGCGTGGCCAAAAGTTTTTTTGGTTGGCTTGTGGGCGTTAGGGTGCGCGTGGCAACGTTTCCTTCTGCCTTTTACATACTTCAACGAATAACGGGTATAAGAATTTTTTTTTTGAATTAAAGCAGTGAAACAAGATTAAGTAAGTTCTTATGAAATAATACATTTTCGGTAGGATTTCTGGGATTTTTCTATATATGGCCAACAACATTTCGGAAGACATCAAAACGAAATAAATATTTTTAGAAGTTTAACAACCAGCAAAATTTAAAGGAGTACCGTGATTTATAGAGCAGCTTAAATTTTCATAACTGCTTGTTTATATTAAACTCGCTTTCCGCAAACGCTTTCGGTATTTAATTTATTTTATATAGACTAAAATTTAAAAAAAAACTCATTCTTAGACCTTGTTTGACAGCAATTACAACGAATTTTTTTGTGAAAATCCCGAACTTGGTTTTTTAGAGCCTGTGGGAAAGGGATAATTTTTGAATTTTGAAAAGATTACAGTTCATCGACGTTAAAAAGCCCACCTGAGTAATAAAATGATTGGGTTGTTAATTTCAGACTAAAAATGTGTACAGCACACCTCCATAATCTGCGATGTCAGCGGTGACATAACCCCTAATAATTTTGTTAAAATTTTCACGTTTGTAAAAAAGTTATTCCTATTATCTCAGGAAACAGTCTGAATAAATATTATATGGATTTAAAAAGAACAGTATCCTGTTTCCTACAAAGTCTTTTTTTGCAGCCTTTAAAGGTAGTTCCCCTCTTAAATCGAAGTAGATAATTAAAAGCCTGATCGGCTGAAGTTATTGAAATCTCAAAGTAAGGAGCTTGATATATTTATATTCATAAGTAAATCGTAAAGAATAGATAGAGATTACATGTTTTTTTCTTGATCCGTATTCTGAATTTCTAGATCAACGAATTTATATTAATATTTATTATGCCATAAAGTTACCACATATTATTGTATGAACGTGGTTGTCGGAAATAAAACCATTAATTATTGCAAAACTGTTTTCCCGCACCTGGAACAAATTAACATTCTATACATGCCCATAATACTTATTCTTGGCAGATTTAAAAAAAAACGCAGAATATTTCTGCTTGCAGTGACCCAGTATGTAGTTGAGTCAAATGATTGAAACAATTCCGATATCGAGAATCTATTTAAATCAAATATAAAAATCATTTTGACATATGTAAAGCTCATTGGGGCCATGTTGTTTAAATGACAGATGTCAAATGCAGTATGTTATATTCAATCCGTCCTCTCGAACCACGATGGCAGTTTACAGTGTCAAGCAGCACGTGCAAATCATAACATTGTTTTATGAAAATGGGTTTCGTGAAAAAATTCGAGTCAACCGGGTCAGTAAACAATAAGCCGGTTCCCGTGCGTCGGGATTTGCGTCGGAATTTGTGCATGCTCCCGTACAGGATCCAGATGACCCAGGAGCTTAAGCTTAATGACCATAGACAGCGCCGTCTGTTCACTGACTGGGCATTACAGCAGTTTGACGCCGATTTTGGCAAAAAATATCATCAGCGACGAGGCGCATTTTTGGATGAATGGTTTTGTCAACAAGAAAATTGCCGTATTTGAGACGAAACCAATCAACACGAGGTTCACCAAGTGCCAATGCATCCGCAGAAAGTGGCTGTTTGAACCGACAATGGTGAGCTGTCGATGATAACGAACTTCTTTTGGCCTGATATTCAGAATATGAAGCTGGACATCATGTCGTTTCAACAGCACGGCGTAGCACACGCTTTGTTCCATTACGATGGATTTTCTGCACGAGCAATTTCCGGAAATGGTCAATGACCCCGCATTTCCATTTTTTCATGTGGGGTTTTCTTCAGTCGCAGGTCTATGCCAACAAGCCGCAAACCAGCGATGCCCTCAAAGTAGCCGAGTCGATCCGTCCGTATGAACGTCGAGATTTCAGGAACTATAAAAGCTAAAAGATTAAGAATACATATTTAAGAGACTTAGACGCAGAGCAATTTTGTTGACCCATGTTGGCCAAAACCCACAAACCGCCCAAAACTGCCCGCACTTCCATAACTTAAAAAAATTTTTTTTTTTTCATTTAATTCATTTTTTTCCTATTTCCTATTTATTAAACTTCGGGAGAAGAATGTTTCGTTAGCTTTTTTTTATCTATACGTCACCTCAGCTGTTTGAGTCCTTCGTTATCTATGCAGAGAAACTGCGTGATTATCAAAGCTCTTCCCTCTCGTGTGTAAGGAATAATGAAAAAATACTGAACCGATTTTCATTATGTAGCATTCATTTAAAAGAGCATAAACAATTTTTTATATAGATTTTAACAACAAAATTTTTATAACCTTGATAATTACAACAATTTTTTTTTTTAACTTTTTTGACAAGGTTAATTTTTTAATTTTGAAAATTTTAGTTCATAGATGACAAAAAATATTTTCTTAAATTCTTAAATGTTTAGTGTGTTGATTTCAGTTACACAATGTACGATGTCAGCGACCATATGTCTTACACAATCTTTACAAAAATTTGTTAAACAAATTTTACTTTTGTAAAAAAGTATTTTTTTTTTTATCTCAGGCACACTCTAAATAAATATTATACGGATTTAAAACGAAATGTCTCCAGTTCCCTACAAAATGACTGCAAAAATACCTATTTTGCTGCCTCTAAAGGTAGTTCGCCCCTTAAGTCGTAACTTATACATATGTACATATGCGCACCGATGTCAAAATAAAATCATATGAAATCACTACACAAGGAAATCGTCGTTTCAAAAAACACCTAATAGCTTATATAATAATATACAATATTAGCTCAGCAGGTTAATTGTATAACATTTTAGGTTAAACGACCATTAGAATGTGATTTTATGCTACCCCCATTAAGTTACTTAAATTCATGACTTTGTCAAAGCAAATGGAAACCCAGCTTATGTTTATTTACGTTTATTTAAATTTCATTTTAATTCATTAAAGAATTTTTCTGTTTGCAGGCTTTTATTAGGTACATCACAAAAAAACGTTATCTTACACTAATATAAAAATGGAAGAAAAAGAACCATTAATAATTACACAATCTGGAAGTATAACTCAGCCAGTCAAAAGGCAAGGAGCTGATTTTGAGAAAAAAACTAAGGAGGAAGTATTTTCTTCAAGGTTCCATGAAAACGATGTCGAAGAAAGTCGGTGTAGTGACTATAAACTTTATCAATTAAAATGTAAAAACAACAATGAAGAGTCGTCACTTGACATTCAAATTGCAGAAAGTTCTTCAAAAAATAGTTCGAGAGAACTAACACCTTACGAGTACGGATTCCCAAAAGATAAACAAATTATTAATGAAATATCGGATGAATTAACGAACACAGATGAAAATATTCATATGGTTCCGAATTTAAAAAAATCCGAGTGCATATTGAATTTCGATAAATGTTCTGAAAGAAATAAAAGTTTACATGAAAACCTAAATGTAGGTCCTATGGAAAAAATTTCCTTGGATAAACAAGCAATGTTTATTAAATTTCAGTCTCTGGAATTGTGCGCTGAAAAAGTATTTAGTTTACGCGTACAGGAAAACTTTTGTACTGATATTCATAAATGCGTAGTAGATTCTGAGTCGAAGAAGTCAAAACAAATTGAAAAGTGCTTGGGTTTGGATTATAAAAACATCGAAAGGTATGCTTGCAACGTTTCTAATGGACCACGTCAAAATAATACTACATCAAAACCCTTAATCGTAAATGAGAGTCGTCCTATTTACCCCAATGTGCCGTATAGCCCTTATAGTACTCCATTCAGTAGTCCTCGATCTAGTCGACGGAAACCAGCTTTTCGGGAGTCTAGAAAGATATCGATAGATAAATCTGGAAGTTTTCTTCAGTTAAATCAATATAGATTAATGGAACAAATTGGACAGGTAATATAATTTTATTAGAATTGACAATTATAACCACCATTGCATATAATTTTGTAATTCGTCTTAACCTAAAGACAAGAAATATCATTCGTATTTGCCTATTGTTCGGCAAATCCATAATTTTTTTTTAAATATGATATGTACTTTTAAATAACATAATTGTCATTTGACAACAAGAGAAAACGCTATAGTCGAGTTTCCCGACAGCCAAATAACCGTTACCGTTACTCAGCATGTGGAAGTGCGAACACGAAATGTTCACATTTTTCCGTCATTTTAATTGAAATAGAAATAAAAATATTTCGCAAAAGTGAGCGCGTGGAAGTTTTGGGCGGTTTGTAGGCTAGAGTGCGCGTGGCAAAATTTTTTTTTTGCAAACCGATAGAAGTTTAAGAGACTAATAACAAAATTAAATAATATCAAAACATTTTTCAAAAGTATGGACGTGACAGTTTTGGGAGGTTTTGAGCGTGGCAACAGGGGTCAACAAAGTTGCGCTGTGTCTATTTCTGTATGCTTCTGTGTGCCTAATCTCATTCTTATAGCTTAAATACGAGGGTCGTTTGATAAGTCCGTGACTTTTTGAATAAAATATATTTTTTTCGTCAAAGAAGCGTTTTATTTCTCAACATAATCTCCTTTTAGCTCTATACATTTAGTCCAGCGTTTTTCCAATTTTTTTATTCCTTCCAAATAATAGGTTTTCTCAAGGCCCTCAAAATAGTCGTTTGTTTCTGTGATGACCTCTTCATTTGACCCGAATCTCTTACCGCCGAGCCATTTCTTCATGTTTGGAAACAAAAAATAGTCACAGGGGGCTAAATCTGGAGAATATGCTGGATGGGGTAGCAGTTCGTAGCCCAATTTATGAAATTTTGCCATGCTGACTACACACGTGTGCACCCGTGCATTGTCCTGATGGAACAGCACTTTTTTTTTCGCCAAATGCGGTCGTTTCTGCTTCAAATCAATATCGAATCTGTCCAAAAGCTCTGAATAATATTCGCCGGTGATCGTTTTACCCTTTTCAAGGTAATCGATGTGAATGATACCTTGTGCATCCCAAAAAACTGTGGCCATGACCTTGTTGGCCGACAGACCCACCTTGGCCTTCTTTGGTGCACGTTCACCCGGAGAAACCCACTGTCTTGATTGTTCTTTGGTCTCTGGTGTGGTGTGGTGGATCCATGTTTCGTCTACGGTAACGAAACGGCGCAAAAATTCGTTTGGATTGCGGTTGAACATCGCCAAACACTCCTTTGAAATGGTCACACGGTTGCGCTTATGGTCGTGTGTGAGCAATCGCGGCACCCATCGCGCGGAAAGCTTTTTCATGTCCAAATATTCATGTAAAATGTGATGTACCCGTTCAGTTGAGATGCCTACAGCCTCAGCTACCTCACGCACTTTCATTCTCCGATCATCCAATATCATTCCATGGATTTTGTCGACGATTTCTGGCATGACGACCTCTTTTGGGCGACCTGAACGTTCGGCATCACTTGTACTGGTACGACCACAACGGAACTCAGTAAACCATTTCTTAACCATTGAAATTGATGGTGCAGAGTCCCCATAATATTTATCAAGTCTTTCCTTGGTTTCGGTGATGGATTTTTTACGGAAAAAATAATGCTTAATTAGCACACGAAATTCACTTTTTTCCATTTTCGTTAAAATTCACGAGATCGTCTGCTTTCAATGCCTATAAAACGCAAACCAAAAAACGCAGCTTTCTCAAAATTTTACAGTCAGCTGTTAATCGATAACTGCTGACAGGAGCAGTGTTGTATTTAGAGCAGGTGCGCGGCAAATACAAAAAGTCACGGACTTATCAAACGACCCTCGTAGTTCCTAAGATCTCGACGGTCATACGGACGGACAGACTGACGGACAGGGCCAGATCGACTCGTCTTTTGATCCTGATCAAGAATATATGTACTTTATACGGTCGGAAACGCTTTTATCTACCTGTTGCATACTTTTCAACGAGTCAAGTAACAGTTATAACAAGAGGGAATGCTTTAGTCGAATTCCTTGGAGATTTTCTAGCCCATGCGAATTCGATTTTATCTAGTCCCATCTAGGCCCATCGATATTTGCATGCTCGACTAATTTTTGTTTTCAAAAGTGCGCGGTCTAGAAGACATTTGTCTATAATTTGTCTTGTGTCTTGTGCCCGGTAACAGCGTTATCTCCAGAAATGGTCCTGTGTCATGGCTTCGTTGGTCTATGCGAAAAAGCCCACCACGATTCCGGCCTTAGAACCCAAAATTGAACGAGCTATTGCCGACATACGGCATACGCCCCCATGCATGAAAAGTGGTATGCTGATTCTAGTGACGCCTACGATGTGTATTTTTGTTTCCTAATGTTGTTACGCTCACTCTAACGCTAACATACCCAAAACTGTCACGACCATAGCCACCATTTTATTTATGAAAATTAAAGTGATGAACAAAAATGTTGTGCTGGCCGGAAAAGATATTATGCACGTAATTCCACTCACAAAATGAACCATCAGCAACACCAAACTGCAAGTCAGTCACCAGGAGCAGTCTCTAAATACTAATACATTGCAATTTCACCAACTTAAATCAATAAGGGTTTCTAGTTGAACGGGCTGGTTTATGCACAAATTGCAAAACGTATAGACATTTTGATCCAGCTTTTAGAGACTCGAACCACAATTTTCTTTTCTAGCAAAAAATACCCTAAAAGTAAAGGTTTTAATAGCCAATCATCACGAAGCAACTGGACCAGGCAGTCCCACTTACTGGCCTTCAGATCCCAGAAAACTTTGAGATTTAAATGATTTTGCTATGACAATAAATATATCTCGCAATCTAATTACTGCAAAAGCGCACAAAGCGTCCCCTACTGAGGGCTCACCCCAAGTAAGTGCGCCGGACGAAACATCAAATTAAAACCAAAGAACTCGCCAGACGGTGACTTAATAACTCAAAAATATACTTAGTTTTTGGAGATAAGCCGGAACTAAGGCAGAAAATAACTTACTTGAAATGGCGAAAAATAACAGCACTGCATTGCAGGTTTCGTTTCCAAAACGAAAATTTTTCCTGTTACTACAAATTTCCTACTTAACGAATGGTATTCAACAAGTTGCATTCAATTCAAAACGGTCTGTGAGTTACAGAGCTCTATAGGATAGTTATTCGCTTAAATAACTGGGTCTTTTTACAATAAATTAAAAGTACTTGCCTTGTTTCTGGCCTTTAAGTCTTCGTGCATGTGGGAAGGATAACCAATTTTTAAGAATACATTTTTTAAGCGATGTTTTGCATCAAGTTGCAGTAGGCCAATCTTTTCTTAATTGTGTCATCACAATCGTGACGCATTTTTTTTAAGTGTGTGAGTTCTCAAGAAATGACAGAAAAATGGGTCATGTCCATGTATATACATATACGACTGTTGTTGTAGTTTTGTAACTGCATTAAAATAGGTATAACTATTGTCCCGCTTCTATTGTATATAAATCTATTCGACTTTATTTTGTGAAATGCATTTCTCGAACCAATCGATGCGTTTTCCACGTCAATAACTGAACCATATCCAACTCTGTAGAAAACCGGTGGAAATAAAAAAAAAAAAGCATTCTTATCTCTTCTGCTCAGTAAACTTTAAATGTAAAATATGTACATTACCGTCTTGACAAATGTTGTGCAGTGGTCCTTTCCCCGATGCCCGATTTCCATATCTATTTGAATTGCTAGACGAACTTTAAAACTTTAGATGTCCTTGACTGTCTAGGTAGACTTTTATTATATACTTATTATTTTATTTATTTATTATAATAGATAGAGCAGTTTACAAAACTAAACTAACTTAAGTACTATAGCACTGGCTGCAGGGCCTATGGCTATGTTGGCTTACAATTTTTATTTATTAATTTATTTTTTTAAATCTAATTAATGGCTAGTTGGTTAAATGATTACTGTGTTTGTTGTTGTACATTTGTTTTTTTTTTTTTTAAATTTGGTGGTATAATTCTGTTTTTTTAGGAAACGTATGATTTTTTGTATGTTTTCTGGGTTGGGCTTGCTAAGAAGGTCTAGCGGGTTAGTGTTGCTAAATATGGCTTGCTTGGTTTGTATAAGGGATGGACATGAGTTCATTATGTGGCTTATTGAAAGATCTCCTTGGCAAAAAGGGCAAACTGTTATAGGATTTGGATTTAGGTAGTGTTGGTGGGTTATGTTTGTGTGTCCTAGTCGAAGTCGTATTATTTTTATTTGGTCGAGTCTGGTCCAATTTTGGCGAGTTTGTTTAAGGTAATCGCAGGTGTGTGTGTTATTTATGTTAAGTGATTGGTACCATTGATTGCAGTTTATAATGTTTTCTTTTTGTTTTGTCGCAAGTTCAGCTTTAAGATGTCTTTTTATATCTGTGTTGTTTATGTTTGGGGTGACAATTAGTGGCATATTGCTTGCTGATTTTGCAGCTTGATCGGCAAGTTCATTTCCTATTATTCCTGAATGGCCAGGAATCCACATTATTTTAATTTTAGGGGCATGTTGTGTTATAAGGGATCTGATTCGGTTTGGGTAAAAGCTGTTGTTATTCGGGTTTTTGATTGAGTCTATTGCTGATAGGGAGTCGGAACAGATAACAAATTTACCTCTTCGGGTTTTAATTAGTTCTATTGCTTCTAGTATGGCAATTGTTTCGGAGGTGAGGACGGATGAGTATGGAGGCAGTATGCCCTGTTTCAGGATGTTTGTGTCAGTTGTTATGGCGAATGTTATAATGCAGTTCACTTTTGAACCGTCGGTGAATATGACCCTATGTGGCTTTAGTTTATTATGTGTGTTCGAATAATTTTCTGTATGATTCTGGGGATGTTTTTTGTTTCTTGTGGCCTCTGAGTGATGTGTCTATTAGGTTGGGGAGGTCCCATGCTGGCTTGAATTTATGGAGTTTTATTGGTTTGTAGGGTAGGTTAAGTTCTAGGCTGTTTGATTGTGTGGTCTATTATTGATAGTGTTTTCTTTTTAGATTTTTTGTGCTTAACAAATTTGTGAATTGGCGTGTTTTTCGAAAAGATTAGGTTTTGGGATAGCTTGGCTATTTGAAGGTCTCGTTTCATTTCTAAAGAGGGAATATTTGATTCGTAGAGTAAATTATTTATTGGGGTAGAGCGATAGGCTCCGAGGGCTAGGCGGATTGCGGAGTTAAATGGTGTTTTTAATTTGTTTAGAATGCTTTTGGGAGCGTGGCCGTATAGAAACAGGCCATATTCTAATTTGGCGATGACCGTTGCCTTTGCGGTTCAATTGCATAACGCCAACAGCCTATGGGCAGCGAAGAGCGTGCCTCGCATTTCAAAAGTTTAAGCTCACACCGGCGCGGCATATAGCATTGTCGCTCAGGTTATGCTCTCGGAATAATAGCCTTGTGTCTATCATGACACCGAGGTACTCTATTGTCAGCTGTTCTGCGATCTCGACAGTTGCCGTGTTAACTTACTTCCTGTAGCTTATCAGCCTCTGCCTTTTCTGGTGGCCCGTTGAGCTGAGCCACTGTTCGATGGCCCTAATATTGCGGTAACAGTTTGCCTCCGCCTGGTCGATCACCAACAATGTCACATCGTCTGCCAAGCCCACAGTCTACCAACCAGAGAGAGTTGAAGTAGCGCGGCGTACAGTTGGAGGCAATGGACAGACCCTTGCGGGATTCCTTTCAGAAAAATAACTTTGCACCACTTTAACCAGCCGTTAACACAAAATCTGGTCCCATCGCCTTGTGTTGAACCCTGATGACCTTTAGGCACTATCGACTCTTTGGAACGCTACTTGCCACCGTAGATCGTACATTTCTGAATCCAAACAGGGACCGTGAGAGGTCTCACGGGCCTCGGGCCCGATGACGATAGGGGTAACATTTACTGCGATGGCTCTGAGTGTAGCGTCTTGGACCCTTATGACCAAAGAGAGCACTTCACTGTGGGGTATCCCGACTGCTGAAGTGATGACCAGCGCATCAGGCCTCTCTCTCAGGGGTCTCTTTTTCCGTGGCTCTGCCAGCCGGTGTTGAGACTAGCCTGTGGCCTTTTGCCTGCGCCGATGGGCGGAGCGGTCCAGCTGACCTCTTGAAGTGCGTTCGACTTGCACAGATTCCTTCTGCCAATCATGCAGCTTGACTTGGAGGTTCTTGATCTTTGATCCTTTTCTTTTGATCTCTTGTTGGTGCGATCACTTGGGTTCTATAATGGCGATCTTTTGACCTAGGACTCTCTGTTGAATGCCATTACCTCTTCATACGATAGGTTCCACTTGTTGCGTTCCCCATTTGGGGCTGCCACTTGAAGTAGTTTTGTTATACAATACAATACGCTATTGGTTTGATCCGTATATCTATAATTATTATTATTGCGGAATTGCTCTGATCGTTATGATACGCAGCCGTTGTGTACGTTATAACTTAAAACAATCGAATGAACACTAGCTTGCTTGCTTCATTTGTTGTCTTACCCCGCAGCTCTACTAAACCACCCTTGTATTTATTGTATGCACAGCCGCTAGCTAGGAACTCTTTCCGTTGCACTAGATCAGCGTAATTAACCAACAGATCGAATCTCTTGACGCGATACCGAAGGTGGGGTCTCCTTGATCACATTTCACACTTCTAATGGCTGGCCTGAAAGAGAGTCGGCGACTATATTTTGCTCGCATTCCCAGTGAAGTAAATCTCAATTTTAAATCTGGACATGCTTATGACGTGACCCACGTTCACTAGTCTGCGCTTGACGGCATTTTATCGATTTTATGTGGTTTCGATGATTATACTATTATCAAACATGTAAACGCATGCTCAGGAAACTCCTGCTGGTTCCAATTTTGGTTGTAGCTTGAATAATATACCCCTCTATTTTTACCCGTGCTATAATACAGGCGTTCCTGACTTCACTCCTGACTTTACTCCCGGTAGCCTACGGCCGCTTTAGTTCGGAGACCTCTTTTGTTCCAATCTTCCATCTCTATCTTCTTGTATCGAGCTAAGTTTTAGCTAACCGTAGAACGATGCTTGGAACAGACCTTTTTTTTAACCTTATTCGTGCTGAAGTTGATAGTTCCGACTTGATTAGTCGGCTAAACTATTCCAAGCAGATTCACTAGAAATTACGTACCTCAAACAAAATTGTCCTTCCGTGTTTTCTTTAATCTTTAGGAGGAAATGCTTACTTGAAGGAAAATCGTTCTACTACCATCACTTAATCTAATGAGAACGTATACAGCTATTTACATATTTATATAACGTTACATTTTGTAGAACTATACAAAACATGAATAACATTAACAGAAACTTTATTCATACATGTTAAGTCAATACCGGGTCTAGCAGATAATCAAGGTGGTGACGTTTGAGACTTCTTTGTTTTCTTGTCCGGGAATATGCAATTCGCAGTGCAGTGTTGACTAGTCGTTTTTGGGTCACCTCCAGGATTTTGTCTCCTATTTTTGCGAGTTTGAGATCACGTTCGATATCAAAGTTTCTTATATACCACTCTTTGACTGTAGTATTCGTAATTTTTTCATGTGGGTTTTGGCAGCAATACCGTACACTTGGGTAGCATAAAATAGGCCAGAAGCTAGTATGCACTTATAATCCTAACTTTATTTTTCAAGAACAGGTTGTTTCTTGGTGCCATCAGCCAGGACAATTTTGCAAGCTTGGACATGAATGCCTGCTGAACCGAGGTGACATGTCTTCCAAAGGTTAATCTTCTTATGCTCTTAAACTCCCTTAAGTGAGACACCACGGCATTTTTTTTATCCGGTTCGCGAATGTAACATTTGCAGCTATTTCTTGTTAAGACTGCAGTGTCGTCAGCACTTTCGTTTACATCTGTTCTATGGGTAGGTATATCTGCGGTGAAAGTGGAATACAATTTTGGCCCCAGAATACTTAATGATCACCTGCATCAATGAATTTTAGATTAGACTTGCAGTCGTCACTCAAAATGTGTGTGTTCTTTTAAGAAAATTTTAATAGGATGAATTTTTAGCAGTTCCTGTCGAGCCCCTTATAGCAGATTTTTGGGTAGTCTGACACTTGTATTTTTTAGGTAGTATTTGTATTGTATTTTTTGTAGAATCTGTGCCAAAGTTTACCTATAACTGATCTTATTGCTGCTGTTTTCTATTTTCTATATATGAAGCAATTTGTAAGTTTTTGGTAAATTTGATGGGTTTTGGCATTGTTACGTCAGCGTATTAGTGCCCGTGTCATGGATAAGGACTCATACCGAGGGAGGGGATTCCGATGTTCAGGCACCATGATGCCAGCGTAAGCTCGTCGATTTTAGGTCGTGGGATCTTGGTAAGCCCCTCACTTCTCCATCATAACGAGAATAAATATTAGTAGTGCCTTTACCGTTAGTTCGTACCGTTCGTCAGTCAGCAGTCCTAACTGCCCCACAAACTGTAGTTTCGGCCACATTCCCTCCCCTTCATGCGTCCGCATGCCTTATGGGTCGTTGCGGGCGGCGCAATACGATCCCCTTTTGTCCCCTTTGACCTACGCCGCTTCTCGCGTCGCATAACAAAAACAAGGCGGATACTCGCCGCTCAAAAGTTATTTTTATTTAAACAGTATTGAAAATTGAAAATTTTATGTCTATTAATGATATATATTGCGTGGACAAAACATTTTTCAAAAGTGTGGGCGTGCCAGCTTTGGGCGCTGCGTGGGCGTTATAGTGGGCGTGGCAATAATCTCGGCGTTCATACGGACATGGCCAGATCAACTCGGCTTTTGATCCTGATCAAGAATATATATACTTTATATGGACGGAAATGCTTCCTTATGCCTGTTACATACTTTTCAACGAATCTAGTATACCCTTTTACACTACGAGTAACGGGTAGAAAAAGAATACACACTAAGTAAAGGTCGTCTTTCTAGATATGTTTGTATGAATGTTTACGGTGGTAGGCTTCGGCTGCTACCCGATTCTCAGATTACTTGACTTGTGCACTTGTTTGGAAAAGTCACTGCTGTTTTTGTCTTTGCTAATATCCAAATAAAAAGAAATGCACCAGTTCACTTATTCATTGTTTAATTGTTTGGCCGGCTTTCATGTTATGCTTGGTAGTAGGTACACTGTTCATATATGTCGAGCCGCCCATTTTGAGACTTCTGTAGGATTGTAGTTTTTTTGTATGTTTTTCTTTTGCGACCTATTGCGGCCGCCGAACTGGTCATCACTCGTTTATTGTCGACTTGCATTTCCTTTGTCGCAATCACTCAACACGATGATTGTACCCCCTTCTCTTTATTTAGATACTGGTTGTGAATCTTCAAAGTCTTATGATCTTACAAAAAGGGTGTACGCTACAGCATCTCCTGATCTCGCATATTTTATTCTGGCCTTTCGTTTAAATCGAAGTAGATGGATGGCCCTTCCTGGCAATCGAAATGGTTTTGGTTCTCTGGAGTACTCATATTATGTATTAGTCAATGTCTTTGTTTTAGATTGATGACTAAACTGTCAGCTGGTATTGCTTTGCGAGAAACTTCGAGCGTTAAGTTGATCTCCCACGTAAATTGAATGTTACTACTCCTTAGTTTGCATGCTTCTACATCAGTTATAATCTGTGGTAAAATAAATTTAGGTACCCTAAATAATATGAAAAAAAAACCACCTTGAAAAGCACACACCCGTTTTAAGAGACATAAGCTATGGACCGACGGTAAGATCCTATTGATATACGAGGAAATCGACTATAGCGCTATTTTTATACACGTTACTCGGAGAGTAAAAGGGTATACTAGATTCGTTGAAAAGTATGTAACAGGCAGAAGGAAGCGTTTCCGACCATATAAAGTATATATATTCTTGATCAGGATCAATAGCCGAGTCGATCTGGCCATGTCCGTCTGTCCGTCCGTCTGTCCGTCTGACTGTCCGTCCGAAGGAACGCTGAGATCTCAGGAACTACAAAAGCTAGAATGTTGAGATCAAGCATACTGAATATTTTTTCATTTTTGTATTTTTATTTTTTTTTTAATTCCTTCTTATTCCTCTCGGGAACTTAGAGCTTCTACGAGAGCCTTCCATCTAACTCTGTTTTGTGCTGTCTGTTTAGCATTTTCCCATGTGATGTTTATTTGGGCAAGTTCTTGTTCAGCGGTTCTTCTTCATGTTGCTCTTGGCCTTGCTACCCTCCTGCTTCCTTGGGCGTTCCAATCCAGTGCCATCCTTACTATGCTACTATGGTTTCTCCTGAGAGCGTGCCCTATCCACATCCATTTCTTCTTCCTTATTTGGGTGTGTATCGGGGACTCGATCGTAACGCGCCACAGCTCTGTGTTGGCTCTTCTTTTTGGCCAGTATGGATTTCACACACGCATTGTAGATCCGGAGCTTTGTTCGCCGGCTTATTTCTCTGTTTTTACAAATGCGGTATAGTCTCCCAAACGCCATATTGTTGCCCTTTAAACTGAGTCGAACGCCTTCTTGAAGTCGATGAACAGGAGGTAAAGCGGGGCTCTCCATTCCACAGCTTGCTCGGTAATTATGCGTAGTGTGTTTGCCTGATCTACGCAGCTCCTGTGTGGTCTGAAGCCTGCCTGTTCGTCTCGGATTGTTGGCTCGATTTCTTCCTAGAGGTGTTCGTTCAGCAGTGTAGCTAGGATTTTATAGCTAGTGCTGAGCAGTGTTATCCCTCTCCAGTTGTTGCAGTCGCTAAGGTCGCCTTTCTTGGGGAGCTTCACGATGATTCCGCTTTTCCAGGAGTCAGGTACAGTCTCACCTTCCCATATGTGTGCGAAATGTGGATGCAGCGTATCAGCCATCAGCTGAGTGTCAACTTGAAGCAGTCCGGCTGCCCTGTTGCGCTTTAGCTTCTTTATTGCATTCACAATATCTCTTACATGCGGGGGTGTAAAGGGGTATCCTGGTATTCCCACTTGGTGTGGCAATGCTTGTATAGTCCGTAGCCACGTTTGGTGGTGTGGCTAATTCCCATGAAGTGTTGGCGCCATCTCCGGATTTGTGCATCATCATTGGATAAGAGGTTGCCTTCTAGGTCTCTGACTGGCGGGTTCCGGCAATCCGTGCAATTTGCTGGTATAACGAGCGCATGTTGTTCTCGCCGGCTGCTCGTTCAGCGTCTGTGGCAAGTCTATCCAGTAGCGCTCGTTTATCCTTTCTGGCCGCTCTTTTCACAGCTTTGCACTGTTCGGGATATTCATCACGATTCTGTGTGAGCTGGTCCGCCAGAGGCTTCAGATTGTTCCTTCTTCTAATCAGGTCCCAGGTCCCTTCTGATATCCAGTCTGCTCTTCCACGTTGTTGCAGCCCAATTATTTGCTCAGCTGCGATCCTTAGCTGTCTGCAGGTGCGCTCCCATGGGTGGTCTTCTAGGGGGATCAGTGGTTCCCGCAATGTGGACGTCATTCTCGTCCTCAGAGTGGAGTCGCTAAGGGGCGCTCGTCGGTGTTGGCTGTTATCAGTGTTCCTTGAGTAGTTGCGGATCAAGCCCTCCAATGACCAACTCATGATCACTGTCTATAGATGCTCCCCTTTTGTTCCGAACGTCCAGTAGTGAGTGTCTCCATTCCCTGCTAATGCAAATGGTTGCGCGTGTTACCACTAGGAGATGTCCAGGAGTATTTGTGGACATCTTTGTGTGGGAATATTGTGCCGCCGACGACCAGTTGGAATAGCTGGCAGAGTTCCACTAATCTCTCTCCGTTGTCATTGCGAGTCCCAATTCCATGTTGGCCCATGACAGATCTTAGTCCGGTGTTGTGGGGGCTTACTTTCGCATTAAAGTCACCCATGAGGATGTTAATGTCACCTTGCCGCGTCTTGTTGAGGGTTGCTGTGAGGGCATTGTAGATGTCGTCCTTGGTGTTGTCTTTGGCGTCTTCCGTCGGGGCATAGCATTGTATGATGTTTATATGTCTAGCTCTACATCTGAATGTGGCTGTCATGAGTCTATCAGAAATGGCTTCCCAGGAGTGCAGTGTCTTTTTTATGCGCTTGGACACATAAATCCCCACCTCGTATCTGCTGCCGTCATTGTTGCCGCTGTGTAGGACTAGATTGCTATTTGATGTTGTTGTTTCCCCACTGCCAGACCACCTCATCTCACTGATTCCAGCTATTGCAATATGGAGTCTCTCCATCTCCGCCTCGAACTGTGCTAATCTAGATGGTTCTCTCAGAGTTCTAACATTCCATTGTCCAATTCGTGTCCGTTTTGATATGCCTATGGTCGTCATCGAATTTGGGGGGCCGTTTAAGTTTAATTCTCTCGTTTCTGTTTCGGTAATCGGCCAGATGCGGCTTATCCCAGTGATAGGGCTGCCACCTAACGTCGTCGGGGAGTGGCGTCTACGTTAATGTTGCTAGTCGTAGAAAAGCGAACAGTCTGTTAACGTGTGTCAGGCCCTGCTGGGTGTTGTTGCTGTTCGCAGAACACATGGTGCACTTGGTAACTATGTGGGGGACGCCGTTTTGCTCCATATAACGTGGAGAGGGGGTGAAGTGGTTGGGCAAGAGTAGTTTTTGTATTAGTCTTTTAAATTTCTATCGATTTGCCAAAAAACTTTTTGCCACGCCCACCGAAGTTTCTCCTTCTTACTCCCACTAGCTGAGTAACGGGTATCAGATAGTCGGGGCACTCGACTATAGCGTTCTCTCTTGTTTTCTAGTATGCTTAGACTGATTTAAATTGTAAATTAAAGAGAATTGTATACTTTTAGGGTTCCTATGGGCTCGTTAAATTAGCTTATTCCGAAGAAGATTCAACTCATTATGCAATGAAAATTCTTTCAAAAAAGCGCCTGCTACGACAAGCTGGACTTATGAGGCGAGGACCTCGAAAAGCAACATCACCTTTGGATCGAGTTTACAGAGAAATAGCAGTTTTAAAAAAACTCGATCATCCAAACGTCGTGAAGTTGGTAGAAGTGTTGGATGACCCACATGAGGATTCTTTGTATATGGTTTTTGAATTGGTAAAGCAAGGTGAAGTTTTAAGGATTCCAACAGATAATCCCTTGTCTGAAAAAAGAGCTTGGAGTATATTTCGGGAGTCTTTACTTGGATTGGAATATTGTGAGTATAACACAGCAAATATAAACATCTTTGCACAAAAATAATAAAATCCAAATTATTTTACGTAATTGGGCACCTTTTTTAAGTGCAAAAATATTTTTTAAATGTACACCTTACGTACCTTGTGGAAGCTTTGGAAAATTAAATTTGACTATTTCAACCTCTCTTCCAGCTAGGCTATCGTTTTATTAAAAATTAGATTGTCTTAAATTCAACAATTGCTTAAAATGCCTTAGGTATTCTAAATTGATATATATACAATATATAAAGTAAAAGACATTTAATTTAATTAGAATTTGGAAGGAAGTTGGCTTCGACAAGCTAAACGTAATAAGTAAAATAAAAATATTTTTCAAAAGTGTGGGCGAGATAGTTTTAGGCTATTAGTGGGCGTGGCAACATCATTAAATAAATTTAAGCTGCGTCTATATCTCTGGAATCTGTATTCTTAATCTCAACGTTCTAGCTTTTATAATTCTTTAGATTCCGACGTTCATACGGACAAACAGTGATTCTGATAAACAAATATATATATTTTGTTGGATACGCTTTGTTCATACTTTTTAACGAATCTAGTATAAATTTACCTTTACAAGAAGCGGGAATAATAAAACCTTTTCAAAAGTTTGTACAGCGTAGGACTCGCTAGAATCTGCATGCTTAATTTCAACTTTCTAGCTTCTATAGTTCCAGAAATCACTGCGTTCATACAGACAGACGAACAAGATTATATAATCTGTCCGAAACGCTTCCTTCTACATACATCCTTTCTGTAACATACTTTTTAACTCTTTACTCTAGGAGTAACGGGTATAAATATAAGAAAAAGATTGTAACAGGTAGGTTTAAGCGTTTCCGACTATTCCTGATCAGGATCAATAGTCAGTCGACTATCGATCTGGCCATGTCAGTAATATTAGCATTGTATTAGTATTGTAAATATCTATTATTATTTCCTTTTTTAAAATTTTAATTTCAACGGGGCACTCAATTTATTATTGTCAGAACTTTGTCAAACACTTGGTTTCATCCTCATCTATAGCTTACAGAACCGCTGGCCTAAGAATAGCCTGGCACGTCTGTTGCTCTTATTGCAGTTATTGCAGATGATTTAGGTAAAGATTTTGAACTCCCGTTCAGGAATTTTTGTTCTGCACCTTTTAACTTCCTGATTAGAAAATTAGTTTCAACTTTTAACTTTTAACCAAATCGTCCGCTTTTGACACCGGAATTGGCGATTTAAATTTTGTGACAGGGGGCTTGTCAGTAAATATTACAATGTGAATACTTGACTTCCACCACTACTATTATTGCCCCTTATAGAAATGAACGTCAACCCAGTGCCGGCTTCAACATACTCGAAAAATGTCTCGCATATTGACGAATACCGATTTGAAGAATTAATACACTTCTTTTGCGTTTTGACTCCTTTAGATAAGTCTAAATTTTTGTCATCGACATTTGATATGTTGGATGATATTTGCTAAGTTTTTGAATTTAAATTAAAATTCGTTTCAATTTTACTTTTATTATTAAAAATACATTTTTTCTTATACATATATGATTGAAAGAACTGGAGATTTTTTATTTGTTCATACTTATGGGAGGGGACGTGGGCAGGAGAGAGTGAGGAGTTACACTTTCACAAATGTATACAGAATATAATTTATATAATTGCCAATAATAGAAGTTTAGCCTTGCAACTCTATTGGAAGTGTTTTGACACCATCGGCATATTAGCCATACTGTGAGAGCTTTTGATATATCGTCGTCCGAATCAGCCAATTTTTTTTACTACATGTTCAAATATTTTTTTAGATTTTTCGGAAAAATTTCATAACGATATCTCAACGGGAACTACTTATTGATGGCCGCGGTTATCGGTTTTATGCAATTATATCGCTCTATGCAATTATATCGTTCGTTACCTATTGAGGGAAGCCGTGGGAGCTCCTTTGCGCTGGCTCTCTTGTCTTAGCGATCTGCTGTTTGCTCTGCAATAAATTGTCTCTTTTCTGTAAATTGTTAAATTGTTCTTAAAAGCAGCTACTATAATAACATGTGGATTTATTCATTATACTGTTTGCTCTGAGATAAACTATCTCTTTTCTGTAGATCGTTGAATCGTCCTTAAAAACATCTTATATAATAACATGTGGATTTATTCATTATATTGTTATGCATTTTTTTTTTCGCCGCAGCACACATGGCGAACCATGTTGTGCAAGAATTTTCTTGCAGCCCGATTAAGCTTTGTTGTCTAGACGCTACTCTTTTTGATTTCAATGGAATTCTTTCGCATTGACACAGTCGGAAATACCTTCCTGCTTAAATCCTGGATTTCATTTATCGGTCGGCTGTGCATTTGTTTTTGTGTGTCACTTCTACAGTCACCTTTGGTCTTGGAAAAGGGAAAACTAGTCTAAATCCATATTTTGCTCTATTCTCGACCAGTTGAGAAATCTATTTTCTGGGGGCACGTACTAGCAGCTACTGGTAGACATGCACCCTCAGCCTCTTCGCCGATTGCGTCTCATTGATTGGTGTTTTTTATAACAAGTTTTCTACCTTTCCATTTTAGTTTCCAATATTTTCCAGTCTCTCTCTCTCTCTCCCCCTCGCGATGTATGATTCTCTCCGCTGATTACTAATCGGATGGAATAAAACTTTTGTTTTGTACCATTACTTACGTATCGGGGTTTTTTTTCTTACATTTTTTTTGTTCACACGCTAAATTACTTCTCACCAACTCTACACTGATAAAAAATTTTCAAACTGAAAAAATTGAACAAATAGCCGGAGGTGTTTTACGTTATCTTAACATACTTGAAAAATATTAACCGGATTTGGTGGCAAGAATAATGAATCTTTATTTCGCAACGACGAGAACGAAAAAGAAACGCGTGTGCTCGGGGTGAATTCAATTTTCGACCTGATCTTCTATTTTACATATATGTTCTTAGGCCTAGCTTAACAGAGGTTGGCGAAGGCGGGGCGAATTCGCAAAGTGCGAGAGAGAGCTTTATTATGCTCCCGCCTTCACCCTAAACTAACTTACACTAGTCTTACAATTTTTTTGTTCTTCTTTATATGCCAACAATAAACCACAAACAATGACCGACAATATGGGTTCAGCCAACAAATCGGCAGCGGCGCCAGCTTGTGGATCGCCCTCCGGAAGATGGCTCCATTGCGAGGGTTCATTGCGGCCTTGATCCCGACGAGGACTGTTGCCAGCTCTTCGGCGTTGAGGAGTGCGCTGCCCACCGCTCGTAGGAGTAGGTGCTTTGCAGTTTTCACACCTGCCTCCCATAGTCCGCCCATGTGCGGAGCCCGAGGGGGTGTGAACGCAAATTCGCATCCGCTTTTTGATGCGAACTCGCGAATTGCGTCCGTCTGCTCCTCGATCCGATCGCGAAGAGCTAGGAAGTGGCGACTCGCTCCGACGAAGTTCGTCGCGTTGTCGCAATGCACCGTCTGCGGACATCCTCGTCGACCAATGAATCTTTGAAAAGCCAAAAGAAAAGAATCAGAATCTTGGATCTGAGACAATCTCTAAGTGAACCGCCTTGGACGCAAAACAAACAAATAAGGCAACGTAGGACTTATACGGGGGCCTTCCTCGAATTTTTAATGTCGTATAGACAGGGCCACAAAAATTAACGCCACATATCGCAAATGGGCGGAGAGCACGGAGTCTATCTGCAGGTAGATTTCCCATCATTTGTATCATCATTCGAGGCTTGCATTTGAAGCAGCGCACACATGATCGAACTGTCTGACTGCAGAGTTCCTGAGCGTTTACGGTCCAAATACGCTGTCGTAGGATGCTCACAAGTGCTCGAGGGCCGATATGAAATTTGGAATGGTGCAAATGCCGGACGTAGCTCTGCACAAACTGCGAGCGTTTCGTCAACAGCAAGGGAAACTTGGCATCATATGATATAGGAGCGTTAGCTAGTCGCCCCCCAACTCTCAACAACGAAAAGTTGCACCAGGTGCCTGTATCCTCATGGATGAATGGGTTCAATCGCTGAAGAGTTGGGCCGACCTTGGAGCCTTTACGAACCTTTTCAATTTCTACTTGATACTCGTGCTTTCGTACTATTTCTTTAATTTTATGAAACGCTTTATTATATTCAGTCGGTGACAGAGTTTCCTCGAAAACTATACTCTTTTCTTTGCATTTTCGTATAAAGCGGAACATATAAGCGAACACTATAAGCAGTTTGAGGTGTGACGAGAATCCCGCAACATCCAGCAAATCGGAAGTTTGCACAGCAGCGGTCAGTCCGACCACAGTCTTCCTAGCTTCCTGACGCAAGACTTCCTCATCCGGCTCGAAATGCGCATTTTTGGGCCAGTTTTCTTCTTCGTCCTTCAGAAATGGTGGGCCAGTGAACCAGATCGACTGCCCTATCTCGTCGACTTCACAACCTCTCGAAACGATATCTGCTGGGCTCTGCTTTGTGGGAACATGCGCCATATAGCTTCTCCTGATCATTCTTGAATCTCCGCTACCCTGTTCGAAAAGAATGTCGACAAGGAAGATGGATGAGATCGAATCCAGTGGAGAGTAACTTCAGAGTCCGACCAGTATACAAATCGTTCGATAGGGACTTTTAATAAGGGTTTGATTTTATGGCAGAGATCTTCGAGAAGGTGAGCGGCACATAACTCAAGCCTTGGGAACATTTTGGTCTTGAGCGGCCCTACTTTTGACTCTGAAGTCAACAACGATAATTTAAAACCTTCGGCAGTTTTGCTACGAATATAGACGCAAGCTCCATAAGCTCTCATGGAGGCGTCGGCAAAGGCATGTAGCTGTACCGGTGAAAATGGGTCGGTATGCACGAACCAAGAAATCGATATCTCATCCAGTTGAGACAGAGTGCTTTTTAGCATATCCCAAGCTGTTTCCAAATGCATCGGAATTGACTCATCCCAATCTAACTTATTAGGCCAGAATTCCTGCAATAGGATCTTTCCTTTAATCGCAATGTGACTTAACAAGCCGAGGGGGTCAAACAGCTTCGATGTCACCGATAGTATGTTCCATTCTGTCGCTCGGAGACCCATGAAGGCATCTTCGCTAGGCAACCACGATATTCCTAACGCCTTAGTTGACTCTGAATCCGAGATAGGTATCGACTTAACTGTGCTCTCAGATGCAGTGACCTCAGGTGAGTTTGAAAACCACTTTGTCAATTCAAAACCTGCTGTTTGAAGAACCTGACCCACTTCAGACTTAATTGTCTCTAGCTCTTCTACGCATGCAGCACCAGTTAACATGTCATCGACGTAAAAATCGGATCCAATTACGTCGGCAGCTCTAGGGAATGAAAATTTAGCAGATTCACTCAACCTCTTTAAACACCAAATAGCCAGAAATGGGGCTGGTCCAGTACCATATGTGACGGTGTTGAGCTTGTATAATCTCAAGGATTCAAAGGGGTCTCTCCTCCACACTATGAGTTGAAACTTCCTAACCGCTTCATTAACCATTACTTGGCGATACATCTTTTTTACATCGGCAGTCAGGGCATACCTGTGCAGCCGGAAGTGGAGTAGAGTGGAGTACAACTCTTCTTGAATTGTCGGCCCCACCATCAGGAGGTCGTTTAAGGCCACCTGAGACGATGTTTTGCTGGACGCATCGAACACGACGCGCAACTTTGTTGACGTACTCTGGGGCCTTAACACGCATTGATGCGGAATGACATAATGTGGAGTGGAAGGGATTTTGTGGTCTGTAGGCGACATATGACCTAGGGCGAGATATTCTTCCATGAATTCCAAGTACATGGTCTTCAAGTTAGGATCTCGAGACAACCTTCGCTCAAGCGAAAAAAACCGCCTTTTTGCAACATCGAAGGAGTTGCCTAATCCATTTGGATCAGATTTAAACGGCAGCCTAACTTCAAACCGACCTGATGGCAATACCTGAGTAGTCTTCCTATAATGGTCTTCACATAACTTGTACTCAGGCGACAGATTTGGATTTGGCATTTCCTCCAGCGACCAAAATTTCTGTAGTGTGCTGTCAATCGATACTATGGGTTCTTCACTACAGCTGAAACTATTCACAACTTGTTTCGGGACTGCAGACTTGTATGTGCCCGAAACAACCCAACCAAGAAGGGTCTTTTGTAGAGTTGGATAGTCAGGACCTTGCCTAATTTGACCAATTCGAAAAATGATACTGCTCCTAACATATCAATTTTTTGTAACTTTTAAAATTATGGGTCTGCTAATGGTAGGTTTTTCGAGATCTTCCAATCACTGACGTTCACCGACTGATCAGGATGGTAACCGGAGATCGATTTTAAGATCCAGAAAGCGAACGAGAACTCACTACCATTTATTCGCGATTTCCCCACTGTGTGTACCTTTTTCTTGACTTGAGAATTGGACTCACCAATACCAAGTAAGTTAATACACGACTTCTCTCTACGAATCTGTAAGCGGTTCGCCAGTTCTTCTGTTATAAAATTCGTTTGAGACACAGACTCCAGCAGAGTTCGGGCTAAAACGTATTCTCCGTTTTTCGTACGGACGCTTACGATTGACGTAGCCAAAATCACCCTGTCCAAGGACGTGGCATTTATCTTGCTTCGGCCTTGTCCATTCTTCAGCTGATAAATGCTGATATCGGCGATTTAACATTTTTTCAAAATCGGCCCAAAGCGGCAAAGTCTCATCGAGCTGTTTCTCCCATTTTTTTTTTGGTCACTGGGTCGACTCTATTCAATACCAAATGTATCAACATTGCATTCGAAATTTTTGTATTATCTCCTATCGATAACAGAGAACCATAAATCGACGAAACAGTATCGATAAGGTTTCTCAAGGAGGAAGCGGACTGATGCGATATTTTAGGAAGACTAAACAATGTAGATATATTATTCATAAAGATAAGGCATTCGTTATCGTAAGCCTTTTTTAAACTGGCTAGTGCCTTGTCGTAATTGCTCTCGGTGACTTGGTAAGCTTTAATTGTTCCTAAAGCTTCACCAGAGAGACATGAAATTAAATGGTTAAATTTTTCGATAACTGGAATGCTGGCGTCTTTATGAACCAAAGTTTCGAAAAGGCTGATGAATTTTTGAACTCCGAATAATCTCCATTGAATTTTGACAATGCCAAATTCGGAAGCCGCGCACGAGTTGGAGCTACAGCAGCTGGTTCCGGAGCTTCGCTGACGCTTGCTACCTTCAAGGCAGACACCAGGGTCATTATTTTTGCCTTGGTCACTATACAAAGTTCTTCAACTCGTCGCCAAATTCATCGCCACAAAATATGTCTTCTATCTGTTCTTGTAATTGATTTGCCGTATTAATTGAAGCATTTAAGTTTTCTAGTCGACATTTCAATTCCTCCTCTAATATCGGAATCGATCCCGTTCCTAATCGCTCATTTAATTGGCGAATTGTTCTGACCCGACTTTGGAGCTTGCTTTTCAGCTCTTCCAGAATCGATTTATTTTTGTCTTCTAGGCTCATTTTAAATTAAATATTTAAATTAATTAAATTAAAATAATTAAATATTATTTCCAAATTAAATTAATAAATGGCCGAAACAAATTATCTCAAATCAGACCGACAATACAATTTAATAACCTTCGAATCAATAATTAGAAATTTATTAAACCAAAAAAATAGGTTATTTTTAATTTCATAAATTATTAATTTATTGTTTGAAATGTATATTAAATATTTTTCTGATGAGAACAACGAAAACAAATTATTTAAATTGAAATTCAAGTCACGCAGTATCAATTAATAGTGGGTGCGAAATGACGCCGAAAAGGGTATACCTGCAGAATACAGGGTAGAGCGTCACTTGACGGTCGGCTAATCTAAGCGCGCCAACGAAAAAGGGCCAAACAACAACAACGCAGATAGCGGTGCAAAAGCGAAGCGAAAACGAAAAGTTCACCGCTGCAGCTGCTAGTATATAAGGCTGTCTGTGCATTAGTGCGCAAGCTTGGATTAACTTCCCAACTATTAATGCAAGTTTCAACGAACGAGAGGGGGAAGGGGGTGACAGTGATTGTAATAATACAGTACAAAATAATAAATAAATGTTGCGTCCAAAAGCGGTTCAATATATGTACATATGTGTATATATTTTATCAACAAATAAATTGTATAATTTGCATGCAATCTAGCTCAACTATATTGATACGTACATATGTGCCAGGAACTGAAAGCGAGGTGCAATATTCCAGCACAAGACAATAAACATTAAATGTGTCTATAACTCTAGCTTTCAATTTTTTGCACAAATACCTCTGATTTCCGAATGCTAATTTTAGCGGCCACTTTCCTTAAAAGTTCCCTCGGTGGTGGCGTTTATATATATTTGTCGCAGCGTTGTCATTTTCTTGCGCCTGAACTTCCATGTTGACACATAAACCTCTCGAGTGAAGCGAATTCCAACCGGCGTGCGCAATCGTCTTCATGCATTTTCTACGGATCTATGCTTTATACACGCTAGCTGGACTACACTTGGCGACAGCGCGACAACGCCGTCGCCTCACTCATTTCGGTACTTTGGCGCCAGTCATATTATGCGTCGTAGTCAAATTATAGAAGAAGTTCTCAATAAACCAAACTTATTGCGCAGCAGCGTCTTGCAAGCGCAGTGGTCAAACTATGGTAATAATGTGACAGAAACATACTGTGGTCAAAATACCTTCGTAATGCGACATATTTATTATTTAAACACAATAGCGCGTCGCGGGCAACAATATATTTATTTATTTGCACTCAAAAAAAAACAAAGAACAATTTTTTATATTGCACTTTTATATATTATATATATATATTATATATATGTGACACAGTCACTTTAATTAAATGTTGCCTTTTGTTTAAACTAGTTATCTTGTCCACCCGGGGGCGCCATGAAGATTTTAATTAGTTTATTAAAAAATATTAACCGGATTTGGTGGCAAGAATAATTAATCTTTATTTGGCAACGACGAGAATGAAAAAGAAACGCGTATGCTCGGGGTGAATTCAATTTTCGACCTGATCTTCTATTTTACATATATGTTCTTAGGACTAGCTTAACAGAGGTTGGCGAAGGCGGGGCGAATTCGCAAAGTGCGAGAAAGAGCTTTATTATGCTCCCGCCTTCGCCCTAAACTAACTTACACTAGACTTACAATTTTTTTTTCTTCTTCATATGCCAACAATAAACAACAAACAATAAACAATGACCGACAATATGGGTTCAGCCAACAATACTTTCAACAGTCAACATGTCTCCGTTCTCTAATGGAGCATTTACATGGTTCCTTATTGGAACACAATTTGTTTAAACGCCCGTTTAAACAATGTTTTAATCTAAAAACAAAAGAAAAAGCTATAGTGGAGTTCCAGGACTATCTGGTATCCGTTACTCAGCTAATGGGAGTGCGAAGGAGAACCTTCAACACTGACCTTCAACACTGACGCGGCTTGTGGGCGTTAGAGTGGCCGTGGCAATAAGATTTTTGGCAAATCAATATAAATTTACAAGACTAATACAAAAACACAAAAAATATCAAAACATTTTTCTAAAGTGTGGGCGTGGCAGCTTTGGGCGGTTTGTGGGTTATAGTAGGCGTGGCAACATGAATCAACAAACCTGCGCTGCGTCTATGTCTCTGGAGTCTGTATGCTTAGTCTCAACTTTCTAGCTTTTGTAGTTCCTGAGATCTCAGCGTTCATACGGACGGACAGGGTCATATCGACTCGGCTATTGATTCTGATCAAGAATATATATTTTATATGGTCGGAAACGCTTCCTTCTGCCTGTTACATACTTTTCAACGAATCGACTATACCCTTTTACTCTACGGGTATAAAAAATGTTTAATTTTATCATTTGTTTTGCCATTATCTATCAATATACCAGAGAACTTCGGCACCGCCCACAAATCTTCCCAAAGATAGAGTAGAAGCGTATACTAGACTCTTTTATAAGTATGTGGCAGGCAGAAGGAAGCGTATAGAGTATATAAATATATTCTTGATCAATAGCCGAGTCGATCTTTCGATGTCCGTCTGTATTAACGTCGAGATCTCAGGAACCATAAAATCTAGCAAGTTTAGATTCAGCATGCAGTCTCGGACGCCCACAAAACGCAAACTCTATCAGATAGTCGGGTAACTCGACTTTAGCGTTCTTTCTTGTTTAAGTTTGATTCTTTTCACACTTTTTATGCGCATTTGTTTCGATATGCATAGATACGTTGAAATTTCCCGAATGCCAACCTCAAGCTGAGTAATGGGTACCTGTGTGTGTGTCTGTAATATCGTTGCGTTAGATTTGTGCGACTTATCTGTTATGTGTCATGGTTATAATTACATCGTTTTAGTCATGTTGGTGGAGCGATATTTCTAAAAAGCATTACAAAATACAATGTTAAATGTAGGCCACCTAGGCCACCTTATAATCTAGAATACACCATTCTGAAAATGTTCGGCAAAACACGCAAGAAATATTGTATGTATATGTCATACACTAATATAGGGCGACTTTAATAGTACGATTTTAAATAATACTTGGTGTTTGTAGGGGGGCGATTGTCTTCCAAAAATAAGCGGCAAGCAGTTGGCAAATAGATAAATTCCCACGGCGCAAATAAAAATACGAAATAAACACCACCCAGGGGTCGAAGAAGAAAAACGAAGAAACTGGGGCGTCGTGGGTCTTAGTTTTGCTTTATTCAGCTGCATACATGGGACTAAAGTTCGAGCTTAAACTAGAGCGGCGCTCCCACCCTCTTTACTTCGCTAAAGCGGGCTCGGGAGATCGACGGCGGCCGACCGCGTAGTTAGGAGCACGCGAGCTCGGATGAGAGCGAGAGCGTAAGTACGGAAAAGAGGGGCGAGCGCGGACGAGAGCGAATGCTCTGTGCGCAGGGGCGATATAGTGGCCCCTCACATTAACATACTCTGGGCCACCGGCAGTCCGTCCTGGATCTTCAGTAAGCCTGGCTGAATCACTCGCGGATACAGGTCCGCTCCCAGAACCACGGAGATCGTAGCGGGTAGATAGAAACGCCAAGGTAATGTCCCAGAAGTGGGCTCGCACTGTCTCGCGGCTGAAAGACGTCGGGAAGCGCCGGGCGATTGCCAACGAGCTGCTGAAGAACGCCGTGTAGCGGCGGACCAGAGCCGAGGAGCGGCTGGGGAACACCGTGGAGTGGCGGACGAGGGGCCCAGAGCGTCTGAAGAGTTCCGCGGGCAGTGCTTCTGCGACCGGCGCGCCTCCTGACGCGGCTTGCGCTCAAAGAGGTGCAGCAGCGTGTGGTGACCCTGACCGCACGTTTTGCATCAGTCCCCTCGCCGACACGCTCCATCGGAGTGCTCGTGGGCCAGACAGCGGGGGCAGTACCGATTGGCGAGGACAGCCCGTAGCCGCTTCTCTTAACTCAAGCGAAGAAATCGTCAGCATTTCCGTAACGGATGGATCCCACTGCAGACTCGGCAACGGTAGGAGTTTGTACCTCGTGTACATCTGCTCTCCAATGCGGTGGCGCTGCGCGCACGTGGAGACATCGTGCTTGATATGACTGGAGGAGTAGGACGGTGAGAGAAGCGGTAATCAGTACTGGTAAAACTACGGATTGGACTAACTACAAGACAGCACAGTGACGAGGAACATTGGAGTGGAAAGGCTACTGGTTATTGAGGGCAGCCGGCTGCTTCCATCGGAAGAAGGACGACCTTTGCTCTGGGACGTTTTATGAGCCCCCGCGCAGTGCGGATGTCAACCTTACGGACATGGCCGTCGGATCCTGGAAACACCGCGTCTATTCGGCCTAATCGACACTCATTGGACGGAAGGTGTGTCTTCCTTGACAAACACCATATCCCCGACACAGAGGTCTCTAGTAGGGACTCGCCACTTGTTTCGCTTATGGAGATCTTTAAGGTACACTTCCTTCCATTGCAGACGAAATTGCAGAAGGATAGCCTTCAGGTGTTGCCAGCGGTTTATTATGGACGTTGTATCCCCCTATAGGCACCCGTCTCAGCACCTTTGAGTGCTTGGAGAAAATCGCGGGAGAGTTGGGCCGCCGCACCTACAAATGTCTTTCCATTGTCCGACTGAACTTGACGGAGGCATCCTCTTCGGGATACAAAATGGGCGAAAGCAGCAAGAAATAGGACGCCCGTTCCTTGAGCCCTTCCCGTGAGCTGAGTTTGCATTATCTTTTTGTGAATGACGCATACCTTGCACGGATAAATAGATAACGGACTTGACCAAATTCCTTACCTTCGGAATCCAAAATTTGGAACGGAGCAGACGGATTATAAATCGATTACCGCCGTGCAGCGTTATGCGATGAGTAATAGAGATAGATGTCAGCTGAACGAAAGGAATACCGGATGCCGTTCGTCATATTGAAGAAGTTCGGAGGCCTTATCCCAGCCGGAAGCTCTCATAAGCCTTTGAGAATCAAGAAACGGGTTCAAGTTTTGAACAGGAGTGGATGCATGCACTGGCCCCTTAAACAGCCGATCTCATGGATAAATTATTTATTTATTTATTTAACAAAATTAAATCTAGTATACAATACTAAACCTAATAAATTTAATGAGTACTAGCTACGGGGGCCTTCGACTCGAAACTTGTGAATCATGGATGAAATGCTTACGTTGCGTGACGGAAATTAGGAGACGTTCGGCCGAAGCACAGTGGCGCCCTAGATACTTTTGGCTTACAAAAATCATAACTCATGAACCAGTTGAGATATTTCATAATTTTTTAATAAAATGTAATTTTAGCACCTTTCCATTTTTGGAGGCAGTTTTCTCAATTTCTATCAAAAAATTTCGACCAATGCTTTTCGTTTGTTTTCTCTGAAAATGCTAATATGGTACATATTTCTTGTTTTAAAAACAAGAAATAAATAAATTTTAAAGATTTTTTTTTCTTCAATTTTTCATCTATTTTTACCTTTTTTTTTTACAAATAATTCATCTTATCATTCAATTTTACTTCATTTAATATTATTTAAAAACAAGCCGCCAATACAGGAAAAAATTTACCTCAGACGCCAAACCCATAAGTCGGCGTAAGATATATGATTTTGTTTCCATCAAAGTTGAAAAATATGTGAAAATTAGTACTTCGGGAAAATAGGTATTCCTGCACGTGCAAAGAATATTATACATTTATTCTATCTTGGTTTTACCGAGACTTGATGACCATTCATCAAAAATGTGATTTTTGTATAGTACCTATATCTTTTGCGCCATTGTGCGACGCAATCTCAGTAGACACCAAGTGGTTCTCAAATGAAGCCTTGATCATTCGCGCGCGCTGGATAAAGCGACGGACATAAGCGAGGACTCGCAACGCCTTGTCGAGGGTGGAAAAACGCTCAAGAATATCTTACGGGGGCCTTCGCAACATGGACCTTGACTGCTCGCTTCTCGAGTTCCGTCTCGGGGGAGTCATTGCCTTTAGTGGGCCACTGCAACGCGGACCTTGCAACCAGGCAGGACCATGCCACTCCAGCCGACTGTCCGCGAAGTCTTAAAGCCCTACCCCCCGGCTAACGAGATCAGCGATTAGCCACGAATGTTGTCCAATGACACGCCGGCTTGTGCAATCAGGCGAGAACAATAGTTGAATCCGTCCAACAATAGAGGGCGGACGCAGGCCCGGGAATCTTCGGAGGAATGGCGTTGGCCATCTTGGACAATAGAACGTCTTCGCACAACTCTAGCCGGGGAAGCGACACTGTCTTGACTGGGGCCACCCGTGTCCTTGCCATTAGCAAGTTCACCTCTACCTTGGACCCGACCTCAACTCGGACATAAATGGTGGCGCCATACGCCTTTTGCGAGGCGTCACAGCGGGAAATGCGGATATGATCGAGTGCCGAGTAAATTTTCCGGAAGTCAACCCATCTCTTGCAGAATTCTTGAGGGAGGACATCGTCCCAGCCTAGAACCTGGGGCAAAATGTCCTGCATAAACATCTTTGCTCGGACAATGAAGGGGCTATCCAGCCGGATGGATCGAATAACTTGGCAATTTGGGAAAGGACTTGACGCTTCGAGAACGACGACCCGAGGACAATTCTGAAGGAGTGAAGAAAAACTCATAAGTCGTCGCCTTCCACCGCACGCCGAGAATTTTGGCCGTGCTCTCGAGAAAATCAGCCCGAAGGAGATGGTCAGTCAGATGTCTGCCAATATCGCCTTGCTATTGGACGTCCACTTCTAAAGTGGGAACCCCGCTGAACCAAGGTCACCCTGGAGCTCTCGGATAGCTGCTTGCGCCTCCGTCTTTAAGTCTGCCCCAGACATGAAATGTCGGATAATCTGACTCGCCTGCGGATACCTCGACTCTTCGGCGAGCTGTAGTAGGACCCGTATTGCCAGGAACTGCTCGTCGTAGAGACCTCGGCCATGTGACCTGTCAAGGTATTCTTGGATCACAGCGTCATACTGGGCTTTGAGTAAGAGATCAGCCGGTGCTCGTTGCGGAGAAATTGAGTCAGAGCAAAGGATCGTGAAGCTGCTAGATCGGAACCCATGTGCTCGGGGTCAAGCAAGGGGAGCGTCACAACATACTTGCCACGATGGTCCCTTTATGTGGTTTTTACGAAGTTGTGATCGCAAAAGGAATCAGACTCGGAGACCGTCTGTGTGGACCTTTCTCCACCAGTGTTTGGTGAGGAGCTGGTCCAGCGAGTCCTCGAGGGCGCAGGTAACTCGCGTGGGGAAGGCGGACACCCTCCCGAGGTCGGCCAAATAGACTGGGCCTGTCAACACCCATCAAAAAATGGTTTTCTGAACGGAAAGGGTTCCTGTTGCCAAAGAGAATTGACAGAAGAATGTCTGATCCTATCAAGACACCGATCTGGGAGCTCTCAAAGAACTTGGGGTGCGCAAGGGGGATGTCCGAAAGATCATTAAGAATATCTTGTGGGATAGGATACGAGGGCAGATTTCCGGCCAGGTGCGGAAGAACATAGGCTGCGGTCTCTAACTGTGTCCCAGGTCTGGAAGGCGATTAAATCGAAGAAATTACACACCTTAGTGAGTTGACCGGTCACGGTTTGGCTTAGGACGGACACTTGGACCTGGATAGTCTTGAAAGGAAATCTGATAAAGTTGAACAGCTGTTCTGTAATGAAGGTTGCTTCGGACCCAGGGTCAATCAGGGATCGCGCTTGGAAGGTGCACCCCAGATGGCACACATTAATAAGGGCAGTGCCCAGTAGAACGGCTCTTGAACCGCAAACGAAGCACATCTGAGAGATCCTCTGAGGCACCAGTGCCTTCTGAAATAGGTGCGGGCCGAGTCCTGGCTGTCGAAGACTAACTTGGAGCGGTTCTCCTGATGTAGTAGGAGCGACCATTTACATCCATTTCGAGGAACCGTGAACATAATCGAATAGGGTGGTTTTCCCTGGAACAGAGATCGCACCCCTTGGGGGCTGAAGCCACCTCGTATTAGTTAAGCCTACGCGGTGGAGACCGCTGGAGTAAACCTTGATGAGGGAACGGGGGTAGAATTGACGGATTCGTCGCTTTTTGCCCTTTGAATACTAATGGCAGCCTTTGGCTTTAATAAATAAATAAAATGGAAAACATAGGCAAATGTAAAGAAATAAACTGATTACGATGTTACTGATGAAAAACGTAACCTAATGTTTTCAAAAAGGCAAGAAATAATAATATGTACCTGAACACAATACCCCACTGTGTGTCGAACAACGAATTGAATTATCTGGTTTTGTTTTCTTTTTATGAATGATGAAAGTCTATTGTTGTAAACATGCACGCACTTTTGCGCGCCACTGTACACTTCAGGGACGCCCGTGATTGCAAAATACTATATCCAGAGCAGAGAACTGCAAGAGTGGCATTATTTGCCACCCTGATCACACTCAACAATTTTGAGCGCCGGTGCCACTCACACCGGTCTTCGCGGGTACATACAAACACCCGCTCAAAATATTCGGGTGTCTGCAAACACCCTGGTACCTGCGCACCCGAATCAATGCGGCACCCTACGTCGCGGGTACACACCGCGTCACACTCGCCACTCATAACGAAGGGTAGAGAAGGCAAACATGCAGAAAAAGGCAAGTGCCTTTTTTTGGTAAACACCCGGGTGTTGTGGTAAACACCCGGGTGTTTTGGTGAACACTTGGGTGTCTGGTAGACATTCGAGTGCCTGTGGTAGGTAACATACGAAAAAGAAAAGTACACTAGGTACTGAAAAACGAAATATATTATGGCCAAAATCTGTAGACTTATCCATTCTTTTTACAGAAATTTAACAAACACGAAATATACATTTCCTTTTTATATCTATTATTATTAGCTTTGTTAAAATTTTTAATATTTAATTACCATATTTAACTTTGTATGTATAATTCTTCTTTTTAAAATGATAAAATAAAACAATAGAAATAGAATTGTCTTAATTAAGTATTTTATAATACATAAGTTTGTTTTCTGTAAAGACATTAGATACATCAAAACGCAATAACATGTGCACGACCTTTTCCTTGGGTGTTTCCATTCACCCTAAATTTTTTGGACCGTGTCTCGCTTCCACCCATACAATTTTTCTGCATACAGAAAAGTACCTGCGGCCGATTATTGCTTGCGCGTCACTCACCCTAAACTTCTTTGCACTGCAGACACCCGGGTGTTTTTGTGCAAGTACAGAAAATCACCCTGGTGGCAAAACACCCGGGTGTTTGTCATTGCTAAAAATAGGGTGTCTCCAAACACCCGGGTGCGGAGACTCCCGGTGTTTAGCGGGTACACTTAGGGTGCCGGTGGCTTGCTGCCGTTCTCTGATCCAGAATTCTTGTTACCAGAAGAAGGCTTTGATAAAAATTTCTGATATCACGTGTTTAGATGTCACTTCAATTAAAAAGTGTTGATACAGTAACATACTGATTTACTTGCTCTGCTTGTTACAAAGTACTTGCGTCCAGTTCAACAGAATACATATGTGTATTCGTCCCACCAAACATATATGTATATTTATATAATGAATACCCGGTTACCAGTAACAACACTGTACAGTTTTCGCGATTTCGATGGACTATGCTCGTGGTATACTTGGATAGATTTGTGTGCTGCAGGATCATTCTTAACTTCCAGAATGGCTCGCCGTAGCGATCTCGCCCCTTGCTTGCATTCAAGGCCGTATCTCACCTGCTTTTTGTAAACTTCAAGTTTATCTTCAAATTCCTTCTTATCACCTTAAGTTAATGTTCCAAATAAATATTTATATGCAGTTCCTACTTACTACTTACTTCCTACTACTCTGTGAGGAAATTATTACCTTAATTTCATGTTTTAATTAAAGTAGTGCTAATATCAGGAGCTTTTTTGAATTGATTTTCATGTTCGGTAATCTTGGTAATTTTCATATATTTTTGTTTGATTTATTTTTTTCTTATGATGTTCATAGTTTAGAGGTATTGTCCCTGTGTGTGTAAATAACAGTTATTCAAGGTTATAGGTACTACTAATTTGTTGGGATGTAGTCAATGGTATTTTCGTCCATGTCAATTTTACAATCAGAGTCAGAGTTGTAAATTTCCCTGGACTGACAAGAGAGGTTTTGAGTTTAAGCTTTTTTAAATTTGCTTATGTGTTTTATAACTTTATAACCCCTATTAGTTTTTGTTTTAAAGCTCCTGTCTTTTCAAATAGATTTACTAGTTTAGCTTTACGTTTCATTGCCTCTTCAACCATTCAAGAAATTCATATTCCATATTCATATTATCTATCTTATGTTATTTTTGGTTTTGCATATTTATGTTTGGTTCCATACTATAAAGAAATATTGGTGCTGGAGTTTTACATGTGGCAACATGGGATATTTCATGATTATTAAGATGGGTGGCTTTTTAAATATTCATTAATTTATCTTCAACGTTTTTGATTCTTTACTTTTCGTTATTTTATTTATGGAACCTTTCTATGTAAGCTATTCCATTTTTAATAGTGGTAATTTCAATATTAATATTCCAAACATATTCCAAAAATTAAACAATTAAAGTTCACGGAACTATTAAAATTATATATTTAAAATGTTGGAGTATGAACTGTATTAAAGATTTTCATTGAGAGGACTGCCTCTTTGCGTTTCAAAAAAAGATACAAATTAATATGTTCCTCCGTCGTGGTTGGTCCTATGGCCTCCTGACGTGCGGATATTCCTTCCCGTGGGATCCGGTACGATGCTGCCACCAGGGATTTATATCTTCTTACGAAGTTTATGTTGGAGGGCGTGACTTTGCCCTCTTTGTCGATCGCTGGCCTTTTGGCTCAGCGAGAGTATTCAAATAATAAAATGATATTTTACGGCTGCGTGCCGGAGTGAATAGCTGCTCTTTATTAAAGCTCTGGCTTAAGACTGAATACAAAAGAATATGAAAGGGTGGATCTACTCTGGCTCCAATGCATCACGCCATAAACCCATGGTCGGCAAGCCGACTCAGCATTTATGCAACATAGCTCGGTACCCCGGATAAGGGGTGTCCGTTTGCTGTTGCTGACCGTTCGTAGCGCGGAGCGCTGAACTCGGTTGGGGCGCGTCAGCATTGTTTATATGAAGTACTAGTGTTTGTGTATTGGTGACAAAAGTGTTGGTACTCTTAGTTGTTAACTACTCCCCCTCTAAGATTATGACCGTCCTCGGTTATATTGAGTTTATCGATGGTTTGTTGAATCTCAGCGGAGGCTCGCCTTCTCCTTAATGCCAGAAAAAGGATGAGTGAACCAATCAGACCAATGTTAATGACTACTCCAGCCGCGAACCAAAGTTTGGGGGGGCCCGCGGCGTCAACCTCGTCTTTGAACCCTTGGATAAAGCGCAGGTTATCGTTGTTCATGCGGTGTAGCAAGGGCATGCTCAGTGCCTGGTCATGGCCGACGATGTTCAGTAGCGGCGATCTTGCTACGCCAGGCTGCTTGTCTATTGTTTTCCGGAAGTTTACGAACTCCGTTCCGTTGATGGTAGCTGATCGTTCGAATGTCACAAGATGTGTTCCTTTGACGAGCACCTCTGGACCGCCGTCCGTGCTGATGCGAGCTGTTGCCTCATTGATGATAACTATGCCGTCATCTATAGGCATTACTGCCCTAAGGTGACTGGATTGCGTGTGGCATTGGGCTGTATTTCCCGCATGGAGTGAGCGGGCGCAGGTTTCGCGTCGGGATCGATCGCAGAAAGTGCTGTGAGTGGTTTCCATGCACTCGGTGAGCGAAAAGGTGTCTTCCTCGCACTCTGCTAAGGGGTCTTCATCGAGTCGCAGGATTGTCTGATAGTGTGATACGGGGTATACGAGAACCTTCTTACATCTGACCTTCACCCTAGGATAGGCTATTAGTATGTGAATAATGCTGTCGGACTGAAGAACCCTAATCTTAGAGGCTTCTAATAAGCTAAATATTGGAGTGTCTTGTTCAATTAATGAGCTCAAATCGGCATGATTAAGGATTGTGGGATTTACTATGTTAGCTTTAGCCAATGTGATTGTGAGAATTAAATTTTTGATCTCTGTTGTCAGCATTCTATTTCTCGCTAGTAATGCCTCATACAAATGCGGGGTGTCGACCAAGTCGTTGTTTCGGGCTTTAATAATTTTGTTCACGGTGTCGGTCAGTTTGTTTATTTATATTTGGGTTTCGGAATTTATATTAATTTGCCTGGAGTTGGAATCTATTAGCTGGGCTTCGGTCATTTTGATCTTTAGAAAATCTGAGGCGTCGGGAGTTCCTGCAACTACCTTAAGAGCTGTACCTAAAAAGTCTAAGCTTCTAGCGATACGGTGGTGTATTTTTAAAACGGACAACAAGTTTATAATGTGATCTGTATCCACGTCTAACAACTTGCGCATATGCGATTGTGGAAAGGAAGCGGACAATTTCTTTGTTTCATCTACCATGTAAATATAATCAGACAGGTTGCTTGAATGCCTCAGGCAATTACGATGCTCGAACACCAATACATCTCCATCTACGACGGGAATGTATTTGGCGTGGGAAAAGTCGGTAATCCGAGCACTTGCCACTGCCAGGGTGATGAGTGTTATGATGGCGAACCTGCAAACCAAACGTAGAATGAGACCACGGCACAAATACTTAAATCTGGCTTACTACTAGGAATAGGCAAATAAAAGTGGGAATTTTATTTGAGGTTGTCCTTGTGGACCACCCTCCCCTTAATGAGAACAGACGTTCCCAGGTCTGCTTGCACCTTTTGTTCTGTGCATAACGGGGTTAGCTTATTTCCTAACCTTTTATTGTTTTTGACAAACACTTCTTCTCCTACCTCAAAAACACGGTTTTGCCTAGCTGGGTTGCATCTTTCGATGTTGTTTTGCTGGGCCTTTACCAGCCTGCCTTTTATGCCTAGGCAGCGATCATCAGAACCCGTGTGGAGAATCTCGACTGGTCTCTCCTGAGTGACAGAATGTAGGGTCTTATTATACTCTATTGTTGCCCTTAATATTAATTCTGTCGTATCGCTGATTTTTTTGTCTAACTTAAGACACCTGGCTATTTCTGTCAAGGTACTGTGGAATCGTTCCACTTGACCGTTTGACAGGCTATGCAGCGGGGCCGCATTTACAATGTCTATGTGGTAGTTGTTTTTAAGTAAGGAGGTGATAGTCTCCGAATTGAAGGCGGCTTCATTGTCGCAATATATCATTTTGATTTTGGGAAACAAATTTACGAGTTGAAGCAGGGGCCCCGTGACGTCCACTATTGTTCTGGACAGCACTGGTTGCACTATTGCAAATTTCGAGAACTTGTCAACACATGTTCAGAATGGCTTCTTATCAGTTGAGAAGATATCGATGTGCAACATTTCGCCGGTATAGCCTGGTATGGGTGTTTCCCCGAGCTCTTGTTTTTTAGGATGCCTGTCGTATTTGGCTTTGGTGCATATTTTGCAATTTGCAACCACTTCCTTTGCTAGGCTGCTCATTTTGGGGAAATAGTAATCGCGGAGGACTTGCTTGGTATTCTCCTGAGCCGCCCTGTGTGCACGATTATGTTCTGTCGTGACAATTTCCAACTGCTCATTTCTATTCGTAGCGTCTATAACCATATTCTTACAGTATCGGAACTGCGTAGCTGGGAAATGAGAAATTAAATCATGTTGAAAACTTGCTAGGGTGGGCAGATCGCAGTGTATCGCATTCACGACTTCGGGGTTTACGACCTCCTTCAGCATTTCCAAAATGGTGCTTTTGTCGGCGAAATTGATAAGGTGGCGAGTTTTACTACGAAACAACACCAAGCTTCGTTTTAGTCGGAAACGTGCTTCTTCTATAACAATCTGATTTCTGAAGCAGTTCACCGGTTGGTCTGTCGTTTCGACCGTGTAGGTCAATGACAGTTCGCTGTGGATAGTCGCAGCGTCTGACTGAGGCTCATTTTGTAGGGCATTAATGTTCTGCCTAGAAAGAGCGTCAGCCACATGGTTATCTTTACCTGGTTTGTAGTGGATTTTTGCGTTATGATCATCGATATACGCTTTCCATCTTTTTATCTTCGGATTTGGATTCCGATCGGACACCGCGAATGTCAGCGGCTGATGGTCCGTATAAATATTTATATCGCGAGTGCCGTAGAGGTAGTGTTGTAACTTGCCCAAGGCCCACACTATGGCCAACAATTCTCTTTCATTTGTGGCGTAGTGTGACTCGCTTTCTTTCAGGGTCCTAGAGATCATAGTGATGGGTCTTTTATCTTGCGATAAAACCGCACCAATACCGTTCGCAGAGGCATCCGTCGTCAGATCGAATGGCTTCTTGAAATCGGGGTATCTGAGCATTACATCTTCAGAAGCCAAGATGTTTCTCAGCCTCTCAAATGCATCTCTGTGCAAATCACTAAACTCAATAGGTGTTTTCTTGGACATGTGTTTGCTGATAGAGCCGTTTACTCCTTTCAGCAAGTCTGTCAAGGGCCTCGCGATCGCCGCAAAGTCCTTCACGAAGCAACGGTAATAACTGGCCAGACCCAAAAATGACCTTAGCTCATACAAATTTGTAGGCTCTGGATATTCCTTTATGGCCTTTACTTTTTCTGGGTCGGTTTTTGCACCTCCATTGGTAACAATAAATCCCAGATATTCAACACTCTGCTTAAAGAAGTGTGTCTTTTCGCTGGATACCTTCATATTAGCATTGCACAGGCTTTTTAAAACCCAATCTATATGCTTGACGTGGTCATTTTCGTTTTCAGAAAAAATAATGACGTCATCTACGTAAACATAGCATGACTTGCCAATTTGGTCTCGTAAGACGTCGTCGATCGCTCTTTGGAAGATGCTTCCCGCATTCTTTAACCCGAACGGTAACCGACAAAACTCATACTTTCCGCCGTTTACCGAAAAAAGGTCTTTTCGAGGTCCTGTTCGGCCAAGTATATTTGGTGGTAGCCAGACTTTAGATCTAACGTCGTAAAGTACTTAGCTTTTCCTAGGTTCGCCAGTATCATGGAGATGTTTGGCATTGGGTATTTATCAGCGATGGTTTTTTCATTAAGTTTCCTAATGTCTATAACCAAACGCTTATCTTTGTTCCCCAATTCATCCTGGCCTTTTTTGTCTACAACCCATGTTGGATTGTTGTAAGGCGATTTAGAGGTTCTAATGATGCCTTTCTGAAGTAAGTCTGCGATTTCTCGCTTAACAAACTCAGATACACCCATTGGATGCGGGTATAGCTTGGAGTATACCGGCTTATCATCGCTTGTTCGAATTCTGGCGACAACAGAGGTGTTAAACGGCAGTGCCTCGTTAGAGGCTGAAAATGCCTTAGATCTGTTTTCGATCATACCTCAAATTGCGCTTTTACAGGCTCTGGTACGGCGATGTCATTTACGTTAGTAAAATTAACATTATCGCAATTATGATGCTGAAGCTTCTCAGAAACAGAACCATAATTTATCGTACCTTTCTCTGCGATGAGTTTTGCTCCTACTTGAGCTAGGAGATCAAATCCAATTATACCATCGAATGGTATATACCATCCAAAAATATTCATTAAACATTTTTGGTGAACCCTGTTAGAACCATGAATGGAACTAACCGTGAAAGGGGAATCGACGGGCACTACATGTTTAAGCTCCTTTACGGGCTTGATGTAGTTTTTCGCCGCCCCTGTGTCATTTAGTATTTTTAGTAGTCTCCCTTGGAGCTGTCGTTCAATGAACGGCAGTCGGGAGCGCTCCCTAAAAAATTGATCTGATCATTTTCATCAGATTCGTCATCTACCTCGGTAACGGCTGCTGCGGCCGCACCATCATACTCGCCGTCATTATTCTCTTCAGCCTGTTGCATAGTGTTCTGCAATTTCTGACGCCTCTGCCCGGTCATGCGAGCGGAGCCGAATCTTTTCTGGCCTCGAGTACTCTCGGCCTTGGCGTTTGTAGGCTGACCGTTTCCAAAGGAGGTCGGTTGCCTATGTTGGGTTACAGTGGAGCCTAACTCCATAGGCTCAGGTGCTTGATTCTGATAGCTGTTATTATTCTGGGCAAAATTATTTTGTTTACCCTGCTTCTTGTAAAAATGAGGGTTTTTCCCTAGGCCGTCCTCGGCCCTGCTATATTTTCCATGCGGCTCCTTTGATCCTTTCGGTGCTCATAGGTGGTTGCCTTGTCCTCTAAAACCTTTGCATATGTATTGGCAAAGTTTGTGCGTTCTATGGTAGCCTCGGACTCCCTAGCCAAAGTTAAAGCTGAGGGCAAATCCTTGGGCTGCGCCGGCAAGACTATGGCCCTTAAGGGTTTCCTAAGACCGGCAATAAATGCGTGGAGAGCATCCTCTCTAACTTCATTATTAAACAGAATCGCACTGTCCGGTTCGTGAGTCATAACGATCTTGTTTGTTATTAACGTCAATCGTTTCTCTACATCGTCGTAATATTCCATTAAGCTAAGCTCTCCTTGCCTAACTGTTTCGAGTCCCTGCCTAAGCACGCGCAGCGACGTTTTGTCCGCGTAGGTACAATCCAGTCGAGCAATAATGGCATCTCGCTGGCCCCCTAACTTTGTTCCTGATAATCGAGACAGCTTGGTAATGTGCCTCGCTACCGTCATACCGTTTGAAGATTTCGTATGCGTCTACGGCTGACTGCCGCCATGACACATAGTCGTCCTGTTCCCCCGAAAAGTCTGGCAAGGTCTTCACAATGTCAAGCTTGACCTCGCACCGTACGTCAGGGTTTGGGATTATTTTTTTGTATGCCTCTACCTGTGGTGCTTCTACACGCAAGTTTTGCATCTGCTGTTTAACCTCATCTAATTGTGCCTGGAAGTCCTGCTTTAGTCTGTGTTCTTGTTCAGCCAAAGCCTGGCTAACAGCTCCAGCTATAATAGCTTGTAGCTGTGCGGACAAAAACCTACTGGCTCTGAACTAAACTCGTCGTCACTAACGTCTTCGACTTTTATGTTTCTATATGCCGTCCAACTCATTTACCATTGGTTGACACCACGCAAATTAATTCTTTCCGAGCACGGTCGATCGGCTATGCGAGGCGTGATATTTGCACGCGCGAGAAATATAAGGCGACACAAAGGGAAAAAGGTGTTTCCCCTAAAAACGACAAAGAAAAGGTCTGCACAGAAGAAATATTTATTCCTTATTAATTTCTTTGGGCAATAGCTCAAAGTAAAGTAAAGTAGAATTTACGTTTGGTAAAAGTAACTTGGAGTATGCGACAGAATTTACTCTCGTAAAAAGTAGGCTGTGTAAAATCAATGGGTCGAGGTAAAGTAAAGTAGAATTTACGTTTGGGGTATGCTACAGAATTTTCTGTTGGTAAAAGTATGCTGTGGAAAATAATGCTCCCTAAAAGCATGCAAAAAAGGGCTGTTAGCTTTTTTATTTATTTAATATTCCACACAAAATTCCTTAGGTTGCCGAGTGACTTCACTAATCAAACTTACATGGCCTGTACTCTTAACTACGTTGTTATGTTAAGATATTATTAGGTGCGGGTACTAAATGTACGTTGGGCGCCAATTAATATGTTCCTCCGTCGTGGTTGGTCCTATGGCCTCCTGACGTGCGGATATTCCTTCCCGTGGGATCCGGTACGATGCTGCCACCAGGGATTTATATCTTCTTACGAAGTTTAGGTTGGAGGGCGTGACTTTGCCCTCTTTGTCGATCGCTGGCCTTTTGGCTCAGCGAGAGTATTCAAATAATAAAATGATATTTTACGGCTGCGTGCCGGAGTGAATAGCTGCTCTTTATTAAAGCTCTGGCTTAAGACTGAATACAAAAGAATATGAAAGTGTGGATCTACTCTGGCTCCAATGCATCACGCCATAAACCCATGGTCGGCAAGCCGACTCAGCATTTATGCAACATAGCTCGGTACCCCGGATAAGGGGTGTCCGTTTGCTGTTGCTGACCGTTCGTAGCGCGGAGCGCTGAACTCGGTTGGGGCGCGTCAGCATTGTTTATATGAAGTACTAGTGTTTGTGTATTGGTGACAAAAGTGTTGGTACTCTTAGTTGTTAACTTACATACGTATCGCAGCTCAACAGAAATATGACGAGTCAGTGAATTAAGTGTTGCCCTCTCCACGTTCAGGAACTGGAACTGCTGAACGATGGACGGAAGCCGACGTTTAACAAATATAGGGGTACGTCATTTATTAACGTTACATTTGTCAGCAGCCTCTCACTGGAGGGCACGTCTTGGAGACGGCGGAGAAGAATACCTGGCCGTTCAAGCATGGGATACCAGGAAGATAGATTCCCTAGTAATCCCAAATTGGGATGCAGAGAGCAATTTGCGATGCAACCATGACAAGGAAGACAAAGGTACAGCGCAAACCACCTATATATTGGTTGAGTGCCACCCTAACTCAGCTACGGTCTAAATGCCTTAGGGCTAGGAGAACGGTGCAACGAGCCAGAGACAGTACCCACCACATGAAGCTTATGGAGGCTTTTAGACAGAAAACGTTTAGAGTTCAAGCACGGGTCCTGGTTAACATAGGGCAAAGAATATAAAAATATTTTTTAAAAGTGTGGGATGGCAGCATTTTGCGGTTTGTGGGCGTGGCAAAAAGTTTATTGGCAAATCGATAGAAATTTACAAGACTAATACAAAAATGAAAAAATATCCAAACATTTTACAAAAGTGTGGGCGTGGCAGCTTTGGGCGGTTTGTGGCCGTTAGAGTGGGCGTGGCAAAAAGTTTTTTTGGCAAATCGAAAGAAATTTACAAGACTAATACAAAAATGAAAAAATATAAAAACATTTTTCAAAAGTGTGGGCGTGGCAGTTTTTTTACTCTACGAGTAACAGGTATAATAACACAAGCTGTAAATCAAACTGTTGGCAGAACGTTTCTTGGCAAATCGATAGAAATTCACAAAACCAATATAAAAATGAAAAAATATCAAAACATTTTTCAAAAGTGTGGGCGTATCAGCTTTGGGCGGTTTGAGGGCGTTAGAGTGGGCGTGGCAAAATTTTTTTTGATAAATCGATAGAAAATTACAAGACTAATACAAAAGTGAAAAAATTTCAAAACATTTTTCAAAAGTGTGGGCGTGGCAGTTTTGGGCGGTTTGTGGGCGTTAGAGTGGGCGTACTTTTCAACGCATCTAGTATACCCTTTTACTCTACAAGTAACGGGTATAATTATCCTTCTTTTCTCTACATTCCACAACAAGCATATTCTAACGATGACCTATTAATATTACAGCAAAAAAAATTTAAACTCAACAGTTGTTTAGCTGTTGAGCAATAGCTGTTGCGAATAACAAATAGCATAATAATTTCCGATACTGTTTATTTTGTTTATTGTACTGGCAGCTAGGGCCGACCAAGAGTTTTATCGAAATCACAAGTTGAGTCTTGCCGAAAAACGAAGAAGTGACAATTGGCGGGACAGACAGCCGAATGCTGCGCCCAAGCTTAATGTAGGTAGATAACAAAGAGAAGAAGGAATGAGCGTCGTACAGATAAATTCCTGCGAGAACAGCGGTTTGCACTATGGGCATCGCAACTGCTACTACTGACTACTTCGGCTTACAATATTAAGAGTATAAGATTAGTCTACTGCATAGTTTTGGCGGCTGCATAACCCAACAACAATTTTAAATTAAATTTATACGACAAAAGACATACTGCCACAGACTCAAAAATGTTATCTAGAACACTGCCGATCCCTTAAAGACAGATTTACACAAACTAAAGTAACAGAGTTTTTTTGCAGTGCCCAATGTTCAACACACGATATTTTCAATAGTATATAGTATAGTATATTGGTATTCCTAATCTGTAATACTATTGAAAATATTGTGTGTTGAACATTGTGCACTGCAAAAAAACTTGGTTACTTTAGTTTGTGTAAATCTGTTTTTAAAGGAGATGGGAAAATAAAAATGTCATCTATAAATCTAATTTACCTGATAAGCCTACAAGAAATCGAAACAGTGGTCAAGTGTTCGTACACAATAATAAAAATAGTGTATGTAAATAAATGCTGTTGTTTTTGTAAGCTAAACAACAACAACATTTTTTTTTCTATCATATAGAGAAAAAAATTATCTTTCAGAAAAATATATGTTTGTATGTGTTATCTGCATTATCTTCACATATATTGTGTGCTAAACATTGCATATGCGTAAAAACACCAGCCGTGCGAATTAATAGTGGTCAAGGCTCATAGTTCCTGAGATCTTGACGTTCATACAAACAAACTGACGGACAGCCGGACAGACATGCGGACGTACGTAGCTCCTGAGATACGGACAGACGGCGAGCCGCGACGTGGCCACATCGACTCGGCTATTGATCCTGATCAAGAATATATATATTTATATGGTCGGAAACGCTTCCTTCTGCTTGTTACATCCTTTTCAACGAATACCGCCCTTTTACTCTACGAGTAACAGTTATAATTATGGTATCCAGCTTCTGCATTACAGAAATTTGTTTTTGATTTAAAAAACGGTTCTTTAAATCTAAAAAATATTTATTGAATTCACGAAGAAGAAATTTGATGACGAACGTCTAATATATATTGTACATTTTATATACTAAAAACAAGAGAGAACGCTATAGTCGAGTTCCCCGACTATCTGATACCCGTTACTCAGCTAGTGGAAGGGAGAAGGAGAGTCTTAAACACAATTTTTGGCGGTTTGTAGGCGTAATAGTGGGCGTGGCAGAAAGTTTTTTGGCAAATCGATAGAAATTTACAAGACCAATATAAAAATGAAAAAATATCAAAACATTTTTCAAAAGTGTGGGCGTAGCAGCTTTGGGCGGTTTGAGGGCGTTAGAGTGGGCGTGGCAAAAAGTTTTTTGGTAAATCGGTAGAAAATTACAAGACTAATACAAAAATGAAAAAATTTCAAAACATTTTTCAAAAGTGTGGGCGTGGCAGTTTTGGGCGGTTTGTGGGCGCTAGAGTGGGCGTGGCAACATGAATCGACAAACTTGCGCTGCTTTTATGTCTCTGGAGTCTGTATGCTTAATCTCAACTTTCTAGCTTTTGTAGTTCCTGAGATCTCGACGTTCATACGGACGGACAGACGGACAGACGGACGGACAGACGGACATGGCCAGATCGACTCGGCTATTGATCCTGATCAAAAATATATATACTTTATATGGTCGGAAACGCTTCCTTCTGCCTGTTACATACTTTTCAACGAATCTAGTATATCCTTTTACTCTACGAGTAACGGGTATAATAAACGATTTTCAGCTTATTTAAAAGCTAACTTTGCTTAAATCTTCAACAAAATATTACTGTTACAATTCTACAATTTTTAATTTTTTGTGTTTTCTGCAAACAGTGCACCATCAAAAAATTATCCATGCCGACATAAAGCCTGGGAATTTATTATTAACCGAATTTGGACATGTAAAAATAGCTGATCTTGGGGTATGCAATGAGTTCCTTGGAGAAGATGCAACAATAAGTAATGGATCAACGGCTGGAACTCCAGCTTTTAGGGCTCCAGAAACTCTAATCCCTGGACAGGTAAACCGTTTCTTAGATCATAATCAAATTATACAAATTATTCATTCTTCATTCAATTTTTTTATTTTAATATTTAGAACCAATATTGTGGAAGGGCGGCAGATGTCTGGGCCTTAGGTGCAACTCTGTATTCCTTGATATTCGGAAATGTACCGTTTTTGGCAGATTCAGTGCCCTTACTGTATGAAAAAATTAAACAAGATTCTGTCAAATTTCCAGAAAACCATAAAGTAACTGAAATTTTAAAAAGTTGCATAGTTCAAATGTTGGAAAAAAATGCGACGCACAGAATTACGATTCCCCAGTTAAAGGTGCTAAACGAAGAGATTTTTTATCTAGATATTAATATTTTTATTTTCAGACTAATAATTGGGTAACTTCTGGTGGGTACTGTCCCTTGCCTACCGAAGAAGAAAATTGTTGTTTGGTACAAGTAGACGACGAAGACATAAACTCCGTCGTGCGCAGCATTCCTAAATTAGACACACTTATATTAATAAAAACGATGTTAAAAAAGCATTCATTTGGCAATCCATTTGTAAAAGGCTGTTCTGGAAAATCAGCAACACTTACGGGGTGCTCAAGGATAGAACGGTTTATCCGCGCAGGTCGATCTAATTCAGCGCCTGGTTCATATCGGATGTCAACAGCCAGGTATAATATTTCTGATTAAAAATAAACTTTAGTAATACGCTTTTTATTTATATTCAGACAGCCTTCGTCAGATACTCTCCTGCCATCACTTAAGGAACATTGCTCTTCTCAATGTAATGAAGAAATTCATAGTTTTGATTATTAGAACCGGCTAACTATTACTTACAAGGAATTTTCCAGCTTATACAGAACCAGTAATTCATATAAACTTCTTGTATAGTCATTTTTTACTTCTTTTCAATTTGACACTTTCCAAAAGCCAAACACTTATAAGAAATATTTATTTTTATTATTGTCAGTTTAATTTCAGATTACGTATATATTTCATTGTGATAAAAATAAATGTAAAATATTATTATGACGTCTTTGGGAAATTAAGGATTTGGCTTGGTCTTTGGTCCTAAACCTGTGTATATAGGTTTTTAAGACCTAAAAGTGAATAGTAATACTTGCTATCAATTTAAATTATTGTTCTAAATAATCAGTTCTGTAACGACGCCTGAAGCGTTTTGGCCCATATATAAATATTTGGCCAGAAAGTATGCTCTTTAAATAGTTCGTTACCAATTATTGCACTTAGGCTGCAGCTGCATCGGAGCATTCGCGATCGAGCTCTGCTAGAGAGCAGACGTGCCTCAAGCCGCGGAACTTTTTGGCATTGTTTCTTTCGCATCGTTTTCTTTTGCGTCGTTTCCTTTGCGTCGATATTCTCGTCTGCCTAGTGCTCGAGCACATTTATTTGCGACATCGTGGCGCGCGGTGTCCGCTATCTTTCTAAGAAAACCACAACAAACGCAGAAGTTTCCAGAAAGGCGTTGCAAGCGCGAGGGCTTGCCCTTGCCCTTGGGCAAGCTGTTTACTTTGCTCTTGCTCTTGGAAGCGAGAATTCACAATAAAGAGAATTTCAACAACTAATGCTGACAAGTTTAAGCTTGCAAAAACCATGGAAGATATTAATTTTTTCTGGACCACAGGCTAACTGTAGTGTTACTGATCAGCAGAGTATGGAGCTACTCCAGCAGAGCTTAGGACTCAACTATTAAACGAATTTAACCATAAGTGGTCAATTTCTGAAGCAAATAAATTCCCCACTGCAACTATCGCTTGCACAACTACAGCTGTTACGTTTACGCTGGCTTCGTCTATGACAACCAGTAGCGTTACCACATCCTTAACTGGTGGAGTTACTTCAGTCGGCAACATGATAGTTGGCGAAAGTTCAGATTCAACTTCTTGCCCTTTTCAGCCCTCGTATGTATCGGTGGCTCCAGCTAAGAAGAAGAACCACAATTCGGTAACTAAAACGATCAAGAAAGGAAAGGCACAGACCGTCCCTGTCGCCAAAGCTCTGCCAAAATCGGCAACCTCCAGCAACCGTTTTTCCGTTCTAGCTCAGGATGAGATGGAAATTGAAAACTTAGCTGCCGCTCATACTTAAACCGTAGCCCAGACTCAAGCTGCCTCAAATCCAACCTCCCGGACAGATCAGTCACAAACAACCAACAATCCGTTGAAGACAAAAAGGCCTTCTCCAATATGTGTGCCTTCCTGTAATAATATTGATGCCCTTGACCAAGCGTTGTGTGCAGTTATCAGCCTGTCTTCGTATTCTTTCAAAATGTCCAGATCTGGCGTAACAAGAATACTTACTGCCGACCCTTGCAGCCTATAGGGCAGCCGTCAAAGTACTATCTGATAACAACTGTCAGTTCTGGCATCACCAACTCGATGAGGAAAAACCTTTTCGTCTAGTAGTTCGAAAAATCAACCCAACTCTTGGTACAGAGCGAGTTAAAAATGCCTTTATCGACTTTGGACATGAAGTATTAAATATTCAATGCCCAAGACAGCCAGACTGGTCAAATGCATCTCCTAGTCAGGATACTCTTGAAGACATACGTACACGACAAGCATGCTTCTTCGTTAATCTCAAGAAGGCTCCTAATAACATGGATGCTTTAAAAAATAAGGATCTTGTACAATGTTTTAGGTGTCAAGATTTTGGGCTCACGAAAAATTATTGTTTAAAGCGCCCAGTCTGTGGAAAATGTGGTGGTGAGCACCCTACCAACCACAAGGACTGCAACATTATATCACCAGAGGCCTGTAAATGTGCTAACTGTGGGGAGGATCACCCAGCTAGCTATAAAGGATGCAAAGTTCGACAGCAAAAAATTAAGGATCTTAAACCAGAACCACGTTTCCCACCACTTACAACAGCCAATAAGCACTTGTCCTCCATCCGTCAAAACTTCAGTGCTGCTCCTGCAAGAGACAGGTTTTCTCAAGCACAAGGTATTCAAAGAGTGCCTACGTTTGCTGACATTCTCAGAGAGCCACGAAATGACTCGCAGATCCCTCTGATGACAACTAGAAACCTTGGACGTACTCAACATGTTCCTCAGAGAGATTTGCCAACTAATTATTCAAATTCATCAGAACATCTACCTGTTAACGCTAACAGAATAAATAAACTTGAAGATGCTTTGGTTAGCCTCTCCTCAAAAGTTGAACAGCTTTCCACATTTTTTGCCCAATCGGCTGAATCCATCAACTCCTTGAGCATCTTGATCACCAAACTCTTAATTAAGCTAACATGATGCAGCAGGATATTCGCCTCGGATTATGGAACGCACGGGGAATCGAGAGAAGTACAAATGAGCTTCATCTTTTCCTCTCTGCCAATCGCATAGATGTTATGCTCATCACAGAAACTTATCTTCAAGGTCAAAGACGAATCTACATTCCAGGTTTTGTCTGCCACAAAGTTGATCATCCCTTGGGTGGTCGTCAGGGAGGAGCTGCCATCTTGGTCAGACATGATTTGGAGCACCACAAATTGGACGAAGCATTATCTACAAACATTCAGCTTGTCCAAATTCGTATATTAACATCAACTGGACCTATCACAGTGGCTGCAGCTTATCTTCCCCCCAGGATGAGCTGGACGTCTATTGACTTTGAAATTATGCTTCAACGATTGGGTAGCAAATTTATCCTTGGAGGTGATTTTAATGCAAATACTAGCTACTGGAAATCCGAGCTTTTACTCCTATAACACGCAATTAAATCCCTCAGCCCTGGACTTTTTTGTGACAAATGGTATAGCACAAAACAGAACATCTGTGAAGAATATCTACGAGCTGTCATCAGACCATATTCCGATTGTGGCCACACTGTTTGAAGCACCTCAACATATCCAGACTAGGAAGCGACTTCTTCCCCCTGGTGCTAACATTAAAAAGTTTCAAAATGAGCTCGAAAAGTCCGTCTTGCTTAATTTAGAAATCAACTCGACTGGGGATGTTGATCACGCTATTGACGTTTTAATGGCCAAAATTAAAACTGCCGGAATTGTCGCTGCTCCCTCTAATGCGCATCGCCCTCACGCTCGTCCTTCTAGCCTATCATCTGCTGCTGCTGCGCTACTAAACCTTAAGAGAAGAGTAAGAAGAGAATTCGTGACCACAAGGGACCCTAGACTAGATAGGATCTTCAAACGGCTGGCGAATCGTTTGCATAAAGTCTTGGCTGTTGACAAGCAAAATGAGATCGATAAGCAAATGGATAGTTTAAGCCCAGACGCTTCAACCAATTACGCTCTATTTAAGATCACCAGGCGTTTTAAAAGGCAAAGCAGTGCAAATGCTGCTATCAAGGATCCTGCTGGTGGCTGGTGTTACTCAAAGCAATAACGGGCTGAAGCATTTGCTTTAAGCCTGGAACAGAGGTTTAGACCCTTAGATCTAAGCTCCACCGATTTCCATAGTCACGTTACCGAAGCACTCGATCAGCCCTTACAGTTGCAACTCCCTTGTAAGCCTGTTATACTAAGTGAGGTCAAAGAATTGGTGTCCAAGCTAAACAGCAAAAAGGCGCCTGGTGAAGACGGGCTCGAAATCAGGACACTCAAGTTGCTGCCCACCAAGGCCCTCCTGTTTATCACACTGATCTTTAACTGCTGCACAAGACTCAGGCCTGGAAGAATGCAGCAGTTACAATGATTCACAAGCCAGACAAGCCACCATCGGAAGTTGACTCGTATAGACCCATTAGCCTATTACCAGCCCTTGCCAAAATGGTTTTAGAAAACAGCACGGCACCCCGGAACAGCTCAACCGAGTTGTTAACTTCGTTCTGGAGGCAGTTGAGACCAGAGAATACGTCTTTCTTGACATAAGACAAGCATGCGGGTTTGCTATATAAGCTAAAACAAATTATTTCTCCTCAGCTTTTCCTTCTTTCAAAAAGCTTTCTGGTGGACCGCAGCTTTTCGGTACTAGTTGATGGGCATGCTTCCGATAGAAAACCTATTAAAGCCGGCGTTCCTCAGGGTAGCGTTTTAGGCCCAACGTTTTACTCGCTCTTCACCTCAGATATGCCTTCGATATCCTGCCTTGAACCCGAATTTCAAAGTAATGCCCTCCTTGCCACTTTTGCAGACGATACGGCATTCATAACCAGGAGTCCTTCCGAAATTGAGGCCACTGAAATTCTTCAGAGCTACCTGGACCAGTATTCCAACTGGGCTAATAATTGGAATATTGGCATAAACAGCTCCAAATGTGTTAATGTGACGTTTTCGAACAGGCGTAACAACTGTCCCGGAGTGACCTTGCAAAATGTCACCCTTGTGCACAAAGCTTTCCACAAATATCTTGGACTGGTTTTGGATCGACGCCTCACATTTAGCCGCCACACTACCATGGTCACGCAGGCTCTCAAAAGCTAGACGAATGGACTGGCTACTCAGACAGCGTAAACTCTCGCTACCCAATAAAGTGAGGATATACAAAACAAGATAGAACGCTATAGTCGAGTTCCCCGACTATCTGATACCCGTTACTCAGCTAGTGGAAGGGAGAAGGAGAGTCTTAAACACAATTTTTGGCGGTTTGTAGGCGTTATAGTGGGCGTGGCAAAAAGTTTTTTGGTAAATCGATAGAAAATTACAAGACTAATACAAAAAGACTAATTCAAAACATTTTTCAAAAGTGTGGGCGTGGCAGTTTTGGGCGGTTTGTGGGCGTTTGAGTGGGCGTGGCAACCTGGCGTGGCAATCGACAAACTTGCGCTGCGTCTATGTCTCTGGAGTCTGTATGTTTAATCTTAACTTTCTACCTTTTGTAGTTCCTGAGATCTCGACGTTCATACGGACGGACAGACGGACGGACAGACGGACATGGCCAGATCGACTCGGCTATTGATCCTGATCAAAAATATATATACTTTATATGGTCGGAAACGCTTCCTTCTGCCTGTTACATACTTTTCAACGAATCTAGTATACCCTTTTACTCTACGAGTAACGGGTATAAATATCCTTGCTCCAGTCTGGATGTATGGTATCCAAATCTATGGGATAGCTGCCAAGTCCCATTTGGCGAAAATTCGCGTAGCACAAGCAAAAATTTTGCGTAGGCTTTCAAATTCCCCGTGGTATCTGAGGACAAGGAACATTGAACGTGACCTGAAAGTTACTCCCATTGGCGACGCTATCAATAAAATATCTGAAAGATACGGAAATCGGCTCCGATGCCATCCTAACCAACTAGCCAGCTGTTTATCTACCCCACGTGTCCCTGTACATCGTCGCAGAAGGGGTCCACTGAGGAGATTCCCCATTGATCTCACATATCAAAAAATATCATAAAATAATTCTATAGGAAATAAAAATAAAATTAGTTCTAAGATATAATAAATGTTAGATTAAGCGCCCCATTTTGTAATCAATTTGATCAAGCTGTCTATAGTTATAATGGTAGCAATAAGCAAATTTAAAATCCAATTAATAAATAGATAAAAAAAAAAAAGCATCGGAGCAACCGATAGTGAGCAGCTGTAACAGAGTCGCAATCCAAAGCTCAGCTTTGGAACCACGGCCAACTTCACTGTCCTGAGATCAAATTCCGGCGTCATTCTTTTCTTGGAAAATTACGAAGCGACCACACGCATTTTAATCGAGTGCGGGTTCAATATAACTAAACATAACCTCAGCGACTTAGTGCTTTTTTCCCACGAGGGAAAATTTTCTCAATTTCTAATAAGTTGGCGAAAGGCAAGGTAAGCCACAAAATGCCCATAGTTTTCAGTCGTAATTCTGACAGTATCTTTGTTTCGCAACCGTTCGATATAGGAAGTGTCCAGAGGAGCACCCCTTTCAGACGCAGCGGACAAGACGGCAGAGCGCCCTCTCAGCCATTGGCAGCTGAGGAATCAACGGACTACGTGTTCCAGAAGCAGCAGCGCCGGACCCGTTCGCCGATTATGATTTTTCGCCCCGTCCAGCGGAGCACCCCTCTCGCAGGGCAGCGGGCACCAGCAACATCATCGCCTAGAAAGGCGCAGCAGCTAGCTCGGCCGCCAAGGAAGTAGAGCTAAGCCTCCCCGTCCGGCGGAGCACCCTCTTCGGCCAGCCGAACATCGAGGGAATTTAATCTCCAAGTGTAGTCAGAAGAATAAAAGGGAATAAATAGTGCGGATGTAGTCCTTCAGTGTTCTCAGTGCAGTCGGCATAGCCGTAAAGGTGGCCAAAAGGCAGATTTAAGTCCCATACTCGTGTCCGAACCCCGGCTGTTAGATTTGGATTTGTAAAATGTGGGTTTTTCGGCCCCATACAGTGAGACGTACCTTTATTAAAAGCGAGCCACACATTAGTTTTATAAACGGTCGCGAGTTCCCCAATTTCGACGAGAGCCATGCTGCCAATGCTTGTTTACGTTAATTACACTGCGAGAAAGAATTTTGAAGTTAATTTATTGGAATTACAAATCAAATTATTATTAACTGAAAAAAAAGAGAATCATTGAAATGAGATGAAATGGAATGGAATTGAACAAAACAAAAAATGCGTATATTTAAAATAAATTTTTTTTTTAATTTAAAAGTTTTGGAAGTTAAGAAATTGTATCATAAAAATGATTTAGCCGTCTCGTTAAAATTTTATTAATAATTAAGCAGTCGTGAACTAATACGGTTTTAAGTTTAAGAGAAAGGTTTAAAACTTTTAGCTGGCTACATTAAATTTAAATTAAACCTTGGCGATCATTAGTCGCATTCGTTTACAGCCACCGCTCGGGAGATCGATCTTTCGCCGCTGGGAAAAAAAATGATTTCACTGTGAGTAACAACAAACAAAGAATATAATTATTGCCTAGTACTTGGCCAAACATTTTAAGTTAAACAAAAGTCATTACACAACGCCTATATTTGCCAGTTAGCCGCTAAAAATAAATTGATAATTAAAATCTTCACCTCAAAATCAGTTAAATCTGCTTAAAACTGAACCAAACAGAACCGACTTATCCTCGTTAAAAGTATAAATATTTTGAAATATAAAAATTAAACTAAATCTAGTTAGAACACCAAGTACACGAAATAAAAGTTTAGGGAATTTATAAAGAAAGTTTATTTAAAGAAGAAATTAAAATATTAATCAAAACTATTAATTAACCTAAGAGAATCCCAATGAACGTATATATATATTTATAATTAAAACGTAATGATACCGTTACTGTAATCCTTATTTAGCATGCACTATTCAATTAAGTATTGTTTTGTATCTTTTGCTTTATATTTGGCTTATTATTGGTGATCTAAATCCTACTCTTAGGCATTGCCTTATCCAACCCATTTTGTACGCCTGCAGAGGTTTGCGATATTAAGAAGGAAAATTTATTATGCTGTTAGACTTAATTATTATTATTAAAATGTATAATTATTTTTATACCCGTTACTCGTAGAGTAAAAGGGTATACTAGATTCGTTGAAAAGTATGTAACAGGCAGAAGGAAGCGTTTCCGACCATATAAAGTATATATATTCTTGATCAGGATCAATAGCCGAGTCGATCTGGCCATGTCCGTCTGTCCGTCCGTCTGTCCGTCCGTATGAACGTCGAGATCTCAGGAACTACTAAAGCTAGAAAGTTAAGATTAAGCATACAAACTCCAAGGACATAGAATCAGCGCAAGTTTATCGATTCATGTTGCCACGCCCACAAGCCGCCCAAAACTGCCACGCCCACACTTTTGAAAAATGTTTTGAAATTTTTTCATTTTTGTATTAATATTGTAATTTTCTATCGATTTACCAAAAAACTTTTTGCCACGCCCACTCTAACGCTCACAAACCGCCCAAAACTGCCACGCCCACACTTTTGAAAAATGTTTTGAAATTTTTTCACTTTTGTATTAGTCTTGTAATTTTCTATCGATTTACCAAAAAACTTTTTGCCACGCCCACTCTAACGCCCTCAAACCGCCCCAAGCTGATACGCCCACACTTTTGAAAAATGTTTTGATATTTTTTCATTTTTATATTGGTCTTGTAAATTTCTATCGATTTGCCAAGAAACGTTCTACCACGCCCACTATAACGCCTACAAACCGCCAAATACTGTGTTTAAGACTCTCCTTTTCCCTTCCACTAGCTGAGTAACGGGTATCAGATAGTCGGGGAACTCGACTATAGCGTTCTCTCTTGTTTTGTTTGAACTCGGCAGATGGTTTTGCAGTCGTAAGGGGTATCAGAAGGGATCACCCGAGTGAGACTCGAAGATGGTGATCATAGGTTGGGCGGGTCTCCGATGACGTAATAACACCGACGTCTGATTACCGAATTTCCCTCCACTTTTCTTTCTCTAACCGCTTTAACCGTCTCTTTTAAAATTTTTTTTAAATTCTTCGTCCTTGCGATGCAACAGCTGACCTCTCGCTTGAGGCAATCAATTCTTAGCGAAAGTTGGTAAAGGTGACTAAAAAAGATTTGAAAGTCATGGTAGTGCTTACGGTGAACGAGTTGTGAGACGATTGCATTGATGTGGAGCTGAACTACGAATGGTGAGTCATTGAGGATGCAGAGGGAGAATGTCCTTTTTCCAATTTTGAAGCCGTATCATGTTTTCCAGGATTGTTTCGATACGATTAAAAAACGGGAAGGATGCGTCCAGAGCCAGAGAATGAAAAATAAAAGGAAACACTTTCTTCTGCCTGTTACATACTTTTCATACATACACCCTTTAACTCTACGAGTAACGGGTATAATTACGTGCCACATTTTTGAAAATTTTTTGTTCTCTATGCATGCACGCATCGCTGCCAAACTTCGCAAGGGAAAATAAACCAAATGGTTTGCATTCGCTACAAAACCATCGTGTTTTTATTTTCGCAAAAATAGCTATTACCTTAACAAATAGCTTATCTTGGCGTATGCAATGAATTCTTTGGAGAAGATGCAACAATATGTAATGGATCAATGGCTGGAACTCCAGCTTTTCGGGCGAATCGTCCTGGACATGTAGACCGTTTTGTAGATTGAAATATAAATTAATTTTAATCTTTAGTCCAATTTTCTGATTATTTATAACCAATATTGTGGAAGGGCTGCAGATGGGTAGGCCTTAGGTGCCACTGTGTATTCCTAGATATTCGGAAATGTACCATTTTTAGCAGATTCAGTTCCATACTGTACGAAAAAATTAAACAAGTTTCCAATTTCCAGAAAAACATTAGATAACCCATATTTTAAAAAGTGAAAAAGTTTAAGAGTTGGGAAAAATCCGACAGACAGAATATATTTTGTATATAGATATTATTTTTATTTTAAGGCTAATTAATGGGTAACTTCTGGAGGGCGCTATCCGTTGCCTATCGAAAAAGAAATTTGTTGTTTGGTACAAGAAGACGACGAAGACATAAACTCCGCTTATATCAATAAAGACGATGTTAAGCATTCATTTGGCAATTCATTTGTAAAACGGAATATCACCAACATTTGCGGGCGGCTTAAGGATAGAAAGGTTTATCCGCGGACTTTATATAGAACCAGTATATATATATCAGTTTATTTAGCAGTTTATATATACCAGCCAAAAGCCAAACATTTTTAATGTGAGGAGTCTAGCAACAGTAAAGATGACTGGAATGCGAGAGGTGCCAATGGCGGCCTGGTCGAACGGTAAATAAAATACTTTGGACCCCAGTAAAGCGTCGAGGCCATGAACTAACTAACGCCACCTAAAAACTCTAGTTTTGCATTGCCTTAACATGAACATATGAACATAATAATGCATAATAATTTTCAAATATGATTATATCCGTTACTCGTAGAGTAAAAGGGTATACTAGATTCGTTGAAAAGTATGTAACAGGCAGAAGGAAGCGTTTCCGACCATATAAAGTATATATATTCTTGATCAGGATCAATAGCCGAGTCGATCTGGCCATGTCCGTCTGTCTGTCCGTCCGTATGAACGCTGTGATCTCAGGAACTACAAAAGGTAGAAAGTTGAGATTAAGCATACAGACTCCAGAGACAAAGACGCAGCGCAAGTTTGTCGATTCATGTTGCCACGCCCACTCTAACGCCCACTAACCGCCCAAAACTGCCACTCCCACACTTTTGAAAAATGTTTTGATATTTTTTAATTTTTGTATTAGTCTTGTTATTTTCTATCGATTTACCAAAAAACATTTTGCCACGCCCACTCTAACGCCCACAAACCGCCCAAAGCTGCTACGCCCACACTTTTGAAAAATGTTTTGATATTTTTTCATTTTTGTGTTGGTCTTGTAAATTTCTATCGATTTGCCAAAAAACTTTTTGCCACGCCCACTATTACGCCTACAAACCGCCAAAAACTGTCACTGTTGAAGACTCTCCTTCTCCCTTCCACTAGCTGAGTAACGGGTATCAGATAGTCGGGGAACTCGACTATAGCGTTCTCCCTTGTTTTTGTATTGGTCTTGTACATTTCTATCGATTTGCCAAAAAAGTTTTTTCCACGCCCACTCTAACGCCCACTAACCGCCAAAAACTGTCAGTGTTGAAGACTCTCCTTTGCACTTCCAATAGCTGAGTAACGGGTATTAGATAGTCGGGGAACTCGACTATAGCGTTCTCCCTTGTTTTTGTATTGGTCTTGTACATTTCTATCGATTTGCCAAAAAAGTTTTTTCCACGCCCACTCTAACGCCCACTAACCGCCAAAAACTGTCAGTGTTGAAGACTCTCCTTTGCACTTCCAATAGCTGAGTAACGGGTATTAGATAGTCGGGGAACTCGACTATAGCGTTCTCTCTTGTTATACCCGTTACTCGTAGAGTAAAAGGGTATACTAGATTCGTTGAAAAGAATGTAACAGGCAGAAGGAAGCGTTTCCGACCATATAAAGTATATATATTCTTGATCAGGATCAGTAGCCGAGTCGATCTGGCCATGTCCGTCTGTCCGTCCGTCTGTCTCTCCGTCTGTCCGTATGAACGTCGAGATCTCAGGAACTACAGAAGCTAGAAAGTTGAGATTAAGTATACAGACTCCAGGGACATAGACGCAGCGCAAGTTTGTCGATTCATGTTGCCACGCCCACTCTAACGCCCACAAACCGCCTAAAACGGCTACGCCCACACTTTTGAAAAAGGTTTTGATATTTTTTCATTTTTGTATTAGTCTTGTAAATTTCTATCGGTGTGCCAAAAATGTATTTGCCACGCCCACTCTAACGCCTACAAACCGCCCAGAGCTACGACGCCCACAGTTTTGAAAAATGTTGTGATTTTTTTTTCATTTCTCTATTTGTTTTGCCCATTTCTATCGGTATCCCAAAAATTTTTTTGCCACGCCCTCTCTAACGCCCATAAACCGCCCAAAGCTGCCACGCCCACAGTTTTGAAAAATGTGGTGATATTTTTTTATTTCTCTATTGGTTTTGCCCATTTCTAACCGCCCAAAGCTGCCACGCCCACACTTTTGAAAAATGTTTTGATATTTTTTCATTTTTGTATTAGTCTTGTAAATTTCTATCAATTTCCCAAAAAACTTTTTGCCACGCCCACTCTAACGCCCACAAACCGCCAAAAACTGTCAGTGTTGAAATTTCTTCTTCGCACATCCACTATCTGAGTAACGGGTATCAGATAGTCGGGGAACTCGACTATAGCGTTCTCTCTTGTTTTATATTGGAATTATTGTAATTAGAGTATTTAGCGTGCGACGTGTGAAAAATATAAGAAGGCAATGATTCTTTGGTGCTTATGTCCGCTCTTCGTGCTTCAAGAAATCAATTTTGCAATAAACAGTTTCCATATTTTTATTTATTTTATAAATATTATTTTTCTTTTTGAATTATATTTATGAAATATTTATTTTTTAAATGTAATTTCTTTTTTTTTGGAAATTCTTGGTTTAAATTACAGTAGTTATAATAATTTACTTTGTATACGTTTTAATTATTTACTATAGTTATATAGTCAAATTACTAGTATGAAAATGATTCATTTTCAGTATTTAAAATGCAAATAAGATTGAGTTAAATTATTTTGTTATATTTTATTTTGAGATTTTTTAAAAAGCGCGCAATTATGGGTGGTATTAAAAGCTCTACGAGTAACGGGTATAAAAAACTTCTTTCAAACCATAATAGTTACGAATCGAAATTGACCAAAACATTAATCAAATTTGTTTTTTAGATCAAAATTGATTTAGTCCCGAAAATCGCACACATGCACACATATTCACTATCTCCTTTATTGTTTTTACTCACACAAGCAAGACAATTTTATTTTTTGATTTTCACGCTCTCAAATTTGGGCGAGCGAAAAGAGAGCAATTTTGGTCGTCACCAAGAAAGTGCAAAACCAATGTATGGCCGTTACGCATCTTGTTATTATAATGTCTTTAATTGGACCTTGCACCCGAGCGAGCAGTGCGCAAAAGGGGGAAATATCGGGATCATCGCGGCCTATAAAGGGACTGCGCAAGCGCAGCTCGGGACAGGCAGTCAGTTAAACACGCGTCGGTCATACGTGCAAGCGCAGAGTACAGGCGCGAGTCGTGCAGTCAGGACAGGGGGATGCGGCCGGACAGTCGAAGCAGATTGAGAAGGCGTGGTCACAGACATAAAGCAAGTGAACGACCAGTAAAGAGTCAGTCAGTGAAAGTCCGGGACGGTGGAGTCATTGGTCGGCACATGTGGCTTGGGGCAGAGCGCTGGCTTGACTCGCAGACGATACACCCTGCCCACATAACATCCTAAGCCCCACTCGAGCCGGCACGGGTACGAAGGAGCGACGCCGCGCATCCGACGGCAAGGACCGTAAGAGTCCATTATCAAAGCGTTATTGAATAAAAGCTAGTCTAATCGGAAACTCCATCTTCTCTTTGGTAGGGCAATCACGCAAATCATAAATTTGGTGGGTCGAACAAACAAACTCTCCCGTTGCAGTTCGGAGCGAGCACAAACTTATAAAACAGTTACAATAAGAAATATTTATTTTTAAAATATTTTTTTGTCTGTGATAAATCACGTTTATATATCTTTGTGATAAAAATAAATTAAGAATATTTGTACGGAGCCAAAACCTTGTCATGCTCGCATAGGTGTACCGCTGCACCTGTAGCGCTCTTCGAGTCTCTATTTTCGACCTTCTTTCTTCTTATCTTTCTGTCCTGACAGTCATTCTCTCCCACCGGTTCACACATGTTTCTTCTTATTTATTATAACCGTAAGGGCGACATATTGGTTACATACACCGCCATACATATATACATTCGTTTACCATTTATATTCGCTGCAAGCAATTTGCCAGTCTGTTACGGAAAGCTCGGTTTGGGGTTTAAAATGAATCCCCAAGTAAAATGGACTTTCAACGTACAATAGCCCAATCTATGTATATTTGAGGCAAATTAATTTAATTTTACTTAAACACTGATCACTAATTATTATGATGCTGATTTACTGGCTTGAGAGGAATGGATAAATTTCTTAAAGTTGGCATTTGATTCGGCGCAGACTTCGTTGAATAAATTGGATTTTACGGAGATCTCGAGTGACCGAAAGTAAAGCCAGGATAAGCTGCTCATCGCAAGTAGGCTTTCGATCTAGGAAGCATCGGTTGCCAAATCTCGTTTGCTTGTTTTTTTTTTCGATCTTGCTAAGAGATATTGAAAAATTACAACATCTACGGTCGGGTTTAGGCGGCGTGGCTCGCTCGAACCCTCGAAAAAAGCTTTGAATTTTATGTGGATGAACTTGTGATTCACAATGGGAAGAGGATTTATAAAGAAATGAGCTGTCTACCTGGGATATTATGAAGCCGTTTTCAGAGAAGTTGGAATAGGGTGATGACTGCCACGAGGAGCAGTTAATCATATTTCACGATGGATCGAATACCGCCAAGGCATGGGGATTAATCTGGGATCCAGTTTCAGAACTTCTATTTCAGAACTTCTATTTACTCGTAGAGTAAAAGGGTATACTAGATTCGTTGAAAAGTATGTAAAAGGCAGAAGGAAGCGTTTCCGACCATATAAAGTATATATATTCTTGATCAGGATTAATAGCCGAGTCGATCTGGCCATGTCCGTCTGTCCGTTCGTCCGTCCGTCCGTATGAACGTCGAGATCTCAGGAACTACAAAACCTAGAAAGTTGAGATTAAGCATACAGACTCCAGAGACATAGAAGCAGCGCAAGTTTATCGATTTATGTTGCCACGCCCACTCTAACGCTCACAAACCGCACAAAACTGCCACGCCCACACTTTTGAAAAATGTTTTGATATTTTTTAATTTTTGTATTGGTCTTATAAATTTTTATCGATTTTCCAAAAAACTTTTTGCCACGCCCACTCTAACGCCCACAAACCGCCCAAAGCTGTCACGCCCAAACCTATAAAAAATGTTTTGATATTTTTTCATTATACCCGTTACTCGTAGAGTAAAAGAGTATACTAGATTCGTTGAAAAGTATGTAACAGGCAGAAGGAAGCGTTTCCGACCATATCAAGTATATATATTCTTGATCAGGATCAATAGCCATGTCCGTCTGTCCATATGAACGTCGAGATCTCCGGAACTACAAAAGGTAGAAAGTTGAGATTAAGCATACAGACTTCAGAGACTAGACGCAGCGCGTTTGTCGATTCATGTTGCCACGCCCACTCTAACGCCCACAAACCGCCCAAAACTGCCACGTCTTCACTTTTGAACAAGAGAGAACGCTATAGTCGAGTTCCCCGACTATCTGATACCCGTTACTCAGCTGGTGGAAGTGCGAAGGGGAGTCTTAAACACTGACAGTTTTTGGCGGTTTGTGGGCGGTTTGTGACAAAAACAGGGTGACCTTTTTAAAGCGGTTCAGCAGGTTGCAGAGGCTACAAACATCGCTGTCTAATGAGATGCAAAGCGGTTACAACGAACCCACTCTTACGGTGAGGCTGGAGCAGATTGATGAGCTGCAAAGTGCCTTCAATGTTCTGCATACAGAACTGGAGGAATTAGATTTCGCCGAAATTGGCAGTGAAATGAGTGAGAGTTTCGATGAATTCATCGTAGAATTCAAGGCTAGTGTGCGCGCAGAAATAGCCAAACGCAATGTGTATTACGCGCCGCACTCGACACTTGCGGAAGGTGTTGTGCCCCACCAGCGGCCGAGGCCGATGCCGTTGCCGCCTGTGCAGCTGCCAACGTTTGGCTGAGGCTACGCAAACTGGGCGGATTTTTACTCCGTGTTCACGAGCATAATCGACAGCCATGCGGACCTCTCCAACATTGGCAAATTTCAGCATCTGCAGTCATGTTTGCGGGATTCGGCGCTGGAAACTAACCGAATATTGGAGATCTCAAACGGCAATTACAAAGCTGCTTAAGAGTTGCTTCAAAAAAGGTTTGATAATCGGCGTCGTGGGAAACGATGGCTGCATTCCTGTAGCAGCGATGTAGGACTTTGGAGCCCGTGGATTGCGTCATGGCAACCTATGCGCCAGGCGTTCAGGTGGGCAGAAATCGTTCGACGCTAGTTGCTACCACCCAAAATTCTCTTCGTTGCATGCTGTGCCATAGTGCAGAGCATTGCCCGCACTTTAGAGACTTAGTGCCAGTAAATCGTCTGCGCGAGGCAAAAAGGCTAAAGGCAGGTCATCAGCTACGGCAATGCAGCTCGAGCCGCTGCCGCACCTGTGGAATCAGGCATCATACGCTGCTCCATCTAGATGGTTCGCCTTCCTCGCAGCCACATATTCCGGTGTCTTCCAGCTCCCACACTGAGCCTTCTTCCCCTCTTTCGACTTCTACTCTAATTGCCCAGGATCTCGGTAGTGACCTTGTGCTGCTAGCCACTGCAACCGGTCGGGACTGTTCGTTCCCTGCAGGGCCTTGTTAGATTCTGGCTCTCAACTGCAAATTATTTTATATATTTTAAAAAGTGAAAAAGTTTAAGAGTTGGGAAAAATCCGACAGACAGAATATATTTGTATATAGATATTATTTTTATTTTAAGGCTAATTAATGGGTAACTTCTGGAGGGCGCTATCCGTTGCCTATCGAAAAAGAAATTTGTTGTTTGGTACAAGAAGACGACGAAGACATAAACTCCGCTTATATCAATAAAGACGATGTTAAGCATTCATTTGGCAATTCATTTGTAAAACGGAATATCACCAACATTTGCGGGCGGCTTAAGGATAGAAAGGTTTATCCGCGGACTTTATATAGAACCAGTATATATATATCAGTTTATTTAGCAGTTTATATATACCAGCCAAAAGCCAAACATTTTTAATGTGAGGAGTCTAGCAACAGTAAAGATGACTGGAATGCGAGAGGTGCCAATGGCGGCCAGGTCGAACGGTAAATAAAATACTTTGGACCCCAGTAAAGCGTCGAGGCCATGAACTAACTAACGCCACCTAAAAACTCTAGTTTTGCATTACCTTAACATGAACATATGAACATAATAATGCATAATAATTTTCAAATATGATTATATCCGTTACTCGTAGAGTAAAAGAGTATACTAGATTCGTTGAAAAGTATGTAACAGGCAGAAGGAAGCGTTTCCGACCATATAAAGTATATATATTCTTGATCAGGATCAATAGCCGAGTCGATCTGGCCATGTCCGTCTGTCCGTTCGTCCGTCCGTCCGTCCGTCCGTATGAACGTCGAGATCTCAGGAACTACAGAAGCTAGAAAGTTGAGATTAAGTATACAGACTCCAGGGACTAGACGCAGCGCAAGTTTGTCGATTCATGTTGCCACGCCCACTCTAACGCCCACAAACCGCCTAAAACGGCTACGCCCACACTTTTGAAAAAGGTTTTGATATTTTTTCATTTTTGTATTAGTCTTGTAAATTTCTATCGGTGTGCCAAAAATGTATTTGCCACGCCCACTCTAACGCCTACAAACCGCCCAGAGCTACGACGCCCACAGTTTTGAAAAATGTTGTGATATATTTTCATTTCTCTATTTGTTTTGCCCATTTCTATCGGTATCCCAAAAATTTTTTTTGCCACGCCCTCTCTAACGCCCACAAACCGCCCAAAGCTGCCACGCCCACAGTTTTGAAAAATGTGGTGATATTTTTTCATTTCTCTATTGGTTTTGCCCATTTCTATCGGGATCCCAGAAATTTGTGTGCCACGCCCACTCTAACGCCCACAAACCGCCCAAAGCTGCCACGCTCACACTTTTGAAAAATGTTTTGATATTTTTTCATTTTTGTATTAGTCTTGTAAATTTCTATCAATTTCCCAAAAAACTTTTTGCCACGCCCACTGTAACGCCCACAAACCGCCAAAAACTGTCAGTGTTGAAATTTCTTCTTCGCACATCCACTATCTGAGTAACGGGTATCAGATAGTCGGGGAACTCGACTATAGCGTTCTCTCTTGTTATACCCGTTACTCGTAGAGTAAAAGGGTATACTAGATTCGTTGAAAAGAATGTAACAGGCAGAAGGAAGCGTTTCCGACCATATAAAGTATATATATTCTTGATCAGGATCAGTAGCCGAGTCGATCTGGCCATGTCCGTCTGTCCGTCCGTCTGTCTCTCCGTCTGTCCGTATGAACGTCGAGATCTCAGGAACTACAGAAGCTAGAAAGTTGAGATTAAGTATACAGACTCCAGGGACATAGACGCAGCGCAAGTTTGTCGATTCATGTTGCCACGCCCACTCTAACGCCCACAAACCGCCTAAAACGGCTACGCCCACACTTTTGAAAAAGGTTTTGATATTTTTTCATTTTTGTATTAGTCTTGTAAATTTCTATCGGTGTGCCAAAAATGTATTTGCCACGCCCACTCTAACGCCTACAAACCGCCCAGAGCTACGACGCCCACAGTTTGAAAAATGTTGTGATTTTTTTTCATTTCTCTATTTGTTTTGCCCATTTCTATCGGTATCCCAAAAATTTTTTTGCCACGCCCTCTCTAACGCCCATAAACCGCCCAAAGCTGCCACGCCCACAGTTTTGAAAAATGTGGTGATATTTTTTTATTTCTCTATTGGTTTTGCCCATTTCTAACCGCCCAAAGCTGCCACGCCCACACTTTTGAAAAATGTTTTGATATTTTTTCATTTTTGTATTAGTCTTGTAAATTTCTATCAATTTCCCAAAAAACTTTTTGCCACGCCCACTCTAACGCCCACAAACCGCCAAAAACTGTCAGTGTTGAAATTTCTTCTTCGCACATCCACTATCTGAGTAACGGGTATCAGATAGTCGGGGAACTCGACTATAGCGTTCTCTCTTGTTTTATATTGGAATTATTGTAATTAGAGTATTTAGCGTGCGACGTGTGAAAAATATAAGAAGGCAATGATTCTTTGGTGCTTATGTCCGCTCTTCGTGCTTCAAGAAATCAATTTTGCAATAAACAGTTTCCATATTTTTATTTATTTTATAAATATTATTTTTCTTTTTGAATTATATTTATGAAATATTTATTTTTTAAATGTAATTTCTTTTTTTTTGGAAATTCTTTGTTTTAAATTACAGTAGTTATAATAATTTACTTTGTATACGTTTTAATTATTTACTATAGTTATATAGTCAAATTACTAGTATGAAAATGATTCATTTTCAGTATTTAAAATGCAAATAAGATTGAGTTAAATTATTTTGTTATATTTTATTTTGAGATTTTTAAAAAGCGCGCAATTATGGGTGGTATTAAAAGCTCTACGAGTAACGGGTATAAAAAACTTCTTTCAAACCATAATAGTTACGAATCGAAATTGACCAAAACATTAATCAAATTTGTTTTTTAGATCAAAATTGATTTAGTCCCGAAAATCGCACACATGCACACATATTCACTATCTCCTTTATTGTTTTTACTCACACAAGCAAGACAATTTTATTTTTTGATTCTCACGCTCTCAAATTTGGGCGAGCGAAAAGAGAGCAATTTTGGTCGTCACCAAGAAAGTGCAAAACCAATGTATGGCCGTTAAGCATCTTGTTATTATAATGTCTTTAATTGGACCTTGCACCCGAGCGAGCAGTGCGCAAAAGGGGGAAATATCGGGATCATCGCGGCCTATAAAGGGACTGCGCAAGCGCAGCTCGGGACAGGCAGTCAGTTAAACACGCGTCGGTCATACGTGCAAGCGCAGAGTACAGGCGCGAGTCGTGCAGTCAGGACAGGGGGATGCGGCCGGACAGTCGGAGCAGATTGAGAAGGCGTGGTCACAGACATAAAGCAAGTGAACGACCAGTAAAGAGTCAGTCAGTGAAAGTCCGGGACGGTGGAGTCATTGGTCGGCACATGTGGCTTGGGGCAGAGCGCTGGCTTGACTCGCAGACGATACACCCTGCCCACATAACATCCTAAGCCCCACTCGAGCCGGCACGGGTACGAAGGAGCGACGCCGCGCATCCGACGGCAAGGACCGTAAGAGTCCATTATCAAAGCGTTATTGAATAAAAGCTAGTCTAATCGGAAACTCCATCTTCTCTTTGGTCGGGCAATCACGCAAATCATAAATTTGGTGGGTCGAACAAACAAACTCTCTGAACTAGCCGTTGCAGTTCGGAGCGAGCACAAACTTATAAAACAGTTACAATAAGAAATATTTATTTTTAAAATATTTTTTGTCTGTGATAAATCACGTTTATATATCTTTGTGATAAAAATAAATTAAGAATATTTGTACGGAGCCAAAACCTTGTCATGCTCGCATAGGTGTACCGCTGCACCTGTAGCGCTCTTCGAGTCTCTATTTTCGACCTTCTTTCTTCTTATCTTTCTGTCCTGACAGTCATTCTCTCCCACCGGTTCACACATGTTTCTTCTTATTTATTATAACCGTAAGGGCGACATATTGGTTACATACACCGCCATACATATATACATTCGTTTACCATTTATATTCGCTGCAAGCAATTTGCCAGTCTGTTACGGAAAGCTCGGTTTGGGGTTTAAAATGAATCCCCAAGTAAAATGGACTTTCAACGTACAATAGCCCAATCTATGTATATTTGAGGCAAATTAATTTAATTTTACTTAAACACTGATCACTAATTATTATGATGCTGATTTACTGGCTTGAGAGGAATGGATAAATTTCTTAAAGTTGGCATTTGATTCGGCGCAGACTTCGTTGAATAAATTGGATTTTACGGAGATCTCGAGTGACCGAAAGTAAAGCCAGGATAAGCTGCTCATCGCAAGTAGGCTTTCGATCTAGGAAGCATCGGTTGCCAAATCTCGTTTGCTTGTTTTTTTTTTCGATCTTGCTAAGAGATATTGAAAAATTACAACATCTACGGTCGGGTTTAGGCGGCGTGGCTCGCTCGAACCCTCGAAAAAAGCTTTGAATTTTATGTGGATGAACTTGTGATTCACAATGGGAAGAGGATTTATAAAGAAATGAGCTGTCTACCTGGGATATTATGAAGCCGTTTTCAGAGAAGTTGGAATAGGGTGATGACTGCCACGAGGAGCAGTTAATCATATTTCACGATGGATCGAATACCGCCAAGGCATGGGGATTAATCTGGGATCCAGTTTCAGAACTTCTATTTCAGAACTTTTATTTACTCGTAGAGTAAAAGGGTATACTAGATTCTTTGAAAAGTATGTAAAAGGCAGAAGGAAGCGTTTCCGACCATATAAAGTATATATATTCTTCATCAGGAGTCGATCTGGCCATGTCCGTCTGTCCGTTCGTCCGTCCGTCCGTATGAACGTCGAGATCTCAGGAACTACAAAACCTAGAAAGTTGAGATTAAGCATACAGACCCCAGAGACATAGAAGCAGCGCAAGTTTATCGATTCATGTTGCCACGCCCACTCTAACGCCCACAAACCGCACAAAACTGCCACGCCCACACTTTTGAAAAATGTTTTGATATTTTTTAATTTTTGTATTGGTCTTATAAATTTTTATCGATTTTCCAAAAAACGTTTTGCCACGCCCACTCTAACGCCCACAAACCGCCCAAAGCTGTCACGCCCAAACCTATAAAAAATGTTTTGATATTTTTTTATTATACCCGTTACTCGTAGAGTAAAAGAGCATACTAGATTCGTTGAAAAGTATGTAACAGACAGGAGGAAGCGTTTCCGACCATATCAAGTATATATATTCTTGATCAGGATCAATAGCCATGTCCGTCTGTCCATATGAACGTCGAGATCTCCGGAACTACAAAAGGTAGAAAGTTGAGATTAAGCATACAGACTTCAGAGACTAGACGCAGCGCGTTTGTCGATTCATGTTGCCACGCCCACTCTAACGCCCACAAACCGCCCAAAACTGCCACGTCTTCACTTTTAAACAAGAGAGAACGCTTTAGTCGAGTTTCCCGACTATCTGATACCCGTTACTCAGCTGGTGGAAGTGCGAAGGGGAGTCTTAAACACTGACAGTTTTTGGCGGTTTGTGGGCGTTAGAGTGGGCATGGCAAAGTTTTTCTGCAAATCGATAGAAATATACAAGACTACTCTAACGCCCACAAATCGCGCAAGCTGCCACGCCCACACTTCTGTAAAATGTTTTAATATTTTTTCATTTTTTTTGTTAGTAATGTACATTTTTATTGATATGCTGAAAAATTTTTTGCCACGCCCACAAACCGCCAAAAACTGTCAGTGTAAAAGAGCCTCCTTCACACTTCCACTAGCTGAGTAAAGGGTATCAGATAGTCGGGGAACTCGACTATAGTGTTCTCTATTGTTTTTTTTTCAAATATCGACCAATTAGAAGCCAAATTCTATAATCCACTAGGTCCAATAACCCCAATTGCCACAAAATCTAAAATCTTTCTGCAATCTCTATGGAGTTGGATTGGTGGATTGGGATTAAGCATTGCCACAGCCAATTTCGTCATGGGGTTGATCTTACAGGTTTCGGTCATACAGAACTTAAAATTTTCACGATTGAGATAGTCTTAAATTTCAAGAAATCCAGAGACAATTCATTAACAATTCATTAAACATTCATCATTCATTCATACACTGCAGTGCTAAATCTATGCCATTAAAGGGCCGTCTTTCTGTGGAGGAGATCAACTTGGGAACTGTACTTCTTCTGAGGAGCATCCAGCAAGTTCACTTGGCGAAAGAGTATGAATTTGTTGAGAATGTACTGGTTGCTTCAAAGAACAAGTAAACTTTCCACCAAAAACAAGCTCTTTCTGTACAAGGCCATAATCAAATTAGTGTGGACATATGGTTGGAAAGGTTGGAAAGAGCGGAGAACAAACTACTAAAGCAGATATTAAATGAGTCTTTCTATGTAAGGTACACCACTATCAAAAGAGATTTTAACTTGGCATCAGTGGTAGAAGAAATTGCAAAATCAAGCTTGAGACACCTGAACAAAATAAACGAACATGTTAACTTATTAGCTTTCAACGTTCTGGATTCCAAAAATCAACGTCGCAGGCCTAAGAGATGGCAACCTCTTGATTTACCATTCAGAGTTCAATACAAATTCTATAACCAACCACTATGCAGCCGCCAAAACTGTGTAGACTAATCTTATACTCTTGATATTGTAAGCCGAAGTAGTCAGTAGTAGCAGTTGCGATGCCCATAGTGCAAACCGCTGTTGTTGCACGAATTTATCTGTACAGCGCTCATTCCTTCTTCTCTTTGTTATCTACATTAAGCTTGGACGCAACATTCGGCTGTCTGTCTCGCCAATTGTCACTTCTTCATTTTTCGGCAAAGACTTGTGCATTCGATATAACTCTTGGTCGGCCCTAGCTGGCAGTATAATTAACAGTATCGGAAAATAGACAAAACTTTCTTCGGCTACTTATTATTCGCAACAGCTATTGAAAAACCTCAATAGCTAAACATTTGGTGACCCCGACGTGATGGTGTTAGTTTGAATGCATTAATTAAGCACATATCCCGTTTATAAATAAATATATTAAAACGCAATCGGTTGGACAAGTGAGTGGTGATTTCGGTGATAGTGGCTGTGCTTAAGCGAGCTAGCATTATATACATATATACATTGCTACATATATCAAGTGCAGCCGCCCCGTTACGTGCATTGACTCCGCTTGCATTTCGGCATTTATTTTGTGCTCATCTTCCCGCTGAACCGAATTTAAAGCGATTTTTTTGCTATGCCCGCTGAAAGTGACAAAAACAGGGTGACCTTTTTAAAGCGGTTCAGCAGGTTGCAGAGGCTACAAACATCGCTGTCTAATGAGATGCAAAGCGGTTACAACGAACCCACTCTTACGGTGAGGCTGGAGCAGATTGATGAGCTGCAAAGTGCCTTCAATGTTCTGCATACAGAACTGGAGGAATTAGATTTCGCCGAAATTGGCAGTGAAATGAGTGAGAGTTTCGATGAATTCATCGTAGAATTCAAGGCTAGTGTGCGCGAGTTATGTCGTGGGCGAGGATCTGTTTGGTTTTGTATTTAAGCCAAAGAGGATTTGTAGTAATTAAAGCGACTCGTTTGAAGTTCGGTGACAGAATGAATTTATTTTCAGAATAAATTTTCCTCTAAGCCTAGAGTACAATTCTTTTGGTCTGCGAAACCCCTTGCGTCGGCACTTTTTATCCGGATGCCCCTTCCAGTGCTTCGGTTGGATTCTTGGGAATCCTGACTCTGCTGATCCAGTGTGGGTTGATGACTTTGCTGCGATTGCTAGTACGATAGAGCTTGCGATCAATATATATATCGTTGTCAAGTGGTCCGCCGCTTTGCTCTGCATGGTGTTGATAGCCCACTTGGTTTTGAGTGTACTGAGGTGCAGTTGTTGAAGGTTGATGGGTTCTATGGCTGGCATGGTTTTAACGTCGTTGGTTTTTGTTATATCCATCTGCCATCTATCGGTCATTGTGACGGTGGCGTCGGCATATTTCGTACCGTTGATGGTGATGGAGCAACTGTCGTGATTTATAATAAACGACCCGCTCAAACTTTTGCTCGGTATACAATCGGAGGTCATATTAACGTCTCTTGCGTTGAGGATAACCAGGAGTCCTTCTATGGGGCTGTAGATCCGTGTCTGGGTTATGGTTTCCACCACGGTACATGTCGCTGTCTTGTTGGCTAGCAGGTTATGGATGCATTCTGGGTTGTCGGGGTCGGTGGGGGTTTCGCAAACTGATAAATCATTAACTCTAATACAATTTGTGTTTAGTGTTTTAAGTTCTATTCTATCCTCTAAAATAAATTTTGGTAGGTTTACAATTTCCGTCCCGTTGAACGGTATGGTTACAATTTGGTACAGTGTGTAATTATTTGGAGACAAAATTGGTATTTTAATTTCAAAAACAATTGTTTTCTTTTCTGTGCTAGTTTCGAGTGATAGTAGGTTGTAAACTTCGTAGTCTGCCTTTATCTTAACGTTTTGATCTGTTAATGACATTTTGATTTTTTGTATCTCAGCATTATCTAAGATGTATTTGGGGACAATATTGAGTTTTGCGAATAATAGGCTTTCTGCTATACCTGCCAAATGTGTGTAGAGAAGATCTAAGTTAATATTGATTCTAGTCAAAAATATATTCAATTCTGCATCTTGGAGTCCTGTATCTATTTCCTTAGATATCCTATTCTGATTAAAATTGATGAAATTATTTATGATCTCCTGCTCTTTGTTTATGTGGTCTGTGATTTCCATGAACCTTATTAATGTTTCGTTCTGAAATTGCGCTGTATTTTCCGCGTTCCTCCCCAATTGTTTTAATTCGGAATTAATTTTTTCTTCGTCAGTGGCATCCATATTGCCGCTGATCGTTTTGATTATTGTCCCTAGTCCGTTAATGAGCCCTCTCCTAGGTCTGCTATTACTTTCGCTAGGTAGAAGTGAAGTTAATTTCTGTTCTATCTGATTAAGTTTCCTAAGTAATAGTGTTCTTATTTCGACGATGTTCGGCAGGTCCGGCAGGTTCGTAATTAATTCGTGTAATTTGTCTGTAGTAGCTTCGTATTCTTCCAGGTGGATCAGGTGTTTGATTGTCATAAATGATGTTATTGTCCGGGCCGTTCCCATGTTGAGCTTAATGAGGGTTTGCTCCTCACCTAGTCTATTTATTTCTAGTCGCTGGCTATTGACTAACGTCAGCCTGTAAAGAGGAGAATTCCGAGGTGGTCAGTTTTTAATTTTATGGGTTTGTAGGTAACGAGATTTTCCTAATTTTCTGTTTATGTATTTTCTGCTTTTTAATTGTTCGCACGGTGACCCCATTATCTCGAGAAATTTTATGTTTGCTAAACCTGGGAGTAATTTTGTTCCTTCTGTTTTCCTTACGGAAGACCGAGCTTCCGACAGGCAGAGTAAGGGGGTCTTCCCTAGTTTCATTTAGTTTGTTTATCCGTTTGCTGGCTGTTTCTTAGTGTATAACTGTCTAAGACAGTGGTTATTTTTACGTCCTGGTCAAGTGTCCGCGTCAATTCTTGGGGAATAATGTCCGGGTCGATAAATGAGTAGGATGACCCGGTGTCAATAAGGAATTTTAGGAGTTTGGGGGGGTCAAAAAGAGTCAGTGTTACATAGGGAAGGGCAGAGCCAGGAGTTTTGTTACTTAAGTAACCGACTTGTCGGTCGAGGCTCCTTGTTGAAAATTTACGCTGTCATCAATGTTATTGAAGTTGGCGGGGGCCCTTTGGGGGGATCTGTTACGCCGACCTGAGTTATTTGATTGCGGGTCGCGTGATCCATCCCTGGAGTTGTTACGCCCCCTATTACTGTAGTTCCGGGACTCCTCTTGTCGGAAAGGGTTATTACTCCTATAGTCCTGCCTATAATTGTTCGAGGGGTAATTGCGGTTACGCTCAAAGCGTCCGCCTGATCTATTTTGATAAGACCTGTTACGGTCGAAGCTGTTACTATAGTTGTTATCCCTATTTTGTCTCTGGTACATGAAACTTTGTTCCACCTGGCACCATTCGTGGGCCTGCTCAATGGTCGACGGCCCTTTAGCCCGAATGACTGTTCTGAGCGGGTCGCGGAGCCCGACTAAAAGGCATTTAGGCAAATGCCATCATAGAGGGCTCTTTTTGATTCCGCACTGACCCCTTGTTCTGAATTAGTTGGCAGTGTAAGTAGTTCACTCCTGAGCCTGGTAATTTCGTAAAAAAGCTTCCCGAAGGAGAGACCGTTTGGTTGGTTCTGTATTTCAGATATTAGTATGGGTTCCGTCTTTTTGCATGCGTACATGCGTTTAGGTTGTCGCGAATACTATCCCATTCCAGCTTAGTATCCAGCATATTTAAAGTTTCGTCCGCTCTCCCTATTATCTTGTTCCTCAACGTACGCAGCAATAGCTGTCCGTAAGGTGTTTGGTCAGTTCCTCTAATTAACATAATGACCTCCTCCACGCTTACAATGAACTTCTGTAGGGTCCCCGGGGTCCCATTGAAAGTCGGTAGTTGTTTAACAAATGCTAAAATATCTTTCGGATTCAATGTAGTGGACAGAGTAGTATTAATTGAAGTATTCAGGACAGTGCTCATATTCCCTATACTATTCGAACCGCCGGGGATCGGGCTGGTGGTTCTAGAACCCCCGGTGGCGTGTCCCGAATCCATGGCTATTAATTCTTCCTCCCTAATTTCTGGTAGACTACCGCTACTCCTGAGACCTAGCCTGGACCTCGTTTTGTCCACTATTGTCCTCTTTGACATTTAGGTTACGGAACCCCTTTTATTCGCAAGTGAAAATTCGCGTAAGTATAACGTTAAGATATTCGGCCTATTTTTTTTATTTTCCCTTTTTAATTTTTCCTATCTATCTTTGACGATATTTGGTTATTTGTATATTGATATTTTATACTACTAGAGTATAAAAAATGTGTATGTGTAATAGTATGGAAAAAATATATATATATATATGTATTTGTGTGCTAATGTAAGATTTTATATATTACGATGTTTTATTTATGTTCTTCTTTGTTTGTTTGTACTTATCATTCGTAAAAATTTTTTATTGTGTAGTGTATGGGTTGATCCGTTGGGATCTGCAAGTGGGTGTCATTAATAATTGTTTACTCAATCGATAAAAAGTAATCTAATAAAGCCGCCGAGCCAAGTGGTTTCAATGCAGTGTTTCTCTTTTTTTCTAAGTGTTTTCTTGATACATTGTGCACTGTAGTCGTAAAATTTGATTATTTGTATATTTTTATTTTAGCATCCGTTGCGCAAAAGCATCCGACTCCGCGGCGGTCGTTTTGTCGATTTTACTGAATATAGTTTTATGTTGTCATGCGACACCGTCTACAATGTAGCGGCCGGACGCTGCGGCGTGCATGCAAGTATGTGTGCCCACGTAAACAAACTCAAGTGGTCGACTGTTAAGTGCGGTTGCCGAGGCCTGGAGGGGGCTCCCTACGAACTGCTGTCGGTGCCGGTTTCCCCTTTCTTCCCCGGCACACAGAAAGAAATGATCGGCCGCACTTATATACACACAAGCATTAATTTAGGTGGCGGAGCACTAGCATTTGTTAAGTTGGGGCACATAGGTTTCGTTTCCCTTTTTTTTTCCCAGTGTGGCTATATTCACATATTTATGCGCGATGCATGAGCGGCTATTAATTATTATTGATTGCCGCCTATGTATGTTTCTATAATTTTTCTTTGTGTAATATGGGAAATTATTTTTTTTATTGCGGCACATATAAGGCGTTACATATTTTAATGCTCGATGCATTATGTAGCGGCAATCAGCGATTGATTGTTGCTAAAAATATGTTTTCATAAAAAAATTTTGTGTAATATGCAAAATTATTTATTATTATTTTTATTGCGGCACATATTAGGCGTTTACATATTTTAATGCGCGATGCATTATGTAGCGGCAATCAGCGATTGATTGTTGCTAAAAATATGTTTCCATAAAAATTGTTTGTGTAAAAATTATTTGTTTTATTTTTTGTGGTACATATTAGGCGTGTACATATTTTAATGCGCGATGCATTATGTAGCGGCAATCAGCGATTGATCGTTGCTAAAATATGTTTCTATAAATTTTTTGTGTAAAATTATTTATTTTATTTTTTGTGGTACATATTAGGCGTGTACATATTTTAATGCGCGATGCATTTTATAGCGGCAATCAGCGATTGATCGTTGCTAAAAATATGTTTCTATAAATTTTTGTGTAAAAATTATTTATTTTATTTTTTGTGGTACATATTAGGCGTGTACATATTTTAATGCGCGATGCATTTTATAGCGGCAATCAGCGATTGATGATCGTTTTAATATTTATTAATATGCCTTTAGATTTGCGTGTGTAATGCACAATTGTTAATGCCGTTTATTTTGCTTCCGCACACCGTAATTTGCTGATTCTGCATATTGGTTTTTATGTATGTTTGGAGTCGGTTGTTTTTCTTTTAAGCGCACGGAATTTACAATTTGTTCGGATGCACTGCATTCTTTTTAATTTCGTTTCTTTCTTCATTTTATATTTGCACTCACTTATTGAAGTCACTTGGCCGGCTGCTTACCTGCGTTACAGTATAATATTTAAGAATATCCCGGTGATCTTCATATCCTTCTTCTGGATGTCCTGGATCTCCTTTAGGTTCCTTTTCCGGCTGCGCCAGTTATGTCGTGGGCGAGGATCTGTTTGGTTTTGTATTTAAGCCAAAGAGGATTTGTAGTAATTAAAGCGACTCGTTTGAAGTTCGGTGACAGAATGAATTTATTTTCAGAATAAATTTTCCTCTAAGCCTAGCGTACAATTCTTTTGGTCTGCGAAACCCCTTGCGTCGGCACTTTTTATCCGGATGCCCCTTCCAGTGCTTCGGTTGGATTCTTGGGAATCCTGACTCTGCTGATCCAGTGTGGGTTGATGACTTTGCTGCGGTGTGTGTCCGGGTTGAGTGTCTCATATGTAGGTCGCTGCCCGTGGGGGTTTCGGGGGAGGTGAAGGCATGCTTGTGCCGTCACCGATAACTCGCGCGGAAATAGCCAAACGCAATGTGTATTACGCGCCGCACTCGACACTTGCGGAAGGTGTTGTGCCCCACCAGCGGCCGAGGCCGATGACGTTGCCGCCTGTGCAGCTGCCAACGTTTGGCTGAGGCTACGCAAACTGGGCGGATTTTTACTCCGTGTTCACGAGCATAATCGACAGCCATGCGGACCTCTCCAACATTGGCAAATTTCAGCATCTGCGGTCATGTTTGCGGGATTCGGCGCTGGAAACTAACCGAATATTGGAGATCTCAAACGGCAATTACAAAGCTGCTTAAGAGTTGCTTCAAAAAAGGTTTGATAATCGGCGTCGTGGGAAACGATGGCTGCATTCCTGTAGCAGCGATGTAGGACTTTGGAGCCCGTGGATTGCGTCATGGCAACCTATGCGCCAGGCGTTCAGGTGGGCAGAAATCGTTCGACGCTAGTTGCTACCACCCAAAATTCTCTTCGTTGCATGCTGTGCCATAGTGCAGAGCATTGCCCGCACTTTAGAGACTTAGTGCCAGTAAATCGTCTGCGCGAGGCAAAAAGGCTAAAGGCAGGTCATCAGCTACGGCAATGCAGCTCGAGCCGCTGCCGCACCTGTGGAATCAGGCATCATACGCTGCTCCATCTAGATGGTTCGCCTTCCTCGCAGCCACATATTCCGGTGTCTTCCAGCTCCCACACTGAGCCTTCTTCCCCTCTTTCGACTTCTACTCTAATTGCCCAGGATCTCGGTAGTGACCTTGTGCTGCTAGCCACTGCAACCGGTCGGACTGTTCGTTCCCTGCAGGGCCTTGTTAGATTCTGGCTCTCAACTGCAAATCTCTCGGTTTGCAAATCAACTGCAACTTAAGAGGTCGAGGTCGTCTGGCTCCGTCACTGGACTCGGGGATTCTAATTTCGCGACTAATGGATTCTTGGTAGGAATTGCGAGGCGGTCTGTCACTTCGAGTTTCTTAACGAGCATAACAGCAGTTATCGCTCCCAATATCACGGATCGCCAGCCAAGCTTAAATGTGGACATTGGGGACTAGAAGATTTTAAAAAACGTGCTCGCTGACCCGAAATTTTATAAAGCTCAGCGTGTTGACCTGTTAATAGGAGCTAGCCTGTTTTATGAGATGCTGTGCGTAGGTCAGATAAAGTTGTTGCCAGGACTGCCACTGCTTCAAAAAACTCGTCTGGGCTGGGTTGTATCTGGAAGCTGCGATAGCGCCTTAATAGCTTCACGCGTTCCTTCTTCAGCCAGCGAGGAAAACAGTCCCGGCCCAATAGTTCAAGCCACAAAGTTGGAGGTAGATTGCGAGTCGTCACTCTGGGCGCATGAAACCAATCTTCATGCCGGACCTCGAGCTCTTCTGGGTGCAATTCGATCCCAATATTGGCCTATTAGGGGGAGGAAGACGGTTACCAAGGCCGTGAACAGATGCATCAGATGTTCTCGGATTAAGCCGCGGCTGATAGAGCACATAATGGCGGACCTTCCCAAGGATCGCTTGGGAGGATCTCACGCTTTTGATGTTGCTGGGATAGACTTCTGTGGACCCTTCTTTCACAAGTCGGATACACGCAACAAGCCTGCGGTTAAATGCTACGTATTTATTGCGTATTTATATGCTTTGCAACCAAGGCAGTGCACCTGGAGCTGATCAAGGATCTCTCGACAGTTGCGTTTCTGTGCGGACTTAAGAGGTTTATATGCACACGGCGGAAGCCGAGGCAAATTTGGTCAGACAACTCCACCAATTTTGTCGGCGCCAAGAATGAACTTCTGGAATTTTTGCCTTTCGGAGACGATAGACTGGCGGTTCATCCCTCCACGGTCGCCCCATTTCGGTGGACTTTGGGAAGCAGCGGTGAAAACGGCCAAGCGTCATTTCTACCGCGCTGTGGGTACGGCGGTTCTGACCTTCGACGAGCTAAGGACGCTGGTGTGCCACATCACGGCAGTTATTAACTTCAGACCTTTAGTTCCCATTTCAGAGAACCCTGCCGATCTGGACGTCCTCACTGCGGCGCATTTTCTCAATGGTGGTCCGCCATTGTCGTTTGACGAGCCAAATATAACGGGCCTAAACTATAATCGGCTTTGCTCTTGGCAGCGTATCTCCTTTCTTCAGCAAATCTTTTGGTCGCGATGGAAGGAAAAATACTTGACGTTGCTCCAGCAGCGCTCCAAGTGCCGCACCCCAAAGCCTGGCGTAGCCGTGGACAGCGTCGTTCTTGTTAAGGACGAGAATCTACCCCCAATGAGATGGCCTTTGGCGAGAGTCATGCAGTTGATTCCTGGAAGAGACGGCGTCGCTCGAGTTGCAGAATTGAGGACCGCGTCTGGAGTAATAAGGCGGGCAGTGAACAAGCTGTGTCTGCTTCCCTAGAGGACTGTTGGGTCTTGCAGCCGCCAAAACTGTGCAGTAGACTAATCTTATACTCTTAATATTGTAAGCCGAAGTAGTCAGTAGTAGCAGTTGCGATGCCCATAGTGCAAACCGCTGTTCTTGCACGAATTTATCTGTACGGCGCTCATTCCTTCTTCTCTTTGTTATCTACATTAAGCAGCATTCGGCTGTCTGTTCCGCCAATTGTCACTTCTTCGGTTTTCGGCAAAGACATAACTTGTGCATTCGATATAGCTCTTGGTCGGCCCTAACTGCCTGTATAATTAACCAAATAAACAGTATCGGTAAATAGACAAAACTTTCTTCGGCTACTTATTATTCGCAACAGCTATTGAAAAAGCTCAATAGCTAAACACACTATAATCACCACTTCATTAAGGGTGGGTGTGACAACAAATTGTTTGAAAATCGATAAAAATGTACACTACTAATAAAAAAAAATAAAAAAGTAGTTTACAAAAGTGTGGGCGTGGTAAAAAAATTTGTAACAAGACTAATAAAAAATGAAAAAATGGCAAACCTTTTTCAAAAGTGTTGGCGTGGCAGTTTTGGGCGGTTTGTGGGCGTTAGAGCTGCCTTTGCAACATGGGTCGCAACGTGCGCTGAGTCTATGTGTCTGGAGTCTTAATGTGTCTGCTTAATCTCAACTATCTAGCTTTTATAGTTCCTGAGATCTCGACAGAAGGTCGGACGGACAGACTTACAAAGGGACAGACGGACATGGCCAGATTGACCAGGATATTAATCTGTGCATAACTGTAACAATTGACTTTTTTTACATTTTGCTTTGGCATATTTTTTCCAAACGGTCAAATCGCTTCATATTTATTATCGTACATAAAATAGGAGAGAAGATACTGACCGTTGAAGCTAAAATATGCAACTCGTGTTACAGTTTTGCTCGTCAGTGTATATGCGGTAAAAGCGCAGGAAAAGGACTATTTAATTATACCCGTTACTCGTAGAGTAAAAGGGTATACTAGATTCGTTGAAAAGTATGTAACAGGCAGAAGGAAGCGTTTCCGACCATATAAAGTATATATATTCTTGATCAGGATCAGTAGCCGAGTCGATCTGGCCATGTCCGTCTGTCCGTCCGTCTGTCTGTCCGTCTGTCCGTATGAGCGTCGAGATCTTAGGAACTACAAAAGCTAGAAAGTTGAGATTAAGTATACAGACTCCAGGGACATAGACGCAGCGCAAGTTTGTCGATTCAGGTTGCCACGCCCACTCTAACGCCCACCAACCGCCCAAAACTGCCACGCCCACATTTTTGAAAAATGTTTTAATATTTTTTCATTTTTGTATTGGTCTTGTAAATTTCTATCGATTTGCAAAAAAACTTTTTGCCACGCCCACTCTAACGCCCACAAACCGCCAAAAACTGTCCTTCACTTCCTATAGCGTTCTCTCTTGTTTTTTTATAAGTCCAATAAATTTTGAAGTACGCCTGAAAAGTATGTAACAGGTAGAATGTATATTCTGCATTATTCTGTCTTTTCGTATAAATGCTTCGATGTCAGGAACTATTAAAGCTATAAAGTTGAGATAAAGCTTTAGAGATAAGGATTTTGTGTGAGGTCAGAAGCTTTATATCGTGAACATCTTACTGGTTCAAGACATATTCTGCTGAATTGACAATGTCTAGTTGGGGTATAATCATTATTTAGCAATTATGCAATATATCAAACATTTTTCTTTAGCGTCAGTTTTTAATGACATTTTTATGACACACGTACGATTTGGAAATACCACCTGGACACTCCCCATCGAAGTCAACCATGCAACACTTTTAAGGATTATAACGATTGTTATCATTAACAAGTCGTTTTGGCTTTCCCAGAAACCGAAACTATTTTCTTTCTAACCCATTGAGCGCCTCTTTGCTGCATCTGCGCCGGCTTTAGTCCATTGTTTCCTTCTTATTCAGTTCTATGGTGGGTAGTATAGGTACCAGTTGTCATCAACCAATTACCTATTACCCAAATCTGCTATCTCTGTGATTAGTCATTTCCGATCCGCCACACAATTTCATGTATTTTTATTACGTGTTCCACTGTTACCGCATAAGAGAGCTTCCCACTGATGACTTCAGTATATAATTTTGCCACTATTAAAGTCTTGAAACCAATATTTAATGGTACAAGCAGAAGAACCATTAGTGCCATAATATTTTTCCAACTTTCGCCTGTTAACAAAAATCATATTTCCGCTAAGAGCTTTGACATTTCCTAATATAAATGTACTCACTAAAAGAGGGCGACATTTTTTTAGTGACAGCATTGCAATTTTAAGGTTATTATTCACTAAACTTACTTAGATAATAAATCGAATTTGCTCTGACCAAAACGGAAGCTATATTAGATGGTAAATGGTGGGAGACAATCTTTTTAAGTCCACCTTATAAGTTATAAAACAATTTATAATAACAAAGATAAAAAAGATTATTTGTTTTTAGATAGGAAATTGCTAACAAAAATATCAGAGTCTTATTTCGTATATGACAATCATGCGTAGTAACATTATCTCTACAGTACTATTTATGTGCCTATTACCTAATTCTAAACTTTCCCAAAATTTGACAAGGGTAAAAAAATTTTCGTGTAGCTTAAAGCAAAATTTAAAATAAGTAATGAATTATTCGAATTAATATATTTTAGATAAAATGTCTTGACGAGTTTACTAAAACAACATCAGGTACGGCATATTGGAAGTATAAGGCATTCCTTATGCAATATCTGAAGACCTACTGTGCCTAAAATCAAACCATCAAATTTTATTGCGCGTGTGCGATACAAAATCTGGTCATTGGATGCCGGATTTGATAGAGTGCAAAATGAGTATGAACAAAAACATGCACTGCCCTGATGATCTTTTTGAAATTCGACACGTTGGTAACGTTCCACTTTGCTTAAAAATTTCAACTGAACCTCAAGCGTTCAATGAAAAATTTTTCTACGGCTCAAATATCATTATTCCTATGGATTTAACAGACACAGAAATTTCTACAGTATCCAAGTTCTTGATAAAGAATAATATTTATGAATATTGGCTGCCAATACGTCGAAAAAACGAAGTAATGCCTTATGAAGTACGTTTGCCAGGAAATTCTTGGAGAAAAAAAATAAATGAGAGTATAATACACTTAAAAAAAAAACACAATGAGCACTGCCTAAAGCATACTATGATTAATAAAACAGCAACTGACTTTAAAAACCAAATAGTATCTGTAGACTGCAATACTTTCTTAAATGCAGTGTGCATTTTTAGGTCGGATCTGATATCTAATGCTGGATGTCCGAGCGGCTTTGGAGCTTTAGTCTATCACCCGTCAGTATGTTATGGTATTGCCTGGAAAAATACCACGTATAAACACGTTGATCTAAAAGAGTACTTAAAAAAAAGAAATTGGCTAAGGCGGATTTTAGCAAAGTATGTCTCAAAGAAAAATCAAAACGAATATTTTAAAATTGATTTCCTTTCTCACCACTTGACAGAAAAATATGTTATACTAATGAGTCTATCTGAAAATTTCCAAATTGTTAGCAAAGGCTTGAAATGGATTCCCACTTTAAGCAAAAAAATTGTGAAGCCAAGTAGTGCTATTAAAATGGTATTGGAAGTAGATGACGTCTCTAAAGCGCTTAGGCTGGTGATTTATAATCGAAAGTATTTATGGGTAAATAACAACTCTTATGTTGGTGCCCAATGTTTTGCATTTTTAGAATATGGAACTCTAAAAAAAGCCAACTTGGACCTCGTTTGGGAGAATCAAGAACAATCTTATTCAATTCTTAATGTCAATTTATTTTCAAGCTATCGCACCGAATATTGGTGTGAAGGTCACAGCATTTTTGAGTTTCAGCTGGTTTCCACCCGGTTGCTGGTAGATTATAATAGAAACACAGCGCATGGTTTTGTTATACGTTGGAACGTCTCATGTATAAATGCAAATTTTGCATTTAATTTGTGTGATGAAGTAACCGGTAAACATTTAAGAAACCTTTCAGAAAGCATATACGGAAACAGCGATCTAGGTCATCTTTTCATACACGATGTGCGAATAATGAATATGGAATGGATCAAAAATATATATGTTGTTTTTTGGATTCATATACTTGCAGCTCTCAAAATAACAGCAGAATATGATGTCCATGAACTTGCCTTTGGGACAATGCCCCCAAAATAACAAAGAACTCATTTGCCTTTATGCAAATTAAAATTACACTGAACATTTTTTTTTTTAGTTTCATTAAAAACTCAACTTATCTCATACGTAGTAAAGATTATTGTTCATCAGAGCGTTTATTTTCAAACGATGGACTACAGTGGACTACAACGCGTATTGGAGAAATCGCTACGACAAAGAAATTGTGTATTCAAAAAAATGGTATGCCCTACACGCGATTATGTTTAGGCGATTTTGTTCATGGAGCATATTGGAAAGAGTTAACAAAACCCGTCGTATGTGAAAGTCCTAAGTATAATACCAAAGTATTGTATAATTTGATTAAAGCCAAAATTGTTAAGTCCTTACCAGAAAAAGCTTTACAAATGTGAAAAACATAATTGCAAATAGTAAAAATAGTATAGTTCCAGCTGACATCTTCTTTATTTCTAAAATTATTCAATCAGTGCTTAAAACTTATTCATCAAATTTAACACTTCGACAGACAAATGAAGAATCAACTAAATGGAAGAATGCATTTTCTGACATTTTCGATATATACAATATATTAATAGACATTGACTCTAATGTTATAAAGAAGTCTTCTGAGCTAAACGCTACAAAAAGTTATTAAGATCATTTGAAAGGTATGTTGACACTTTATCAACTAATTTGCCTTTTACTAAAATAGGTAATGGTGAAGAACAGCTTGTCTCTGAGTTGCAAAGTGAAACAATTGACTATGATGATATTGGAGTATCAGTTTATATTTCAAAATATATTTATATTTCTCAATCAACCCAAGTATTGCCAATGTTTCGGGAATAGCATTGTTTGCAAATAATAAGAAAAGAAATAAACAAAAAAAACTTAAGGGGGCATTTAAAAACGAACATTACCGTTTTCTTCAAGTAAATCATGACATTAATGATGTTGTTGATGAGCCTGACTTAGAACTTGGGGTATACTTGCCAATAGATCTAATAGGCACCTTGAAAGCTTCAACGAATAAGTTAAATGACGTTACTGTTGTTATTAAGGTATACTCAAATGACCAACTATTTCAACAGTCTGTTAGATCTTTAATACTATTAAGTCGAATAGTATCTATATCAATACCTGGGTATAGTTCAAATCTTCCTGTACCTGTGCCAATTATCTTTCGCAAGTCTCAGAACAAGGAGGCAAATACGTCAAGTTCCTGTGAATACTGGAACTATGAAAGTTGGATCGATGGTAAAAGTATGTTAAACAATTTCGAAAATAGTAAAGGTAAAGCGCTATGCCTTCTAAGGCGTTTGGCACCAACTGGATATTTTTTAGAGAAAAATAATTTTATTGAAAATACCTTAATAATTAATAATTCAAGCTTAAATGAAAATATTATTTATGCTATTTTACTTACCAGCTGTCTACTGATGTTTATTGGCTTTTGGTTTTGCAAGTGAAATTTTAGACAACGCTTTCAAATAGATGTAGTACTTACATTTATTAAATATGATTTCAAATAGTGTTTAATAGGCGAACACGGCTGAACGTTAAAATAAATTTGTCATTAGTAGAATGTTCTGAGCGTCTTAACTATATTTAAGACTAAACTTTTATTTTATTATAAGCTATAAATAAACATTAATTAAAACAGCACAGCGGTTTTGTACTTACTTGACACCAATGATGTGGCAAGAAAGTCCTCTTTTTGTGCGCTCGCCACTTAATGATATACCTGATTGTTTGAACAGTATGTAACATGTACATACCTTGAACAAATACTATACTATTCGTATAACCGTTAAGATCTGGGAAATTTTAAGGCATAGAAGAATGATATAAAAGCATGATTAAACTTCTCGCAAAAATTATTTCCATTACTTTAGAAGTTTTAAAATATTGTCATTTTAAGGAGTGCCATGGTCAATAGTCAGGAAGTCATGAGCAATAAATGTAACCGGCGCTAGGTGGTGTTTGTGGACAACGCTGATACCAGCATATCTCAGTCTCGAGGAAAAGTAAGACAAGTAAATGTCTTACAAACGCTTCCTTCTGCCTGCTAAATACTTTACAACAAATCGAAAGGGTATACTACGAGTAACGGGCATAAAAGAAGTAAAAGAAAAAAAACACTCCAGCACTTGAAAACCACTTTCTTTCTCGACTTTGTCTTTGCTCATCATTTTCACTCAATTTCTCGCTTAATTATCGTATCGCTTTCTCATCACGTGATAAAACAAAATAAAAAAAAATAATTTTATAAACATATTCAAATTATTTTATAATATTTTCTATGGGCATCGATATTTCTTCCATTTTCTTTATAAAGATTTAAAGGGTTAAAACCGTAAATATATAGTTTCATTCCGAACAGCTCACACTCAAATTTTTTTTCCATATTAATTTGCCATTAAATAATGAATACCGCGTTGGGCAAAAAAAAAAATAATTGCCGAAAAGAAACCTCAAGCAACGATGAGCTTTTTTCACCTTTTCGGGAACTCCGAACCGTATCTCCGCTAGGCAAGCTTCATTGTACTTCAAAGAAATTTTAGTTATGCCAGATTCAATTACCCAACATGAAGAACAATTTCGCAACGTTCAAAAAAACTTCACAGACACTCCCATTAATAGTAATGCAATTAAACCACCAACAGATTATGTCCACGTTATTCATGCTTGAAGGTTTTTGCGAAAATTGGTAAAGTTAATGAAATTAAATGAGTATCGTCGATGTATCGCTTCTTCCCGCATTAATCACACATCCCCTTTTAAAATATGTAAAAAAAATTATTAACGGAACGTCAATTGGAAGCCAGAACTCAGTCGTACCTGCGAAGATTGCAAAAAAATCGAAGCCAAAAGTTATGACGGCTATGTTATCCTTCACCAGGCTCTAATCTTGCAATTGTGTGTGATAGTTCCGATACTTTAATAAAAGTTAAAGTCCCCTGAAAAATATTGTAGAACTTCCAAATTCGACATCTTAGCAATATATCCAAATTTTCCACCAGCATTGTTCATCTCAAAGGCTCCGAACTTGCCGTGACTGACGCATTATCGTGGTTGTCTATCTCAATGCCTGGGGAAATCGAAAACCGATTATGAAAACCGATTTGAAAAATGTTTTGATATTTTTCATTTTTGTATTAGTCTTGTAAATTCCTATCGATTTGCCAAAAAACTTTTTGGCACGCCCACTCTAACGCCCACAAACCGCCCAAAGCTGCCACGCCCACACTTTTGAAAAATGTTTTGATATTTTTTCATTTTTGTATTAGTCTTGTAAATTTCTATCAATTTGCCAAAAAACTTTTTGCCACGTCCACTCTAACGCCCACAAACCGCCAAAAACTGTCAGTGTTGAAGACTCTTCTTCGCACTTCCACTAGCTGAGTAACGGGTATCAGATAGTCGGGGAACTCGACTATAGCGTTCCCTCTTGTTTTCCTATTAGATCCGCAATCTTGATATCTAAGGGCCTCCTTGTGGCAGTTTCAGCATATGTGCGCCACGGCTCCAACCCAGCTGCCTATATCCTCGGAAAACACTTTGCAATCTTCCCACTCCTCGGACAACTAAGCGACCTTAGAGCAAGGGATCTCCCACATTGGAGATCTCTGCTTTTGACATTTTCAATAAAATTCCCTAGCTTTTACTTTGAACAACAGTCTGTTGTTACTGTGAGAGCCTGGACCCGACAAATAAAATTGTCAAAGGTAATACTATCTAAACTTCCGCTGAACTCCATTTTTTATCTGTTTAAGATATGGCCTACTTTGTAGGGTCTCTTTCTTAGGTCGGATGTAAAACTTCTAAGAGTTTTTCGCCCAGATCAAACTCGACAACCTATCGGGACTTCCGAATCTTGCAGTCCTAATCGGATCTATCTTCTTGACCGAAAAAAATCTCACCTTAGTTGCCGGAAGTCGTGCTTCAAGATTGGTATCAATAAACTGAGACTCCTACTTCACTAGTTTGTATATAGTGTTTGGTAACCTCTAGGATATTTCTCCCCTGTGATGTTAAGATACAATATTATGATGTGCGGATTCTTCACTTAATAAATAAATATTAAAAAATAAAAAATAAACTGAGACTTTGTCTGTCAACATATATAATAATAAACTTGACCAATTGTAATATTTAATATGATAGAAAAATGATAGAATATGATATAATATGATAGAATATGATAGAAAAAAACATAAATATATAATGTAATTCAAAAAAAAAATTTAATCGAAAATTTCCCAATATTTGAATATTTAGATTTATTTGTCCCTTCGAATTAGTTGCTTAAACCTAAGACATTATAATAACAAGATGCGTAACGGCCATACATTGGTTTTACACTATGCAGCCACTTTTTTGGTGACGACCAAATAGGGCTATCTTTTCGCTCGCCTAAAATCGAGAGCGTAAATCTAAAAATAGAATTGTCTTGCGTGTCTGAGTAAAAACAATAAAGGAGATCGTGTGTATGTGTGCGTGCTTGTGCTAGAAGACGATTTTAGGGCCGAAATCAATTTTGATCTAAGAAACAAATTTGATTAATGTTTTGGTCAATTTCGATTCGTAACTATTATGGTTTGAAAGAAGTTTTTTATACCCGTTACTGGTAGAGCTTTTCTTACCACCCATAATTGCGTTCTTTTTTTTTAAATATCAAAATAAAATGTAACAAAATAATTTAAATGAATCTTATTTGTATTTTAAATATTAAAAATGGGTAATTTTCATACTAGTAATTCATACTAGTAATACTAAATAACTATGTATAGTAAATAATTATTATGTATACAAAGTAAATTATTATAACTACTGTAATTTAAAACAAAGAATTTCGAAAAAAGTAATTACATTAAAAAAATAAATATTTCATAAAAATAATTCAAAAACAAAATTATTATTAATGTAATAAATAAAAATATGGAAACTGTTTATTGCAAAATTGATTTCTTTAAGCACGAAGTGCGGACATAGGCACCGAAGAATCATTGTCAAATTATATTTTTCACACGTCGCACGCTGAATACTCTAATGACAATTATTCTAATAAAATGTCATATTTGAAAATTATTATGAATTATTATGTACATAGACTGAGCTATTATTATTTCTATGTTGAATTTGAATAATTGTTATGTTAAGGCAATGTAAAACTAGACTTTTTAAGTGGTGGCAATTTATAAAAAATAATATAGACTTAAAGTCTAAGAATTTCTAAAATGAAGGGCATAGTTTGTCATTTTTACAATGCATGTCCATACGTGTGCACCAATACAGTGGTCAACTGTCGCTGCATGCGTACAAGAGAGCTGCTGGCTCTAGAGCCCTCCGCTCTATGGCTTTTGAACCAAATTTCGAGAGAGCCTGGAGCCAGTTCTAAAGCCAGCATCGTGTGCAAAAAAATCGTATGGCGTTACGCATCTTGTTATTCTAATGTCTTTGCTTAAGCCCAATATTTTGTTGTCGATCAGCTTTTTACCGTTATGGAAAAATTTTACAAGGCTCGAAAAACAGCTAAGCTCGTAAACAATTGCAACATAATACAAAATTTCATATATTTACTTGACGTCATTCGTAACAATTTCCCATTTCGAAAAACTTTGCAAAGAAAAGACACGGCCTTTGTCCAATATTCTTACTCTCAAAGATGTTGGAACGAATATAACGTTTTCCCTCAACAGAAGCGTGCCAACCGCTGAGAGCTCGTTAGGAAACGGATAGAGGTTTGTTAATGTATCGGGCTTCCAGGAGTTGCTCTTGAAAGAAAGCTTTGCGAATTTCTTGCTGCGACTCCGTCAGCAATAGATGTCTCTTAAACGTTGAGTTCTGCTTCGGTGAGAAGTGATTATATAGATGGTCGATGAGGATTTTGTAGTTGTTTGTTTTCGTCGGTGGGTTTAGCCCTGGTGCGCTAGCAATTCCGGTCGCCACAAGACATTTGTCCGATAGCGAATTAGAAGACCTACTAGATACTTAAAAAAAATCTGAAAATCAGTGTAAAATTCAAAGCTCTCTCAACATGGCAATGACCAATAAACAATTAAAAGCTATTGTAGAGGACGCAGCACAAACCGCATATAAAGTGTGCGAAAGGTACGAGGGTAGTTCCAAACATTATCAAGCCCTTGGCACAATGAGGAACAAAATAAAAGGTTGAGCTGACATGATTCTCTAATCTTTTGATACTCCCCTCATTTTAGGGCCATAATCAATAGCTTAGAGTTCACATACGCTGATAAACGACCAGTGTATTTGAAAAAGCCGGAAATGTCAACACTCCGCCAAGGAAATTCTGCTACAATATTATGTCCTACCACTGTAGCCGCACCATTGAATAAAAAGTATAGAGCAGATGCGCTACGCGTTTTATTTCCGGAACTAAAAACATCAACTAGACCATCCGATCTAATTTTTTAGGCATAGACCCAAATACATTTTTCTTATTACCAAACCTCACAGCATTTGACGGAATAATTGGACTTGACTTGCTTAAACAAGCCGACGTTTTACTCGGTTAGTTGGTTGGCTATGAAATAATCAAATTTCTTAAATGCTCGAACTTAAATTTTACTAATGTTGAAGATATTGAAGTACCTCAAGATAATAAGGAAAAATGTTACCTAATTTTAGGAAACGGTACAGGCGTATTTTTAGAACCCAATGAACCTTTACCATACAATACCAATATCATTGCTACTATCCAGACAGAGAACGAGGTCCCGATGGGCGTCCCCGATTTTCTAAATTCAGAAACACAAGCTATGCTCAGAGATGGTATCATCCTACCATCTCGGTCACCATAAAACAACCCAATTTGGGTTGTATATAAAAAAGGGACGGACGAGCAAGGAAATACAAAGATACGTTTGGTAATCGACTTTAAAAAACTTAATTTAAAAACAAGAGAGAACGCTATAGTCGAGTTCCCCGACTATCTGATACCCGTTACTCAGCTAGTAGAAGTGCAGGTTTGTGGGCGTTAGAGTGGGCGTGGCAAAAAGTTTTTTGGCAAATCGATAGAAATTTAGACGACTAATACAAAAATGAAAAAATATCTAAACATTTTTCAAAAGTGTGGGCGTGGCAGCTTTGGGCGGTTTGTGGGCGTTAGAGTGGGCGTGGCAAAAAGTTCTTTGGCAAATCGATAGAAATTTGGAAGACTAATACGAAAATGAAAAAATATCAAAACATTTTTCAAAAGTGTGGGCGTGGCAGCTTTGGGCGGTTTGTGGGCGTTAGAGTGGGCGTGGCAAAATTTTTTTTGACAAATCGATAGAAATTTACAACACCAATACAAAAATGAAAAAATATCAAAACATTTTTCAAAAGTGTGGGCGTGGCAGTTTTGGGCGGTTTGTGGGCGTTAGAGTGGGCGTGGCAGCATGATTCGACAAACTTGCGCTGCGTCTATGTCCCTGGAGTCTGTATGCTTAATCTCAACTTTCTAGCTTTTGTAGTTCCTGAGATCTCGACGTTCATACGGACAGACAGACGGACAGACGGACGGACAGACGGACAGACGGACGGACAGACGGACATGGCCAAATCGACTCGGCTATTGATCCTGATCAAGAATATATATACTTTATATGGTCGGAAATGCTTCCTTCTGCCTGTTACATACTTTTCAACGAATCTAGTATACCCTTTTACTCTACGAGTAACGGGTATAACAACCCATGACAAATATCCAGTCCCCAACGTGGTTTTTATTGTGGCAAACTTAGGAAGGGCACAATACTTTACCACCTTGTATATAAAATCTGGTTTTCATCAGTTACTACTCGCTGAAAAACATACAGAAAAACTGAAACGGGAAGTATGAGCTTTGCAGACTTCCTTTTGGGAAGGAAAAATTCACCTAGTATTTTTCAAAAAGCAATCGACGATGTGCTCATGGTCTTTGATAGATTGCACGGAACCAATATGAGGATCTCGCGTGAACAGTCAAATCTTTTTAAGGAAAGCGTCGAGTATTTAGGTTTTATTGTTTCCCGCGGTGGCATAAGAACATGCCCCAAAAAAGTAGATGCAGTTCGTAACTACGAAAACACTATTGATTTTTGGTAAAAATTGTACATTTCTATCGAATCACATAATACATTTTTGCCACGCCCACAAACCGCCAAAAAACTTCCACGACCCCACTTTTGAAACATTCTTTAATTTTTTTCCTATTTCTATCAATATGCCAAAAATAGACTTAGAGTTTTCCCTTGTTTTATCTTTAAAAGGTAGTTCCCAACAAATTTACTAAATTCAGTACAAAACAAGAGAGAACGCTATAGTCCAGTTCCCCGACTATCTGATACCCGTTACTCAGCTATTCGAAGTGCGAAGGAGAGTCTTCAGCACATACAGTTTTGGCGGTTTTGTGGGCGTTAGATTGGGCGTGGCAAAAAGTTTTTTGGCAAATCGATAGAAATTTACAAGACTAATACAAAAATGAAAAAATATCAAAACATTTTTCAAAAGTGTGGGCGTGGCAGCTTTGGGCGGTTTGTGGGCGTTAGAGAGGGCGTGGCAAAAAGTTTTTGGCAAATCGTTAGAAATTTACAAGACTAATACAAAAATGAAAAAATATCGAAACATTTTTCAAAGTGTGGACGTGGCAGTATTGGGCGGTTTGTGGGCGTTAGAGTGGGCGTGGCAACATGAATCGACAAACTTGCGCTGCGTCTATGTCCCTGGAGTCTGAATGCTTAATCTAAACTTTCTAGCTTTTGTAGTTCCTGAGATCTCGACGTTCATACGGACGGACAGACGGACATGGCCAAATCGACTCGGCTACTGATCCTGATCAAGAATATATATACTTTATACGGTCGGAAACGCTTCCTTCTGCCTGTTACATACTTTTCAACGAATCTAGTATACCCTTTTACTCTACGAGTAACGGGTATAACAAGAGAGAACGCTATAGTCGAGTTCCCCGACTATCTGATACCCGTTACTCAGCTAGTGGAAGTGCGAAGAAGAGTCTTCAGCACTGACAGTTTATGGCAGTATGTGGGCGTTAGAGAGGGCGTGGCAAAAATTATAAAATATCAAAACATTTTTTAAAAGTGCCGGCGTGGCAGTTTTGGCGGTAGTGGGCGTTAGAGTGGGCGTGACAACATGAATCGACAAACTTGCGCTGCGTCTATGTCTCAGGAGTCTGTATGCTTAAGCTCAACTTTCTAGCTTTGGTACTTCCTGAGATCTCAGCGTTCATACGGACGGTCAGACAGACGGACGGACAAACGGACAGACAGACGGACATGGCCAAATCGACTCGGCTATTGATCCGTATCAAAAATATATATACTTTATATGGTCGAAAACGCTTCCTTCTGCCTGTTACATACTTTTCAACGAATCTAGTATACCCTTTTACTCTACGAGTAATGGGTATAAAAACATAAATCTTTTTTACCGACGGCATTATAATATGTCTTTTATTTATATATGTATGATCGCTATATTAATATTAATCTGATTTTTTTACTGTCTTAAAAAGAATGCTTTTTGTAGTAAATCTAACCGGACTGCAGAATATAAACACAATACAGCCCATACTTCATAAAAAGCAACGACCATTTTGTATTATTAATTGAACTTGGCTAACGGACATAGCGGTGTGGTGTTAATAGTATACATTTTCCTTCCAGGGCGGAAACTGCCCACTGCTTTACACACTTCTTAATACTTAAATTACAATATAAAAAATACAAAATAGGTAAAAGCATATAAAGCGAAAATCATAGATGGGCGGTTTAGTGAAATGCTCAATAATGCGCCATTACAAAATTTATAATACCCTTTGTCTCTAAATAAAAGTAATCGTCAAAGCAAGTTCCATTAGTTCTACGTTGATTTATAAAAACTTTAATAAATTTCCATATATTCTTTTTTCTTATATTTTTATTGTACCGTGTAATTAACAATATTCTAAAGTCCTTTTCTATATTTTTCACCTACAGTAAAATCGGTCATGCCCTTTCCTGCAGTTCCACAAGTGCCGACTCCTACTCTGCCGCTTACATTATCCGGAGAGGCAAATATACTTCTTGCTTTCACTCCGTTCCTTTTTTGATTTTTGTTATTAAAATTAAGCCATTTGTTTTTGTCTGATTCACGTTCCTCTTCCAAGTCCTTGAAGCGCTGTTGTTTTTTTTGTTTACGTTTTTTTAAATATTCTTTTTGATTGGGCCTGTGACGTCTGAAAAAAATTGTGTTAAAAACGTATGACTTGCTGTGAAAAAAAATATACTTGTTTGACGGAAAAACTTCGTTGCGAGTAGTGCGTTCTCGCAACTCGTTGATTTGGGTCGTAGAACGATTTTGATAAGCATCAAATATTACATTAACTTCTCCTGTACTTGATATGTCTTCAATAGTTGCATCGTAGTACTGACGATCTTCCTTCCATTTTGCTTGGCACTTGTCTCCTTTTTTCCAAATCTTTGCAGCTGAAACTAATTTTTCTGCTTCTAACAAAGCAGCTTCGATTTCGTCGAAATAGTTAGAGGAATCTCTTTTAGTTGAGGATGGCTCCACATAGGAAGATTTATGCTGTTCTTCAAGTTGAGTTTGTATCAAATCACGAGTAAGAGTAATAACTTCGCCAAGATCACTTCTGAGTTTTAATAGCTCTTCATTTTCTGTATCAGTTTGAAGAGCAGCCTCTACCTAAAAATTGTATTAAAATTTCCTTACTTCATGTAAAAAAAATCAAAATTAAAATTTTTAGGTATCACATTTTTTTAATACCACAAGTTTTATAAATCACAATTAACTTCCCAATTTTAGATTCAGTATAGGTATGTATAAAATAATACCATAAGTAGACCATAACCATTAACAAGCCAAAACATGTCCAAGCTAAGAGTTTTTTAGTAATAGTAATTATCCAAACTCTGTTAATAAAGCGGGTATAGAAATTTGAAATACCTACATGACTGACCCAAATAATATGTATATGGCTAATTTAATCTGTAATATAATAGATTCTTTTGATATAAAAACTATCTGGTGGTTTTGAAGTCATCATTAGCTACAAAACTAAGCACACTTTAGCCATTTTTAACTTTTAACAGACAAGATCCAAATTTGGTGAATAGTTTGCTGTTTTAAAGACTCCCAAAAAAGAAGTACCTGTGTAACAGGGCTGTATAAAACTGAAAACAACAATTATAGCATTACCGTGGATTCATTAATAAATAACGTGTAACAAGAACCAATCGAAAAATAGTCAATTTCTATTTTCATATATGAAGATAAAAAACATCGACTGCATGTTGTTAATGTTGCATATTTTCAACTAATATTGATCAATATTTTTTGTGAGTGAAGTTAATAATAATAATAATAATCCCTGCACGAGAAAATCTGCAACATTTACTTAATTTTCTAAAAAAAAAAAGCAAAACTAATTCATCTAATGTAAAAATTCTTTCGTAGTACAAATTGCAAATCTCCGTCATCCCCCAATTGTAAATCTCTGTAAATATATTGTAACTATTGTTGTACATTCAATAGCACAACAAAACTATTCTTTTTTAGAATAGAATAATTTCAAAAAGAAGGAAGTACAAATACCTATAATTTTACTCACTTGTTGCAACTGTAGTTTGTAATTTTGCAAATCGTCCGCCATTTAAATACTGTCAGATTCCACTATTTACATTTGGTGCATTCAAGAAATAATTTTATTTTTTCATAGGCTAAGAAAGCGGTAACAAGTCAATGAACTACTTAAAATTGATTTGGAATGTTTACGTTTGCATATTAACAAAATTATATGCATTTCTCACAGTGGCGCATTAAGAACCTATCAAGTGCATAGTCCATAATATTGGAAATAACAAAATAAGACCCGGCTTGAAGGCGATAGAAATCTTCGCTTGATAAAAATTAAAAATTTTATATGAGTTGATAGACAAAATAAAAAAAATGCTGGATTAATGCATTGGCACATGTAAAGTAATGAATAGTTCTTTGTGAAAACAGACAATTCACATTTGTCAGAGGTCTCAGCTGTACCACAGGTATGTGTTTAGCATAAGCTATTTTTTATTTTCAATGAAAATGAGTGCATAATTGATCGTTTTTATTGCACTCACTCGCAATATCGAGATTTGAAATCTGTTTTATGATTAGAGAGTAAAACAATTGGAAAATTGTTATAATAAGATGAAGGTTCTAATATAGTTTTATTAAGATTAAGCATATTTATATCCGTTACTCTTAGAGTAAAAGGGTATACTATATTCGTTGATAGTAGAAAGACATAGACGCAGCGCAAGTTTGTCAACATGTTGCAACGCCCACTCTAACGCCCAAAACTGCCACGCCCGCACTTTTGAAAAATGTTTTGATATTTTCTTCATGTTCTTATCTTCTTATCTTCTCTTCATAGTCAATTTCTATCGATCTGCAGAAAAACTTTTTGCCACGCCCACTCTTACGCCCACAATCCGCTAACAACAGTCAGTGTTGAAATTTCTCTTCGCACTTTCACTATTGCGTTCTCTCTTGTTCTTTAGGATAGTGCTCATCGTAATGGTCATACTGGCTTCTCGAAAAGCCATTCACGAAAAATATGTGATTGTAGCGCTTGGATGTCTCCATTGACGTGATCGGTTAAGTACGTATGTAAAGGGGCAAATCACCTTTGCCAATTTATGTAAGAAACCTTTCCTTCTTGAACGCTTTAGCATTTACGATAGCATTTAGCATTCAGAACATCAGCAAATCGGTTATCGCATAGTTTCAGCTTGGCAAAAATTAAGCCAAACAAGCTAATTGGTAATTCATAGTTTTAAACGCGACATTTGACTAAAGCACCAATAATACACAACACTTTGAGCTCCCACAAATTGGACTTCTATAAACGGTGAAGTCTTCCGCCTTATAGTTACATATATTGGACTGAATAAAACTTTTACAGTAGGACTGCGTTAAAATCGTACTTGGCCGCGCTTTTTTGGATTTGTCTGTGTTTCCCCCAAATTAATACATTGAATCACCTCTTAGAAAATCCGATAAAGGCCTAGCAATGGATGCGTTCCCGTTTATGAATTTTTGGAAACAGGAAGTGAGACTTAATAATCACAGAATTTTCTTTTTGTCAAATGGTTCCAAAAATTATTTTACAGCTTGAATTTTTTTTAAGACCTGGAGTGTTAGTTTCATTGCGAATTACTTAGCCTGAAAACTGTACCTTGCTGTGTAGTATTTGACACTTAATCCTTAATGCGCAAACTATTTCTAGAGCCCTTTTTTTTTGCTCTTCGAAAATTAATTTCGATTAGCTTTCCGTAGTCTGGCGATGAGTACTTAAAAGTCCTCGGTCGAGTTCGTCTCAGCAAGCCACTCATTAACTTGATTGTTAACTCTTCAATCCAACTTTGGACCTAGACATTCTGGGATTGATTTAAATGGGACAAAATCAATATAAGCTGAAAATGCACACATACTCTTAAGTCCCTTATAACAGTTTCTGCTCATCGTCGATATTTCTAGATTCGTTTTGGTGTATAAGCGTTCTGTTGCCAGCACGATGACCTGGCTGCCTGCAACGATTGCATTTATAGTATAATCCTTCTTGCAATTCTTTTTTATATGGGACAAATCCCCGCACAAACTCTGGTTTGGAATCAGAGCTTTTGGTACCATTTGATTCAACTGTACGCTGTTCGTTCTTTTATGACACATCGTATGTGCCGCGCACTTTCTTATTGACTTTGATTTGATCCATTAGTTTCTCAAGCGTCTTAGCCTGGTACAACATAATTTTATTTGCCTATATAGCTTTTTTCGCCTAGCTTGAATGGCTCAGTTATTTCCATCAACGCATACAAATATATTATTCATGTTAGATTTATTCTTTTCTTTACGCACGTTTACCTAGCCATCTACACTGACACTAGAAAAGAATTTTGACTGTGTTAAATATGTATTTTTGGTAAGGAAACTTTATTAATTAGATTTTCCGGTTGACCCTTTAAATTGGATTTTAAGTTATTTGAGTGGCAGGACGCTAAGGGCCATCTTTAAAAATGAGTTTCTTGTATTCTCCTAGTAACATTCTGCCTCCCACAAGGAAGCCACCTTGGTCCGCTCCTTTTTACCCAATTTATTAATGTCTTCCCTTCGTTATCACACATTTTCGTGTACCTTTGTTCGCAGGTGAATATTTCTTGGTATACGGATTTACCGATCTAGACAGCTTTGAAAAATAGATCCATGATAACTTACCAGTCTTAAATGGCCCAAGTGTAAGGTCATGACTTTTTGTCGTGTCAACTTTGCTCTTTGGACAGAATAACGCGGGTGGACGATTTTACTGGATTCCTCCACCTTAGGATCGCGTTAAATCATTTCAAAAATCTTTAAGGTTTTGCTTTGCAAAACTTTATATTGCCTCCCTATACCAGTATACCAATGTTTATTAGTTTGCCATTGTCCGTAAAACCAACCGTAGAACGATGCTTGAAGCCTTTATTCGTAATCTTATTTATGGTGAAATTGATTGTTCCGACTTTTAAAGAAGATTCACAGAAATTACATAACCTTGATCTAACTATGAGATGCATGACCCCTACAGAGTACTATTAAAGACATCAAAATAAAAAGATGCGAAACACCTCACGATTAATTCGGGCTGGTATTGAAACTTCTCCAGGCTCTCTTTAATTTTTGTTCAAGAGCTAGAGAGCGAGAAAACGCTCTAGAACCAACAAACTGCTTTGTACATTTGACAAAATATGTCTTTCACTCTTATTTTGTATAGCCTTAACATGACTATAATTCAACTACATAATCAATTTCATACGTTACTTTATATTAGATTAATTATCATTAGAGTATTTAAATTGCAACGTGTTTGAAATATGCGAAGTAAATTCCCTAAGATCTATGCAGCATTACCTGCAGACGTTGCACAACGCCGGTTGCTCGAATCAGGCTGGAGTCAGCAACACGCCGTGTATAATGTTCTAAAGTGGGAACCCAACACCATGCACAAGGCGCCTAAATAAGTGGAAATATCTCAAGATTGAAATTCTTTGATTGACGCGCAAGCTTGTTCGTAATGTTGAGTTGCAGGTGTTTTCTTCGCTTGTGGGTTTTTCATTGTCTGTCGGGAAACTGGTGCATGGTCTCCGCTAGCTTAGTGAGCGACGGGAAGTTTGAGTTTTGGGAAAATGCGCAAGACGAATTAAAAGAGGAAAATAAAAAAAATTTTAATTTCCGCGGCGGAAAGGGCTGCACCTGCACAAGCGGCGCGCCACTACCGCGCATCGCAGGAGTCTTGTGTTGGTAAGGCCGCTGCCGAAGGACCTCGATTGCCAAGCTGAGACTGAAAGCGGACAAGCTGGCCAAGGATCGCGATTTCCAGGATTGACTGAAGTCCACCGATGTCTGTCCACCAAAGATGGTTAGAGGGTATTACGGACCACCGAAGTTGACACCCAGCCGGCATTTCCTCTCGGCCAAGATGAATAAAATCCATGTCAACTACACTGTCACGGAGAGGGAAAGCAAGAACATTGTCGCCGAAAGTTGCTATAAATTTAAATCTGGAGGGGTTGTTTTTGTTAAAATGGTCATTTGTATCCTAAGTTTCAGATGCAAGATAATGTAAGTAGACGATCTATCCTGATTAACGTAAAATAAGATGTCGCCATAATCATTCCTTCCACTTCGTTATGTTATGTTGTTATAATTGTTACCTCGGTTGTCTCCGCCGTTCGATTCGTTGGAGTTCCGACTCTGATTATTAAGACGATTGGCTTGTGGCCTGTAAAGGATTGCCATATTTGGCATTGTTCTATGTTCGTTTGGGACTTCAGCCTGATAAAATTTTTATTTATAAATTTTCTTATAAGCTTAGTGTTCTTTAATACCAAAAAAGGTTGACTTCCTACTTTTGATATTCCGAAGAACAGTTGTCCCAAAGAGCCTGTCTTTGGCTTCACTCTTCTTACTGGAACTGAGGCGAATAATATTGCGTTTTAATCTCGTCCCATACTAAGGTTTCATTTGCCCTTTCGATCCTGATTTGTTACCCTTTCGATTTGTTCCTGATAGTCCTTAAGGTAAGCAGACCATAACGTGTTTGATATGCTTTCTTGAAAAACATCAAGAATTTTCGGGGAGTACCATTAAACGTTGGCAATTTTAAACAAAAGTCATTATGTCTTTCGGTTAAAAATTAGTTAGTATCGAAGAGCTGAAAAAACAGATGGTGCTACGGGAGATGGCGTGGGGTTTGCGGAGTCGATTCCTGAATCCATTCTGGAATTTCCAAATGAAAGAGGTATATCTTTTTCAGAATTAGAGAAAGGAACAAAGCACTTACATGTTAATTTTTTTGTTATTATGATTCGCGAGTACATGGATTCTTATAGTTTTCAAGTGTTCGTAGCCGTCTCCAGACAGCTGTATCAGCATTCGGCCGGATATTTTTGTTGCTCGTTGGCTGGGGCCCAGTTAGAGGCGGGGAGGAGCACCCCCGATTTTTATTGAGTACCAGATTTTAAGAAATGGTAAGTGTTGGGTATGGTAAATGGTAAGTCCGCAGCTGCCGGAAATTCCTAAATCTGCAATTTGTAAACATGCCAACACAGTTCAACAGCATTGGACTTGTGCCATAGTTCTGCGCGTAACCTAGGCGTGCTGAATGACCGCGTGTGCAGGTGGTTAGCAAAATATATAAGTTTGCCATTTTTGCAGCTGATAAAACAGCTGACAGCGCTGCCAACTTATCTCGGAGGGCGATCATGAGCGAGTGGCGTTGCCACATCAACTGTAAGACCAGTGCTGAGGTGCGAACGTTGGGCGCGTAATTTCAAAATTAAATTCAAATTTGATTTAATTTAATTTAAACAAATAAGTGCCACGCACAACAAGCTCGAAAAAATGAGCAGCGATCAAAAGAATGAGCGTAGAAGCTCCGTCAACCCAAGAAATGCTTGCTACTCCTATTTCTCAACTAGAGATATAGATCAACATCAGAAGTCGACAAAGAGCAACTCTACTCTACTGACCGTCGACAGCAAGAGAGCCAGCTCTTGCTCACCCTCTCTGCTCACCCCAACTCCCGCATCATGGAGTTACCAATGCCAAACCCCATCACCGCCGGCTTCGCTGAATGAAGCTCCAACAACAAGCAGAGCTAAAATTTCTGCAGCAAACTCACTACCAATAATTAAACCAACTACCAATACTGCGAGTTCGGTCCCAACGGCCGCACAACAAAATAAAATGGCAACAAAAACAGTTAGCCTCGATAAGCGACAAGCGTCCCGGCTATACAGACCGGCATGGACAGCTACATCCAGATTAAGCGCAAGCTTAGTCCACCCAACACGGTTGGCAGAGGCGGACAACAACCAACCAGAGTTGGGGCAGGAGACCCAAAGGAAACCTAAGCCCCCCCCTATTTACGTAAGGGAAAAAAGTTCAAGCGCCCTGGTCAACAAAATTGTTGCGCTGGTCGGGGACGAGAATTTCCATGTTGTTCCGCTTATTAAAGGGAACATTTACGAAACAAAGGTTCAAACGAAGTCTGAAGAACACTTCCGAGCTGTGTCTAAGTACCTGGAAGACACCAAAAAGAACTTTTACACCTATCAACTAAAAAGCAGCAAGGGACTGCAAGTTGTGCTAAAGGGTATAGAACCTGACGTCACCCCCTCTGAAATTCAAGAAGCCCTTAAGGCCAGGGGTTTCTGTGCCAAAAATGTTAGCAATATTGTTAACAGAAACAAAAAACCGCAACCACTTTTCAAGGTCGAGCTCGAACCAGATAGCAAAGCCTTAAAGAAAAACGAAGTGCACCCGATCTACAAGCTGCAGCTCTTACTGCATCGAAGAATCACCGTGAAAGAACCCACAAACGCAACGGCCCTGTTCAATGCACAAACTGCCAAGAGTATGGACACACCAGGACATACTGCACACTTCGGACGGTCTGCGTAGTCTGCGGAGACTTCCACAACTCCGCAAACTGCCCCGCAAACAAAGAAGACCCCCAAATGAAAAAATGTGGCAACTGTGGAGGAAACCATACGGCAAACTACAGAGGCTGTGCGGTCTACAAGGAGCTGAAGAGTCGTATGCGACGAGCGACAGCTACGCACCAACAACATTTCGCCAAGGCAGCCAGATCATCTTTTGGGCAGCTAGATACAACCAAGGGAATCTCCTACGCCGAAGCACTAAGAACAGGCATGGAAAATCCGCCCCAGCCTCACTCAGAAAATGCTCAGCAGGTTCCAGTGCAACCGCAAAGCAAATTGGAATCTATGATGTTCACCATGCAACAAAGTATGATGGAACTTATGTCATTCATGAAAACAACCATGCAAACCCTTGTTCAGAAGCAGAATATGGTAATTCAGTTGCTTGTAGCACAACAGTCCAAATAATAAATGACTAACCTACTTATATCCATGTGGAATGCCAACGGCATTTCACGGCATAAACTTGAAATAACTCAATTCCTAAACGTAAATCACATCGACGCCATGCTGCTGGTTGAAACGCACCTCACAGGGAGATATAACTTCCATATAAGAGGTTATACCTTTTACCGCACAGATCATCCGGATGGCAAGGCCCACGGCGGAACGGGCATCTTAATCAGAGAACGCATCAAACACCACTTTCATCAAAGGTTTGCAAAAAATTACCTTCAAGCCACGTCCATAAAAGTGATCTCAGGAAACGGCAACCTTTGCATTGCCGCTGTCTACTGCCCACCTCGATTTAATATCTCTGAAGGTCAATTCATGGACTTCTACAACACTCTGGGGGATCGTTTCATAGCCGCAGGAGACTACAACGCCAAACACACGCACTGGGGATCACGCCTCGTGACTCCCAAGGGAAGGCAGCTGTATAATGCACTTATAAAGGTGAGCAATAAACTGGACTACGTTTCTCCTGGTAGCCCCACATATTGGCCTGCAGACATAAAAAAGATCCCAGATCTAATTGATTTCGCGGTGACAAAAAACATCCCACGCAATCTAATAAGCGCCATAGCCCTACCGGATCTCTCATCTGACCACTCGCCTTTGTTGATAAGCCTTCTTCAAAGCCCAGAAATGGCGGACCACCCCCACAGGCTGACGTCGCACAACACTAACTGGATGAAATACAGAAAGTATGTGAGTTCCCACATCGAGCTAACTCCCCAACTAAATATCGAAGCGGACATCGACTGCTCCACCGCCGCACTGGAAGAGGTACTCGTCACAGCAGCCAGGATCTCAACCCCTAAACGGAAGGATGGGGAATTTAAGAAGTTCAAAACCAACCGGCAAATTACATTACTAGTACAAAGCATCCATTGTGGAGGGCTCACCCAAATCTAAGCTCTCCAATTCAAACCGTCACCCCTATAAGGAATTCTTCAGGGTGCTGGGCCCGCAGCGACAAAGATAGAGCCGAATCATTTGCCTTACATCTCAGAGGCGTCTTCCAGCCGAACCCCGCAGCAAATGATTATGTTCCTCCGCAAATCCACCTCGAAACTGAATCCACGCCAACTACATTTCAGCCGAACGAGATCACAAAAGTCATCAGGGAGTTAAAACCAAAAAAGGCTCCAGGCGGTGACCTAATAACTACAAAAATGATAATGGAACTTCCGTACTGTGCTATTAAGGTCATCTGTAAACTCTTCAATGGAATCATAAGTCTCGGCTATTATCCAAGGAAATGGAAAAAATCAATTATTATAATGATACCGAAGCCCGGAAAAGATCACACGATTCCGTCATCTTACAGACCAATAAGTTTATTATCATGCCTGTCCAAATTATTCGAAAAATGCCTTCTAACGCGCATAATACCATATATGGGAGCCCACAACATTATCCCAGCCCATCAATTTGGCTTCAGAGAAAAACACGGAACTATAGAGCAAGTAAACAGAATAACATCAGAAATTCGCACAGCCTTCGAACATAGGGAATATTGCAGCGCGATATTTCTCGACGTATCTCAAGCATTCGACCGCGTCTGGCTCAAAGGTCTCATGCATAAAATTAAAACACACTTGCCCGGGTACACTCATAAACTCCTTGAATCCTACCTCTACAATAGATCCTTCGCAGTAAGATGTAACACAACAATTTCCGACAGCTACACTATCGAAGCTGGGGTCCCACAAGGTAGCGCACTTGGGCCAACTTTATTCGTCCTTTACACAGCAGATATCCCCACGAGTGACCGACTAACAACATCCACCTTCGCCGACGACACTGCGATCCTTAGCTGCTCCAGATGCCCAGTCCGTGCAACAACCCAACTCGCCAACCACCTCGTGGTAGTCGAGAAGTGGCTATCTGACTGGCTTATAAAAATAAACGAACAAAAGTGTAAACACATAACGTTTACCCTTAACAGACAAACTTGCCCTCCGCTCTGTAAGTTGCACGCAGATCCCACAAGCTAATGAAGTAACGTATCTGGGCATCCACCTCGATAGACGTCTAACATGGCGTAGACATATCAAATCCAAGAATCTGCACCTAAAACTGAAAGCCAGCAGTCTCCACTGGATTATAAACTCACGATCGCCCTTGTGTCTGGACTACAAGGTCCTGCTCTACAACTCCACTCTTAAGCCAATCTGGACGTATGGCTCCCAGCTGTGGGGGAACGCGAGCAGAACCAACATAGACATCATACAGCGAGCCCAATCAAAGATCCTGCGAACTATCACTGGGGCACCATGGTATATTCGTAACCAAACATCCACAGGGACCTCGGCATTTCCGCAGTAAAAGATGAAATAGACAAGCAAAAAGCGTCCTACAATGAAAAACAAACAAATCCTCTAGCAAGGGTCTTGACTCGGGTCTCCAACCGAACCCGCCTGCAACGTTCAGACCTTCCAACCCAGCCATAACTTGTCAGGGCCACTGTCTCAGTCTACATGACTCCTAGTTAGGTTATAGTATAAGATTTGATACACTTATTGTTAGTCTCGTAAATGAGAAGATTCAATAAATAAAAGCAAAGCATTTAAAAAAAAAAAAAAAAAAATATCTGGTTCAGAAGACCTTAGGGTCGGTGGAGTGTCGGATAAGCGTAACACAGAAGCTGCAGACTCATCATGTTTTTCCAGCAGCGCTATCCGTCGACGTTTCGTCCTTTTTGAGATCTCAGCAACGTCAATTTTGGGACGTCCACGTTCCGCACTTGAAACCTTTGCTTAAAGAGGCTTAATTAACATGGTTTCACAAGTGTTCAGTCATTCGGATTGAAATTTAACAATTAAACCTTTATTGCGTTTGTATTTAGCCCAAAAAGCATTATTTTTTTTGCAAATGTAATTCAAACAGTTTTCAAGAATCGTAAACTCAACTACGTAGCCCTTGTTTTTAATGGTTTCTGCTACCAAACGAATCACACTACACAAACACACTACGATAAACTCATTAAGGGGGGATCGGGGGGCAATATATCTAAATGTTTACTTAAACTAGGAAAATTACGTGCACATAATACACAAAAAAGGTATAATTCATCAAAAATTCACCAAATATGATAAATCAATTCAATGAATTTCACATTTAGAATTTATTAAAGTAAATACCTGAAACTTTAAAATTTATTTTAAACACGTTTGACCACTTTGAAATTCACTTTTGTTGCGACGAAAAGCAATCAAAAATGAACAGTATTTCTCGCTTTAGAGTTAAGACAAAACGGTGTTGCTATACACATATTTGAACATTTTAGGGACAATCTGGTTACTATTAAAATATTTGGAAACATTTTTTTTTCATTTTTGGCCTATGGGTGCCACAGTGCGCTGATGGAAACAGGGCATCAACTAAGGCAGTGCCATTTCAGCAATTGCCGTGCATTTAAATTTAAGCACTTCATCTGGGAATCTTGGCCTCGCCTTCACAACATGAATGATCACAGCCTTGAGAAACGTTTGCTTCTGGCTTGAGGTCTGCATGAATACAATCAAAGCAGCAATTTGTACTCTCACTCAAAGTTCTGACTGACTGAGTGAGACATTGAGTAAAACGGATTTAGTAAATGTGGCAAAGGCACGAGTAAAAAATTTACTAATTCGAACGGCGAAGCAATGCACGAATGAGTACTCGCGACCGAGTACTCGGAATAACCGAGACGGTTAACTGTGCGCGACGTCAAATTTATTGCGTATTTGTTCTTACGGTCTTGTCATGGTTTTTAATAAAAGACATGGAAAAATAGAATAGAAAGATATGGATTAATTATTATATATATATATTATACTGAATGGAGAAACATAATTTTGTTTATAGTATCAGAATTGTTAGATTAATTAAATTTCTAGCATCTGAAAATGCTCTATTGTTATTATATTCTGTGTGTGTTATTCTATTTACACATATAATATGTTTGTACATATATTATGTTGTACATATGTACGAAATTTACTAAGTACTTACGCTTTCGTTCGAGCTCAGCATTCTCACCATTGCCCATGAACGACGAAATTGCCAAAATTTTATTCGAGTACTCTAAACATCTCGTCTGCCTTCACTTATTCTATCTATTACGCTTTGGTTTGAATTTCACTTATTTCGCATACAACGAAAACCACGCTAACCAATGCGCAATTCACTCATTTGAAACCGTTTTGGCACGCCGAATTGCGAGTTAGGCTTGTGAGTACTCAAATAACCGAAAATTTTGAGTGCACTCGTCCAGACCTCTGCTTCTGACTCACATCATGCCGGAGAACCCTCTGCAATGCCTGGAACGCCTGCTGCTGCAACTGCACCTTATTCGCAATCAGCATAAACTTGAGAAGGCAAAATCGGCAGCTTGTGTTGCTGGAAAAGGCGATTCTAGTTTTGTGACAGAATGTTCGACAGTAAACATCAGTTAACGCCAGTAAACGTCCCTAACGCATAGAATTACGGATTTAATATCAATCAACTTTTTAACCATGGCCCCCTAGCCACCCAATTTATTCGCTTTGCCAGCCTTAGCGTTTGCCCAAAAGCTAAAAAAAAACAAGAGAGAACGCTATAGTCGAGTTCCCCGACTATCTGATACCCGTTACTCAGCTGGTGGAAGTGCGAAGGAGAGTCTTAAACACTGACAGTTTTTGGCAATTTGTGGGCGTTAGGGTGGGCGTGGCAAAAAGTTTTTTTGCAAATCGATAGAAATTTACAAGACTAATACAAAAATGAAAAAATATCAAAACATTTTTCAAAAGTGTGGGCGTGGCAGCCTTGGGCGGTTTGTGGGCGTTAGAGTGAGCGTGGAAAAAAGTTTTTTTGCAAATCGATAGAAATTTAAAAGACCAATATAAAATGAAAAATATCAAAACATTTTTCAAAAGTGTGGGCGTGGCAGCTTTGGGCGTTTTGTGGGCGTTAGAGTGGGCGTGGCAAAAAGTTTTTTGGCAAATCGATAGAAATTTAGAAGATCAATACAAACATTAAAAAATATTTAAACATTTTTCAAAAGTGTGGGCGTGGCAGTTTTGGGCGGTTTGTGGGCGTTAGAGTGGGCGTGGCAACATGAATCGACAAACTTGCGCTGCTTCTATGTCTTGGGAGTCTGTATGCTTAATCTCAACTTTCTAGCTTTTGTAGTTCCTGAGATCTCGACGTTCATACGGACAGACAGACCGACAGACGGACGGACAGACGGACATGGCCAGATCGACTCGGCTATTGATCCTGATCAAGAATATATATACTTTATATGGTCGGAAACGCTTCCTTCTGCCTGTTACATACTTTTCAACGAATCTAGTATACCCTTTTACTCTACGAGTAACGGGTATAAAGAGCTTTTTAGAAATTACAAATTTATTTCTTCGACCTCCCTGGAACACAGAGCAAGATTCCGAGAATTTTAGTAGTCTCTCCAAAAACCATATTCGAGTATAACTGCTTTGCGGTCCATAGAGCTCTTAAGTACGCAAAGACATCACATCCATCTCTAATCTTCGCGATGGTTACCTTCTCCTGCTGGTCAACTCCAGGGAAATTAGTGAATTACCCGGTTTATGCAAAATCGAGTGCCAGCTCCACAACACTCTTTACATTGTATAAGACTCCCATTACGCACCCAGCCTTATTAACATTCCAGAAAATGAAATTGTAGAGGAACTAAAATCTCAGAATGTACACAGCCTCTTTAAGTTCACCGAAATGGCACCCTCAAACCATTTGTAAAAATTCTTGTAACGTTTGACCGATTCACTTTTCCCAGTAACTAATGTAAATCTTGTCAATTATTAGGGCACACATCAAAGCACTGCAAGAACCCAGCCGCCTGTGTATCATGCAATCTCACTTCCAATCGTTCCGTGCCCTGCACTTTCATTTTCTGTGCAAACTGAACCAAGCTTTCTCACCCTAAAGTTCACAATATTAAACACAAAAACAACTTCTTCAAATCAAAACAAGCAAAAAAAAACAGTTTTCGTGAAGCTCGCAATAAAGTACAACAACTAATTCCACGCTTACCTACTCGACCGTCACAAACCAACACCCAGCTTCCGCTGTTCTTATCACAAAAACCCGCCCAAAACTGTGACGCTCACATTTTTGAAAATGTTTTGACTTTTTTCATAGTTTATTTGTGTAAATTTCTATCGATTAGCTAAAAACCTTTTTGCCACGCCCACTCTTTACAAATTTTATTTGCCCCAAAGAATATACTGGATATTTCCACAATTTTTCTCATAATACCACAGTTAAACAAGGCATTGGTGTTCCTATTAAAAGGAACTTCCAATATACCATGCCATAGGGTACAGGGTATTAATGTTGTTAATGCTTACATCCCACCAAGTCAATATTGTTCATCATCTGACATATCAGAAATTGTACAAAATCTTACCCCCGACGGTTCCCCGACTCACCTTATAACTCAAAACACCTTCACTCACATTGACATCTCGTTGATATCTCCACAGGTAGCCAATAAGTGCATATAAAATAACCCCCATGGAAGTGACCACTTTTCCATAAACATCCACATAAACACACCTACCCGCCCCGATAATACTTTACTCCTCTTTAAATTCAAGACAGACTTAGCAAACTGAAACGATTTTATGAAAATTGCGAAATATCAGCAGCAAATTGGACTGCCGGTTACTTAAATCAGCAAATCGCACAAATCATACGAAGAGGGATACACAAAGCCAGAGTGTCATGGTGGAATGCCAGCTTTGGGACCAATAGCAGTGCTTGTTCTCGTCCTACAAAGCCAATATGAATGATATAAACCTTATCAGATACAACAAAGTAATTGCCCATTTCAAAAAAGGACGTACTTTCGGCCAAGCGTAACTTCCTTGAAAAATGTACTTCTAAAATCTCCTCATTATCCTCCACAAAAAAAGTCTGGTTCGATATACAACGCCTAGCCGGCATCCCTCCCACACCGATCAAATATATAAAATCCAACTCAGGTACTCTAACTGGATTCTTTAATATCGCCGACGAGTTTGTCTTATCTTTGCCTGAATACTCTTCTGACCAACAATTTTTAACAGAGTATATACGAGAAAAACATCGATTCACTTTCCCCATCCGCTGCATGCTTAAATTCTAAATTCACATTGCTTAAAATAGAAAATTCAGTAGTAAAAGCAAAAGGAAAAATACCTGGGCGGACGTAGTATCTTACTCTATGCTCAAAAACCTATCTCTCCTCCTAAAATCAAAACTTTTGGATATCTTTAATCAAATTGAAAATCCCACATACATGGAGATCGGCTACCATTCTACCTATCTCAAAACCTATTTTGGTGACGGATTTTGAAATAGCTACATCAATCAACTTGACCTCCCCCTGCCTAAGCCCAGGAGGTCCTTCAAATCGACAGCACATTGGGGGTCCAAACAGCTAAACCTTCAAGTAAAGTAATAACATAATAATGAAGTAATAAAATAACATACACATTTTTTTTTTTTTTTTTAATTCCATTTTATTCCTCTGGGGAACTTAGGGCCTCTACGAGAGCCTTTCATCTAACTCTGTTTTGTGCTGTCTGTTTAGCATTTTCCGATGTGATGTTTATTTGGGCAAGTTCTTGTTGAGCGGTTCTTCTCCATGTTGCTCTGGGCCGTTCTACCCTCCTGCTTCCTTGAGGGTTCCAGTCCAGTGCCATCCTTACTATGCTACTAGGGTTTTCTTCTGAGAGCGTGGCCTATCCACATCCATTTCTTCTTCCTTATTTGGGTGTGTATCGGGGGCTCGCTCGTAACGCGCCACAGCTCTGTGTGGGCTTTTCTGTTTGGCCAGAATATCCCACATATGATTCTTATTTGTTGCTGAAAACCTGCAGTTTCTGCGTTACTTTCTTCGTTGCGAGCCATGTCTCACTTTCGTATAGCAGTATGGATTTCACACACGCATTGTAGATCCGGAGCTTTGTTCGCCGGCTTATTTCTCTGTTTTTCCAAATGCGGTATAGTCTCCCAAACGCCATATTGTTGCCCTTTAAACTGAGTCGAACGCCTTCTTGAAGTCGATGAACAGGAGATAAAGAGGGGCTCTCCATTCCACAGATTGCTCGGTAATTATGCGAAGTGTGTTTGCCTGGTCTACGCAACTCCTGTGTGGTCTGAAGCCTGCCTGTTCGTCTTGGATTGTTGGCTCGATTTTTTCCTAGAGGCGTTCGTTCAGCAGTGTTGCTAGGATTTTATAGCCAGTTGCTGCAGTCGATAAGGTCGCCTTTCTTGGGGAGCTTCACGATGATTCCGCTTTTCAGGTCAGGTACAGTCTCGCCTACCCATATGCGTGCGAAATGTGGATGCAGCGTATCAGCCATCAGCTGGGTGTCAACTTGAAGCAGTTCGGCTGGTATGTTGTCCTCGCCGGCTGCCCTGTTGCGCTTTAGCTTCTTTATTGTATTCACAATCTCTCTTACATGCGAGGGTGTAGAGGGTATCCTGGTATTCCCACTTGGTGGCGCAATGCTTCTATAGTCCGTAGCCACGTTTGGTGGTGTGGCTAATTTCCATGAAGTGGATAATTGGATAATAGGTTGCCTTCTAGGTCTCTGACTGGCTGGTTCCGTCTGTGGTGGGTTCCGGCAATCCGTGCAATCTGCTGGTATAACGAGCACATTTTGTTCTCGCCGGCTGCTCGTTCTGCGTCTGTCGCAAGTCTATCCTCGTTTGTCCTTTCTGGCCTCTCTTTTCACAGCTCTGCACAGTTCGCGATATTCATCACGATTCTGTGTGAGCTGGTCCGCCAGAGGCTTCAGATTGTTTCTCCTTCTAATCAGGTCACAGGTCCCTTCAGATATCCAATCATCTCTTCCACAGTCCTTAGCTGTCTGCAGGTGCGCTCCCAATGGTGGTCTTCTAGGGGGATCAGTTTTTCCCTAAGGAGGTGCAGGTTCAGGTGGGGCGCTCGTCGGTGTTGGCTGTTATCAGTGTTCCTTGTTGTAGTTGCGGTTCAACTTTATTTCAAGTTCTCCAATAACCAACTCATGATCACTGTCTATAGATGCTCCCCTTTTATTCCGAACGTCCAGTAGTGAGTGTCTCCATTTCCTGCTAATGCAAATCTCGTCGATCTGGTTGCGCGTGTTACCACTAGGAGATGTCCAGGAGTATTTGTGGAGTGTAGAAGTCGTCCTTGGTGTCGTCTTTGGCGTCTTCCGTCGGGATTTTTTATACCCGTTACTCGTAGAGTAAAAGGGTATACTAGATTCGTTGAAAAGTATGTAACAGGCAGAAGGAAGCGTTTTCGACAATATAAAGTATATTCATTCTTGATCAGGACCAATAGCCGAGTCGATATGACCATGTCCGTCTGTCCGTCTGTCTGTCCGTCCGTATGAACGCTGTGATCTCAGGAACTACAAAAGCTAGAAAGTTGAGATTAAGCATACAGACTCCAGAGACATAGACGCAGCGCAAATTTGTCGATTCATATTGCCACGCCCACAAACCGCCCAAAACTGCCACGCACACACTTTTGAAAAATGTTTTGATATTTTTTCATTTTTGTATTAGTCTTGTAATTTCCTATCGATTTACCAAAAAACTTTTTGCCACGCCCACTCTAACGCCCACAAACCTCCCAAAGCTGCTACACCCACACTTTTGAAAAATGTTTTGATATTTTTTCATTTTTGTATTAGTCGTGTAAATTTCTATCGATTTGCCAAAAACTTTCTGCCACGCCCACTATAACGCCTACAAACCGCCAAAAACTGTGTTTAAGACTCTCCTTCTCCCTTCCCTGCTGTGTAACGGGTATCAGATAGTCGGGGAACTCGACTATAGCGTTCTCTCTTGTTTTTATTAGTGTTGTAAATTTCTATCGATTGGCGAAAATGTTTTTTCCACGCCCACCCTAACAAACAAACCGCCTAAAACTTATACGTCCTCACTTTTAAAAAGTGATTTGATATTTTTTCGCATTTTGGTTAATCTTCTAAGTTTCTCTCGATTTGCTTAAAATCTCTTTGCCACGCTCACTCTAACGCCCACAACCAGAATCTAAAGCAGGAGAAGGGTTAAGTCAGAAGGAACGCGACAAAGAAAATGCAAGTCGACAATAAACGAGGGTCCGATGACCAGGTCAGCGGCCGCAATAGGTCGCAGAAAAAAACTTAAAAAGCTCTAAGCCGGTATAAAAAGACCGTGGCCCACCGATAAAGAAGTCAATACCCGAGAGTCGAGACTGGAGAGTCAGCTCTCGAAAGCCAATATTCGAGAGTCAGTAGTCGGGACTCAATGCTCAAGATTCCCTTTACCTCCTGTTCATCGACTTCAAGAAGGCATTCGACTCAGTTGAAAGAGCAGCAATATGGCGAGCACTTGCAAGAAAAGGAGTACCTGGAAATCTCATCGCCATCATCAAATCGATGTATGACGATACTAACCTGGCGGTACTGCACAACGGAAAAACTAGTGCACCTTTCCAGACGAACACCGGAATTCGGCAAGGATGCCCGCTGTCACCACTCCTCTTCAACATCGTAGTCGACGAGTTAATGAGCGAAGTATGCTCTTTCAAGCGCGGAATTACGTGGAACCTCACCAGACACCTTGAGGACTTGGACCACGCAGACGACATCTGTCTCATATCGCACAGACTCGACGACATACAGAGGAAAAGTGACGACCTCGTCAGGATAGCCAGCAGCGTAGAGCTCGAGATAAACATAGTGAAAACAAAAGCTATGCGCTTCAACCACTCCAGCCAAGGAAACATCAATATAAATGGGAACCCAATCGAGTTCATTACCAGTTTCCCATACCTTGGCACCATCATATCCAACAGTGGTGGAGTGGATGATGATGTCTCCAGTCGTCTTGGCAAAGCCCGCTCACCATTTGGGAGACTATACCGCATATGGAGAGACCGACAAATCAGCCGACGAACAAAGCTCAGGATCTACAATGCGTGTGTGAAATCCATACTGCTATACGGAAGTGAGACATGGCTCGCCACGAAGAAAATAACGAAAAAGCTACAGGCTTTCAGCAACAAATGCCTGAGAGTCATATGTGGGGTATTCTGGCCAAACAGAATAGCCAACACAGAACTGTGGGCGTTACAGACGAGTCCCCGATTCACATACAAATAAGGAAGAAAAAATGGATGTGTAGTGAGGATGGCACTAGACTGGAACCCCAAGGAAGCAGGCGAGTAGGAAGGCCAAGAGCAACCTGGAGAAGAACCGATCACCAAGAACTAGACCAAATAAACACCACATGGGTAAGTGCAAAACAGACAGCTCAAAATAGAGTTAGATGGAAAGCTCTCGTAGAAACCCTAAGTTCCCGAGAGGAATAGAAGGAATAAAAAAAAAAGTTTTACGAAACACTGTTCCCGTGTTTTTGAGGCGTTTTCTGACCGTCAAAAAGTCGACTCCAAGTGATGTGGACAACTCCAGAAGTGTTTGGCACGGGTCTTCATCGAGCAACGTTAAAATAATAAAGTAAACTCAAAAACGATTTTTCAGGCACAAACCTATACATGTTTGATACTGCACAACAATTGATATGAAGACAATAAGGAAATGTCAAATACTGGTAAAGATGCGCTATGTCAGTAGCTTTCAGCAGAGTATTTACTTTTGTGTGTGTGACTTTGAATAGTTGGCTACCGTAATCTTTCGTGCCACGCCCACACTTCTGAATAATGTTTTGATACTTTTTCATTTTTGTATTGGTCTTGTAAATTTCTATCGATTTCCCAAAAAACTTTTTGCCACGCCCACAAACCGCCCAAAGCTGCCAAACCACACTTTTGAAAAATGTTTTCATATTTTTTTATTTTTGTATTAGTCTTCTAAATTTCTATCGATTTGCCAAAAAACTTTTGCCACGCCAACTCTAACACAAAACGTAAAAAACTGTCAGTGTTGAAGACTCTCCTTCGCACTTCCACTATCTTAGTAACGGATATCAGATTGTCGGGGAACTCGACTATAGCGTTCTCTCTTGCTTTTCTATGTGCTTTTTGAATAAATTCAAAGTCTTCATCGTGTTGATTCAGTGTTTGATAAAGCTCAGCTGTTTGTCTTCGTTGCAGAGTAAGACTAAGTCCTGTTTCTCATTAGAGGAAAGATTTTCTACGTTGAGGTTTTGTTGGAAGGTTGAGGAATTTTGAGACGTCGGAAGTTATATTTATCAATTTTATACTGTTACCTGTTGAGTTTGGGTGCATTCTATTGGGTCTTTATGATATAACATTTGGTCTGTCTCAATATAGTTAGTTTTTACCAAATTGGTAGGATTGTTTTTTTAATTATAAATACCACTTGATATTATAAAGTCGTCGCTGATCGTATTGAGGTTGATGAAAAACTCCCTTTCTTCGTTCATTACTGGTAATGGTAATACAGTTTTTGTATGTCCAGAAATGTCATGTGCCCTGCAGTTTTATTCAGCAACATTACACCAGTGAATAACCCAACAATAAAAATGTCGAGCGCTTGATCACCGCTCAATTTGTATAGCAGCAAGTGATGATTTTTATATTGGCATGGCCTAGGAAATCAACGCTATGAAAAATATCACATAAACACCGCTAAAAGAGCGCCAAATCACCGCTTTTTAAATGATTTCTTCAGGTTTCGTTTCATCGATTCTTTAGGGATTTTTCTTGCCCTATTTACATCAAAATTTAATAAATGAAGCATCTATTATATTTAATCAATTTTATATTACGAAATATTTATTTTATTTAATTTGACTTGTTTTTTTAAATTATGCATAGGACTTAAGTGTAAGGAAGAATACATATAAAAAATCTATAAAATTGGGGAGTCTTCTGTGTCTTCTTCTAAAAATACGAAACATTAGTATGATGTATACGAAAATACAAAATATACGTTAAATTATCACTTTTGTGAGTTGTAACGGGTGTTTTTTTTAGAGGTATAGAACTTTAAGTTGGCATTACTGTTCAAGATGGCGACCGATTTAACAGCTGTCAAGTGATTTATTCTCAGTTTGGTTTGGCAATTCGTCATGCGTGCTTACAAAATCCAACTCGTGCAAGAATTGAAACCAAACGATCATCAAGCAAGGCGTAGATTCGTCGAATGGGCCCAAAACGAGATTGCTGTTGTTCCCGATTTTTCATAAGCCTCCAAGATCTTGTGATTTAACACCGCTAGACTACTTTTTGTGGGGCTATGTAAAGTCATTGGTCTATGCGGATAAGCCACAAACGCTAAACCATTTGGAAGACAACATTCGCCGTGTTATTGCCGATATACGGCCAAATGTTGGAAAAAGTCATTGCAAATTGGACGTCCAGATTGGACTACATCCGAGCCAGCCGTGGCGGTCATATGCCAGAAATCATATTTAAAATGTAATGCCACAAGATTATCTTTCATGTCAATAAAATTCATGTCAATCGAATAATCCATCGTTGTTTTATTGCAATTTAAAGTTCTATACCTCTAAAAAAAACACCCTATATTTGTGGTTGCTTATGAAAAAAATCCATTACCTGAAATAATTAATTAATTAAATTATAGTATGATTTAAAATTTATAATTATTTACTTACCATTTCCATTACCAAAAATGGCCTCTGCTTCTTACAAAAATTGAATTGCAAATTAGGAAAAAAAATGGCGCGTGCGTTTTAGAAGATGAATCCGTTAATCTTTTTAGTTATTTTATTGTTATTTTCCTTTTACTCGTCTCTGTCCCTATTACACACATAATTTGTGTTTGCATGTCACAAATTTAATGATTCTGAGAGCGACGGCTTTGCACTAGCTATGAAATAAAAATTTTATGATTATTTTTGAAATATCATCACTGTCTAAAAATTTATTTAACGGAATTCGATGTCATCACTTAATCTTTTGGTAACAAAATCATAGACACGCCCGGAATGAAGTGTTTGTACGATAAACTATTTAAAGAATTAAATGGTATAAGTTATCATCATAAATAGGCAGAAACGTTGACTATTCGATATAATAAGTTCATCTTTTAAATTTCTGTTTGGCACACTTGATGAAAATGATAGGGTATAAATTAAAAATAAAATATATCTAATTGCATACATTTCAACTCAACTTTGTTGCGGCCTGCTTTTTTTGATGGGGCAAGGCCGGCCAATGTCATCATCAGGGCGGTCTTTTCCCAGTGCCCACAGGTCGCACCATATATTCCAATCGACATGAAATCCACAAAACAACAACAAACGACATATAAACCGCGAAGTACATCAAATAAGGAATAATTACAACTGAAATACGACAAAACTAACACGAACTTCGATCTCTTGAACGTGGGCTCCCTGCCTGAGATCCGGACTCGTTCCATTTTGGGATCTCCCTAGCATGTGTCCGTTGGCTTCCGATGGAGCTCGTCATAACAAATAGTCGATCGCAGACGTAGGTAGAAGACGCAGGAAAGCATGTGGAAGTTGGCTCTGGTTAGGCATCACTCCTGTTCCCCCCTTTGTTGTCCAATAGAGTTTTTGTTGTTGCTTGTTTTTGTCTAGAAAAAGAAAGTTAAAAACGTGTGTAGTGTTAGGAATTTAATTTAGCAGATAGAATTAGAGTAGGTTAATGTTTAGAAAATAAAACTTGCGGTCAAAAGCTAAAAGATGACAACGAGAACTCCCCCGCCCGAAGGTCAGCGATACACAGAGGAAGATGGCGCGGCAGGCGGTGCAGGCGGCGATAGCTGGGAAGTTTCTTCCCCACGTCATGAAATCCCGAGCGATATCGCGTCGTCGGCAAACGCTGCGGTGGCCCAGGCGTATGAACGCACAGGGCGCTGTTGTCCGACAACGTTAGTCTTTCATTGCAGGAGGAGATTTGACGCGGTTTCCTCGAGATGATGACCATAATAAATGAGGTTGTCCAGCCGTTGAAATAAACCGCAGCCGCCGTGCAGGCGATGCAAGGTGGTCACGGGCAGGGAGGATCACACGGACGCCAGGAGGCGACGGGCGCGTATCCGAAGTCCAAGCCAGAGGGAGAGAACCCTTGGACTCCACCTAAACCTCCAATGGCACGCAAAGTATCCACGGAGAGGGATGGCAACGCCGGTGGATATCCGAGAGAGCAGCAGCGCAGAAGTGGCGGAGAGCAGCACCATTTCCGGGCGCAGTACGAAGCTCAATGAGGCAGCACGAAAGGTCTCCGAGCTCCTGAAAGGAGAAAAACGGCGGTGAGAGGCGTCAAGATCGAAAAGTGGGAAATCTTCTTCGACGGCGACTAGAACAAACTCGCCGTATAGGATTTCGTCTTCCGGGTAGAATACCTACAGCGGCAGTCTAGGTGTTCTTGGGACCAGGTGCTCGGTAGCTTCTACCAGCTGATGCGAGGCCAGGCCGCCGAGTGGTACTGGCAATACATTCGCGAGAGCCCTCCGCAAACTTGGGAAGACTCGGCGGCGAGTTCGAACGCAGACGGGCCCTCCAGGATCGACGACAGCAGCAAGGCGAGTCCCTGGAGGATTATTTCCGAGCGATGCGGTACGCCCTGAGGGTGTGCAGCGTGGGTCAGGAGGAGTGCCTCGAAGTGGAGGAGGCCTTCATGAAGCGTGAGCGAGACAGGGTAGCCGCATACCGCGGGCCGGCCAAATTTCCGACGAGCGGATGACAAGTGGAGGAAGTGGCGATCGAGTCATCCGACGGCGAAGCGGGAGGGCAGGATCCGTGCATTGAGGAAGATTCTCTGCCGAGAATTAGTTGCTGGAACTGCGGGCAGCCGTAACTGCGCATCGTCGGAGCGGAAGATCTTCTGCTACCGATGCGGAAGCCGGAGGTGGTCAGTCCAAACTGCCCGGTATGTGCGGGCAACGGGAGGACGAGCGCCGGAAAGTTGGGAGACCGGCGCTCGAAGTACAGGCCCAACCGCTTATAAGCCATCCACCGGAAGCCACCAACAATATATTTATACCCGTTACTCGTAGAGTAAAATTCGTTGAAAAGTATGTAACAGGCAGAAGGAAGCGTTTCCGACCATATAAAGTATATATATTTTTGATCAGGATCAATAGCCGAGTCGATCTGGCCATGTCCGTCTGTCCGTCTGTCCGTCCGTATGAACGTCGAGATCTCAGGAACTACAAAAGCTAGAAAGTTGAGATTAAGCATACAGACTCCAGAGACATAGAAGCAGCGCAAGTTTGTCGATTCATGTTGCCACGCCCACTCTAACGCCCACAAACCGCCCAAAACTGCCACGCCCACACTTTTGAAAAATGTTTTGAAATTTTTTCATTTTTGTATTAGTCTTGTAATTTTCTATCGATTTACAAAAAACTTTTTGCCACGCCCACTCTAACGCCCTCAAACCGCCCAAAGCTGCTTCGCCCACACTTTTGAAAAATGTTTTGATATTTTTTCATTTTTATATTGGTCTTGTAAATTTTTATCGATTTGCCAAAAGACTTTCTGCCACGCCCACTATAACGCCTACAAACCGCCAAAAATTGTGTTTAAGACTCTCCTTCTCCCTTCCACTAGCTGAGTAACGGGTATCAGATAGTCGGGGAACTCGACTATAGCGTTCTCTCTTGTTTTATTTAATCCACATTTATATATACAAACAAGAGAGAACGCTATAGTCGAGCTCCCCGACCATTTGATACCCGTTACTCAGCTAGTGGAAGTGCGAGCACTGACCGTTTTTGGCGTATTGTCGGCGTTAGAGTGGGCGTGGCAAAAAGTTTTTTGGCAAATCGATAGTGAAGAATTTAATTAGTTTATTAAAAATATTTAACTTATTTTGGTGGCAAGAATAATTAGTTTAAACTCGAAACTACGATAACGAAAAAATGCGTGTGCTCGTGTTGAATTCAATTTTTCGTTTTCATCTCTATTTAACATATGTGTTCTTAGGCCTAGCTTAACAGAGGTTGGCGAAGACGGGGCGAATTCGCAAAGAGCGAGAGAGAACTTTATTATGCTCCCGCCTTCGCCCTAAACTAACTTACACTAGACTTCAGATTTTTTCTACTTCACAATCCAACAATAAACAACAACAATAAACAATAACCGACAATATGAGTTCCGCCAACACCGCCCCGTTGAACGCCTCCACGGCTTCAACAAATCGGCAGCGGCGCCAGCTTGTGGATCGCCCTCCGGAAGATGGCTCCATCACTCCTCCTAAGGTCGACGACCCTGACCTTGCCGTCCTCTCCTGCGTGCGTCGCGACAATCCTTCCCAGGAGCCACTGTTGAGGCAGCAGGTTGTCCTCTGCCACGACGACGAGTTGGCCCTCCTTGACGTTGGCCTTCTCCTCGTGCCACTTGCCCCGAACCTGAAGGCCCAGGACATATTCCCGGGACCATCGCCGCCAGAACGTTTGCCTGACTGACGAGACAAGCCGCCATCGCCGCAAGCAACTGAGACCCGCCTGGTCCGGGGTCCGGAGTGCTGGTGCTGCGATGAGCGGCCCGCCTGTCAGCAGGTGCCCGGGAGTTAGCGCCTCTCCGTCGCTTGGGTCCTGGCTGAGCGCTCCGAGGGGCCGCGAGTTCATCGTGGCCTCGATCCCGACGAGGACTGTTGCCAGCTCTTCGGCGTTGAGAAGTGCGCTGCCCACCGCTCGTAGGAGTAGGTGCTTTGCAGTTTTCACACCTGCCTCCCATAGTCCGCCCATGTGCGGAGCCCGAGGGGGTGTAAACGCAAATTCGCATCCGCTTTTCGATGTGAACTCGCGAATTGCGTCCGCCTGCTCCTCGATCCGATCGCGAAGATCTAGGAAGTGGCGACTTGCTCCGACGAAGTTCGTCGCGTTGTCGCAATGCACCGTCTGCGGACATCCTCGTCGACCAATGAATCTTTGAAAAGCCAATAGAAATCTCTAAGTGAACCGCCTTGGACGCAAAACAAACAAATAAGGCAACGTAGGACTTATACGGGGGCCTTCCTCGAATTTTTAATGTCGTATAGACAGGGCCACAAAAATCAACGCCACATATCGCAAATGGGCGGAGAGCACGGAGTCTATCTGCAGGTAGATTTCCCATCATTTGTATCATCAGTCGAGGCTTGCATTTGAAGCAGCGCACACATGATCGAACTGTCTGACTGCAGAGTTCCTGAGCGTTTACGGTCCCAATACGCTGTCGTAGGATGCTCACAAGTGCTCGAGGGCCGATATGAAAATTGGAATGGTGCAAATGCCGGACGTAGCTCTGCACAAACTGCGAGAGTTTCGTCAACAGCAAGGGAAACTTGGCATCATATGATATAGGAGCGTTAGCTAGTCGCCCCCCAACTCTCAACAACGAAAAATTGCACCAAGTGCCTGTATCCTCATGGATGAATGGGTTCAATCGCTGAAGACTTGGGCCGACCTTGGAGCCTTTACGAACCTTTTCAATTTCTACTTGATACTCGTGCTTTTGTACTATTTCGATAATCTTATGAAACGCTTCATTATTCAGTCGGTGACAGAGTTTCTTCGAAAACTATACTCTTGTCTTTGCATTTTCTTATAAAGCGGAACATATAAGCGAACACTCTAAGCAGTTTGAGGTGTGACGAGAATCCCTCGATGACATCCAGCAAATCGGAAGTTTGCACAGCAGCGGTCAGTCCGACCACAGTCTTCCTAGCTTCCTGACGCAAGACTTCCTCATCCGGCTCGAAATGCGCATTTTTGGGCCAGATTTCTTCTTCGTCCTTTAGAAATGGTGGGCCAGTGAACCAGATCGACTGCCCTATCTCGTCGACGTCACAACCTCTCGAAACGATATCTGCTGGGCTCTGCTTTGTGGGAACATGCCGCCATGTAGCTTCTCCTGACCATTCTTGAATCTCCGCTACCCTGTTCGAAACGAATGTCGACAACGAAGATGGATGAGATCGAATCCAGTGAAGAGTGATTTCAGAGTCCGACCAGTATACAATTCGTTCGATAGAGACTTTTATTAAGGGTTTGATTCTATGGCAGAGATCTGCGGAGGCGTCGGCAAAGGCATGTAGCTGTACCGGTGACAATGGGTCGGTATGCACGAACCGAGGAAACGATATCTCATCCAGTTGAAACAGAGTGCTTTTTAGCATATCCAAAGCTGTTTCCAAATGCATCGGAATTGACTCATCCCAATCTAACTTATTAAGCCAGAGTTCCTCCAATAGCATCTTTCCTTTAATTACAATGGGACATAACAAGCCGAGGGGGTCAAACAGCTTCGATGTCACCGATAGTATGTTCCGTTTTGTCGCTCGGAGACCCATGACAGAAGTGTCAATTTTGAACTTGAAGGCATCTTCGCTAGGCAACCACGATATTCCTAACGCCTTAGTTGACTCTGAATCCGAGATAGGTATCGACTTAACTGTGCTGTCAGATGCAGTGACCTCAGGTGAGTTTGAAAACCACTTTGTCAATTCAAAACCTGCTGTTTGAAGAACCTGAGACACTTCAGACTTAATTGTCTTTAGCTCCTCTGCGCATGCAGCACCAGTTAACATGTCATCGACGTAAAAATAGGTTCCAATCACGTCGGCAGCTCTAGAGAATGAACATTTAGCAGATTCACTCAACCTCTTTAAACACCGAATAGCCAGAAATGGGGCTGGTCCAGTACCATATGTGACGGTGTTGAGCTTGTATAATCTCAAGGATTCAGAGGGGTCTCTCCTCCACACTATGAGTTGAAACTTCCTATCCGCTTCATTAACCATTACTTGGCGATACATCTTTTTTACATCGGCAGTCAGGGCATACCTGTGCAGCCGAAAGCGGAGTAGAGGAGTACAACTCTTCTTGAATTGTCGGCCCCACCATCAGGATGTCGTTTAAGGCCACCTGAGACGATGTTTTGCTGGACGCATCGAACACGACGCGCAACTTTGTTGACGTACTCTGGGGCCTTAACACGCATTGATGCGGAATGACATAATGTGGAGTGGAAGGGATTTTGTTGTCTGTAGGCGACGTATGACCTAGGGCGAGATATTCTTCCATGAATTCCAAGTACATGGTCTTCAAGTTAGGATCTCGAGACAACCTTCGCTCAAGCGAAAAAAACCGCCTTTTTGCAACCTCGAAGGAGTTGCCTAATCCATTTGGATCAGATTTAAACGGCAGACTAACTTCAAACCGACCTGATGGCAATACCTGAGTAGTCTTCCTATAATGGTCTTCACATAACTTGTACTCAGGCGACAGATTTGGATTTGACATTTCCTCCAGTGACCAAAATTTCTGTAGTGTGCTGTCAATCGATACTAAAGGTTCTTCACTACAACTGAAACTATTCACAACTTGTTTCGGGAATGCAGACTTGTATCTGCCCGAAACAACCCAACCTAGTAGGGTCTTTTGTAGAGTTGGATAGTCAGGACCTTGTCTAATTTGACCAACAGCTAGCAATTCTGCTGATTCTGCTCCTATCAACATATCAATTTTTTGTGAATTGTAGAAATATGGGTCTGCTAATGGTAGGTTCTTCGGGATCTTCCAATCACTGACGTGATGGTAACCGGAGATCGACTTTAAGATCCAGAAATCGAACGAAAACTCACTACCATTTATTCGCGACTTCACCACTGTGTGTACCTTTTTTTTGACTTGAGAATTGGACTCGCCAATACCAAGTTAGTTGATACACGACTCCTCTCTACGAATCTGTAAGCGGTTCGCCAGTTCTTCTGTTATAAAATTCGTTTGAGACCCAGAGTCCAGCAGAGCTCGGGCCAAGACGTATTCTCCGTTTTCGTACGGACGCTTACGATTGACGTAACCAAAATCACCCTGTCCAAGGACGAGGCATGCATAACATGGAAGGCTGATCGTGGAAGGCTGATCTTGGTTAAAAGTAGGAGATATGGTCTCTGGCGGGGGTGGCAACGCTAAACTGTTCTCAGGCACTGTATATCTATGAAGCAGAATATGGTGTGAGCGGTCACAAGCTCGACACTTTTGCCTTTGCATTTCGAAACAGTATGGCCTTTTCGCAGACAATTGATACATAAGGAGGCAGACATAACAAACTCGAACCTTTGCATTACAGAGAGACGCCCAAACGGGCTACAATTCTGTAGCAATGATCTGCTGCATTGCAATAGCTACAAGTTTGCTGAGGCTTGCTGTTGGAGAAGGAACATGAGAATGAGCTACGACACAATTTTATCTTGCTTCGGCTTTGTCGATTCTTCAGCTGATAAATGCTGATATCGGCGGTTTAACATTTTTTCAAAATCGGCCCAAAGCGGCAAAGTCTATAATCGAGCTGTTCCTCGCATTTTTGTTTGGTCACTGGGTCGACTCTATTCAATACCAAATATATCAGCATTGGCATTCGAATTTTTGTATCACCTCCTATCGATAACAGAGAACCATAAATCGAAGAACAGTATCGATAAGGTTCTCAAGGAGGAAGCGGACTGATGCGATATTTTAGGCAGACTAAACAATGTTGATATATTATTCATAAAGATAAGGCATTCGTTATCGTAAACCTTTTTTTAAACTGGCTAGTGCCTTTTCGTAATTGCTCTCGGTGACTTGTAAGATTTAACTGTTCATAAAGCTTCACCAGAGAGACATGAAATTAAATGGTTAAATTTTTCGATAACTGGAATGCTGGCGTCTTTATGAACCAAAGTTTCGAAAAGGCTGATGAAATTTTTGAACTCCGAATAATCTCCACTGAATTTGGCAATGCCAAATTCGGAAGTCGCGCGCGAGTTGGAGCTACAGCAGCTGATCCCGGAGCTTCGCTGACGCTTGCTACCTTCAAGGCAGACAACAGGGACATTATTTTTGCCTTTGTCACTATACAAAGGTCTTCCAACTCGTCGCCAAATTCATCGCTACAATCTATGTCTTCTATCTGTTCTTGTAATTGATTTGCCTTACTAATTGAAGCATTTCAGTTTTCTAGTCGACATTTCAATGCTTCCTCTAATAGCGGAATCGATCCCGTTTCTAGTCGCTCATTTAATCGGCGAATTGTTCTGACCCGACTTTGGAGCTTGCTTTTCAGCTCTTCCAGAATCGATTTATTTTTGTCTTCTAGGCTCATTTTAAATTAAATATTAAATTAATTAAATTAAAATAATTAAATATTATTTCCAAATTAAATTAATAAATGGCCGAAAAAATTATCTCAAATCAGACCGACAATACAATTTAATAACCTTCGAATCAATAATTAGAAATTTATTAAACCAAAAAAATAGGTTATTTTTAATTTCATAAATTATTAATTTATTGTTTGAAATGTATATTAAATATTTTTCTGATGAGAACAACGAAAACAAATTATTTAAATTGAAATTCAAGTCACGCAGTATCAATTAATAGTGGGTGCGAAATGACGCCGAAAAGGGTATACCTGCAGAATACAGGGTAGAGCGTCACTTGACGGTCGGCTAATCTAAGCGCGCCAACGAAAAGGGCCAAACAACAACAACGCAGATAGCGGTGCAAAAGCGAAGCGAAAACGAAAAGTTCACCGCTGCAGCTGCTAGTATATAAGGCTGTCTGTGCATTAGTGCGCAAGCTTGGATTAACTTCCCAACTATTAATGCAAGTTTCAACGAACGAGAGGGGGAAGGGGGTGACAGTGATTGTAATAATACAGTACAAAATAATAAATAAATGTTGCGTCCAAAAGCGGTTCAATATATGTACATATGTGTATATATTTTATCAACAAATAAATTGTATAATTTGCATGCAATCTAGCTCAACTATATTGATACGTACATATGTGCCAGGAACTGAAAGCGAGGTGCAATATTCCAGCACAAGACAATAAACATTAAATGTGTCTATAACTCTAGCTTTCAATTTTTTGCACAAATACCTGTGGTTTCCGAATGCTAATTTTAGCGGCCACTTTCCTTAAAAGTTCCCTCGGTGGTGGCGGCAATTCCGGAAGCAGGGTATTTCAACATTTTTTTTTTTTTGCACTTTTATATTATTATATATAATATTAATTATATAATATATACTGTCATAATGTCACTTTTATTATGTTTAAACTAATTCTTGTCCACCCGGGGGCGCCATGAAGAATTTAATTAGTTTATTAAAATATTTAATGCGTGTGCTCGTGTTGAATTCAATTTTTCGACCTCATCTCCATTTAACAGAGGTTAGCGAAGACGGGGCGAATTCGCAAAGTGCGAGAAAGAGCTTTATTATGCTCCCGCCTTCGCCCTAAACTAACTTACACTAGACTTCAGATTTGTTCTACTTCACAATCCAACATAAACAACAACAATAAACAATACAAGACAATATAAGTTCCGCCAACAGATAGAAACTTAGAAGACCAATACAAAAATGAAAAAATATCAAAACATTTTTCAAAAGTGTGGGGTGGCAGTTTTGGGCGGTTTGTGGGCGTTAGAGTGGGCGTGGCAACATGAATCGGTAAACTTGCGCTGCGTCTATGTCTCGGGAGTCTGTGTGCTTTATAAAACTCAAAACAACAATATGTAATACAAGCATTAGTCAAGAAAAATTAAAACCTAAATCCTAAATATACAACATCCGCGAGAAGACAAGGCCGGTCTTGTGTTAGGGTGTGAACCTTTCTTAAGCAACATGACCCGTCTCAGCCCCTGATCCACTTTGGAGCTCCATTTAGGCAGGAAAATTTGAAAGAATATGAAGGTCAATGGATTTCTTGAATATATATGTATATTTGTACTAACTTACCCGTGCAATAGTTTCGTGTTCTCATAGTCTTCTTCCTGATCGTTAGTCGTCTTTTTTGTTATTGTTTACTTTGGCCCAGGGCGATAAAAGCCTAAAAATTTGAAAGAAAATGTTAACTAATATAAGTTTGAAATATAGGTAAATATTATAATGTCCCATAAAAAAAAAGGAGGAGGCCGCAAGAACTTCACAAATGAAATGGTGTCGTAGAGTTTGTGAATGTAGGACTACTGAAAATAACTTACAAAAATATCCCGGAATAGTCTTGGCACACTCGATAATGAACTCATGCAAATTATTAAATACGTGGAAGACATTAAAATGGGCATGCAACTTTTACGTCTTGAATTTTTAAACAAAAAATTAGTCAATTACGACAAGTTGGAAAGCATTTACAACTAGAATATACTTTTATTCAAAACATCAACTTGGATTCACAACAAAAATAACGAATTATTACTAATTTCACATACCCCCATTAATCACAAAATCGAGCGTGCGAGGCAAAATGGGTGAATAAACTTGCGCTGCGCATATGTCTCTTGAATCTGCATGCTTAATTTTAACTATCTAGCTTTTATAGTTCCTAAGATCTCGACCTTCATACGGACAATCATACGGACTTGGCCAGATCGACTTGGCTATTGATCCTGATCGCAAATATATATATTTTATGTGGTCGGAAACGCTTTCTTCTGCCTGCTACATACATTTCAACGAATTTATCTATTTACTTTACGAGTAACGGTTATAATAATCAAGAGCCCCAACAAAAACCAAAACAAGAAATCGAACCGACACAATACCAGTTTCCTGCATTGTACCTTGTAATGCCAGCACAAGCTTAGGCAACCCTTTTAAGGGTTTATTTAGTACTTTTCGAAGATATAAAAATATGCAGAGTGTGCATATACTCCGCATCCGAAGCAAGCGATGCCGCTCAATTATTGTATACAATCAAAATGCCAAACAGGCGATCTTACTTGAATCCCGCACTTGTGTTGAAAGTTGTTGTTGTTATTTGTTTTTGCTGGCACTTGTAAAAAAATGCATAGGTGCACTATTTTTGTTTGTTTCTTTTGCCGACTGTTTTATGTTCGGCCGTAATTATAAGAGTTTAAATTGTTGACTATCACAGCATTGCTTATATTTTTAAAGCGGACTCCGCCGATGTATGGTGATGGTCACCACGCCGCTGCAATATTGCCAGAAACACCAACACTACCGCTTATTAATTAATTTTAGCTAGCTAGCTACCTAGCTTATCGAAGGTTGGCGAAGGCGGGCCGAATTCGCAAAGAGCTAGAGAGAGATTTATAATGCTCCCGCCTCGTCCTACACCAACTTATACTAGACTTTAAAATTTACTCCATACAAAAACACAATAAATAATACAAATAATACATCCTAAAACTTAATCCAACACCTGCCCCGTTGAACGCCTGCACGGTTGATCGCCCTCCGAAACACTGCTCCGTCGCTCCTTCTAAGACCAACGGCTCTAACCATGCCGTCCTCCCTTGCGTCCGTTGCGATTACCCTTCTCAGATGGTGCCATTTGCCCCGAACTTGTAGGCCCAGGACATATTCCTTGGGTCCTGACTGAGATCTCTGAGTTCCTATTGGCCTTGATTCCGACGAGGATTGTTTCCAGCTCTTTCGCGTTGAGGAGCTCGCTGCCATCGCTCGTAGGAGTAGGTGCTTGGCAGTTTTTACACCTGACACCCATAGTCCGCCAATGTGTGGAACCCGAGGGGGTGTGAATTGGATGACCCTGCTCCTCGATCTGCCCGCGAAGAGCCTGGAAGTGACGACTTGTTCCGACGAAGTACGGGTACGCGCGAGGTCAAGACGCTAAACGACAGAGTCTACTAGGCTGAGAGCAAGGCGCACAGGGTCGAAGAGAGCAGAAACGAGGAAGCTGCCAAAGCGAGGAGAAGCACTGAAGCGGAGAGCTTCCGAAAAGCAGGGGAGATGTGAGGAGTCTTAAAACTCCCCACAAATCCGGGTGCAGGGAAGCGGCCTAGCAACAGAAAGAACGGCTGGAATGCGAGAGGAGCGGGAAAAAATAGATCTTGGACCCAGGCAAAGCGGAGAGACCGTGAGGACTCGAGTCAGCCAAGGGCACTGAGGTCAAACGGTAACGGTGTGAACTCTGGACGAGTATAAGAAGAATGCACCGTGAACTAACGGGACATGGGTTGGACCTTAAACCCGAGCCAAAAGGGGGAAATAACGGGATCCTATAAAGGGACGGCGCAAGCGGAGCTCGGGGCGTCAACAAGAGATCCGCGAGTGAGAAAGTGATAAAGGCGCGATAAGTGAACAATCAGCGAGAACACGCAGGACGCAGAAAGACGCAGCCAGTGAGTGTCGAAACGGACACCCAAGGAGGATCACTGAAAAACGGAGCAAGGACAAGGACCTGCCGTGGTCAGAAGGCACAGTGGAGTCATAGGTCGGCAAATGTGGTTCGGGGACACGGACGATACATCCTGCCCCATAACATCTTAACCCCCATTCGAGCCGGTAGGTGGTTAGTTGGCAGAGACGACAAAGGCCTGGCGTAGTCAGAAGGGACAGTTGAGTCATTGGTCGGCAAAAGTGGTTCGGGAAGAGCGTTGACCTCCCGGACGATACATCATTCCCTATAACATCCTAAGCCTCATTCGTGCCGGCACGGGTACGCTGCCAAGGACGACGCGGGACAACGATAGAAGGACGATGAAGGAGCGACGCCGCGCATCCGACGGCATATGGACTGTAGGAGTCTATTTCAAAGGGTATTAAAAAAGCTACTCTAATCGAAACTCTGTCTTTCTTTGGTCAGGCAATTACACAAATCATAAATTTGGTGGGACGAACAAACTAACTCTGAGCTAGCCGTTCCAATGCGTAGCGAATTAATTTGGATCGGACTTAAACGACGTTCACCGATTGACAGGATGATAACCAGATATCGATTCCAAGATCCGTAAATCAAACGAAAACTCACTACATGTAAGCGGTTCGCCAGTTTTTCTGTTAGGTTGAGCAGCAGAGCTCGGTTAAAACGTATCAGCGTTTTTCGTGTGGACGGTTACGATTGACGTAGCAAACATCACCCTGTCCAATGACGTGGGATGCATAACATGTGACGGGAAAAGCTGATCTTGGTGAAGAAATGCTGTCTTTGGGGGGTGGCAATGCTAAACTGATGCACAGTGCATCTATGTAGAAAAATGTGATGTGAGCGGTCGTAAGCTCGAAACTTTTGGCCTTTGCATTTGAAACAGTAGGCCTTTGGCAGACTTAATAAACTCAAGCCTTTGCATCACTGATAAACGCCCAAACGGCCACAGTTCTATAGTAAATGATTTGCTTCATTGGATAAGCTACAAGTTTGCTGGACTTGCAGTTAGAGAAGGAATACGAAAGAAGCTACTATTATGTGGCTTGCTTGACAATAATTTGTCTTGCCACGACTTTGTCGATAAATGCTAATATCGACGATATAAAATTTTTCGAAATCGGACGAAAGCGGAAAGGTGTCATTATCGAGATGTTCCTCCCACTATTGTTTGGTCACAGGGTCGTCTTTAATTAATACCCAATAAATCCAAATAATAGAGAACCATAAATCGACGAAACAGTATCGATAAGGTTGCTCAAGGAGGATGCGAGCTGATGCGATATTTTCGAAAGATATTTCCTAAAGATTAGACATTCGTTATCGTAAATCTCTTTAAAACTGCCTAGTGCCTATTTGTAATTGCTCTCGGTGACTTGGTTAGATTTAATTGTTCCTAAAGCTTCACCAAAGAGAGAAGAAATTAAATGGTTACAATTTTCAATAACTGAAATGCTAGAGCGTTTATGAACCAATGTTTTAAAATGGCCATGAACCGGTATTTCGATTCTTGTTTGGCTTTTTGAAATAACGGGGCTTTTTTTCTGGGCCGCGGACGGCATCAGAATTTTCGCCTTGTTTTTAAGGCGCGCAGATATGGCTCTTGTTGAAATCAGCATTCTGCCTCTCTTGCTAATACCAGTGTTGCATGCAGGTATTGGTCTGTGCTTTTTTAGACCGGAAATAAATACGTCTGTACTTCTGCATTAAGCAAAGTGACGCCTTCATCATTATGTCATGACAATTTTGTTTGTAACAAAGGTTAATTTTCATTCGACCTATCATCTAGTATTGCAGTTTGGTAGTTTGGTCGCCTTGACGGACCGACTCAAGTCCTTTGTAATAGGCCCAGGGATGTTTCATCTGCATAGCAGCAGTCTATTCTAGCCAAAATGGCTTTAAAATTAAGCACTGTGTTGTGCGCACGCGCTGGTCCTTTAATTTTGTTTCTAATAATTATAACGGCTTGGAAATGACCGCTACTGCCCGGATAATTTTTTAACAATTCAAAAGCATCAGTGACCAATTGCCTCCATTCCACGTATTCATCCTGAATGACAGTAAAATCTTTAATTGACTTACTATGTGTAAAGGTGTATCGCACGGTGTTGCTCCCGGCTTTACGGCTACCAGCTCTTGACTAGCCGATGCGGCCTGAACTAAGATATCAATTTGGGACACATTCATTGTGTATGTGTAATGGCAGGCCTGGCGATTATAAGGGAGTTATGGTTTCCCACGCATCTGTCTTTTCACGGAATTGCAGGTTGTAGACCCAAGTGTAGAATTAGGATGATTACGAAGACTTCTGGCTTAGAGACTCAGATAGCTTGATAATTAAAAGATATACGGCGAATCGCCGAGTTTCGTTTTGTGAGCTTGTGCTCTTTATTGAATCAGTGGTCAAACCGAACTAAAAATTATCCAACTGTACTAGAGCTTACGCGGCTGGCAAGCCGACCGTTCGTCCAGCAAAGTGCTGAACTAGCAAAACCAGCATAATCACCATACCGGGAACCAATGGTGCCCTAAAGGCGTTTATGCCGAATCTGCATATAAAGACACTAGGGTGATCCAATTATCACCAAGACTTATACTCATTAATTGTCTTACCTTACAAAAGGCCATTATAAATTCAGTGTTAAACTGATTTTGAAAATCTCACCATACCGGGAACCAAAGGTGCCCCTAAAGGCGTTTATCTTGAATCTGCATATACTCTGATTCATAATCACCAAGACTTATACCGACATAAGTTTACTTATTAATTGTCTTAATTACAAACGGCCACCTGTGGCCACAATAGAATAAATCAAAACTGTAAATTCAGTGTTAAAACTGATATTGAAATAAAACGGTACAGGCGCCAGAAAGACCAGTAGACTCTCGGAAGAGGATATTATGGTTTCCTAAAGAACTCAGTTTGAGAAACGGCCAGGTACGAAAGGCAGCAGTTTTAGCATGCACGGGCACTGTGCGCACCATCGAGCAGCGGAAGGCGCGCTGGGGACGGCTGGGCCAAATATACGACCTAGACGTTCTGCGGAACCGGCTGAGGATGGACGGGAGTGTTACCTCAAGAAAACAAATTAATTGATTGGCGAGTCAGTGGAGGGTAAGGGCTACACAGCTAACACTGAAAAAAGGTTGTTGAACACATTCCGCAAAGCTATCGAGGAACGCGAAGGCTGGTGAAAAGAGCGTGAGTCTGGCACGCGGTCCGGCAAACGACGCAAAGCCGCAGGCGCGTCGCGCTAGCCCTGCAGTTGCAAGTTGGCCTAAGGGGCGCTCAGAGGCAGGAGATCCGCAGGAGAACCACTCTTTTCTTTAAGCATATTCGTAGTGAAGTTGATAGTAGCGACTTGGTTAGTCGGCTTAACTTTTCTGTTCTAAGTAGATTCACTAGAAACTACTTTCCCCTAATCTTAAATCATTGTCAATCTTTGAGTTGCATGACCTACAGACTTTATCCTTTTATCTCTAATCTGACGCTATTAAACAATTCAATTCTGTATTCTTTTCTATATCGCGTGTATACTCTCGCGCATCGAGCCGTACGGGTGGAACCGGGCGCTTTAAAAAGTATAATATAAATATTTATATAAGTTATGAACCCTCTCCAAGAACCTTCCCCCCTCCCTATCGACTGCGCTCTCCCCATCGCGCCACTCGACGGTCAGGCACTTTTAAGTGCACTCCTCGAACGCTGAGGGGGGCGAACCCCGCCTTGCCCACTAATCGACGACGTATTCGGCGGCAAAATGCTTACTAATTAAAATTATAACGATGTTACTACGAACTCTTCTACTCCTCTCTACATCGGGGGAACTAATCTCAGGACCAGCCATCGATTCGCTAAATTATTTGGAATGCTGTTCATAGTTACTAGGTGAGCTATGCGGCTACGAGAGTCGTAGCTACACTGCGAGAAATAGTCTCGCTTAACTTATATATAAAATCAAAGGTGCGGCCTAGAAAAGCGAAGAATTCTGGAATCCTCGGGACCAGTGAATGAGAACGCGCTTTTGTTACTGCACAAATCGTATATACTTTTTTTCGGCGTCCAACGTAATATTGACATAATGATAACTAAGAAACCTTCCCTCAAAACCTCATATCGCGGATCGTGGGTTTCCTCATCGGCAGCACAAGTACCTGTTAATTGAAACAAGCCTCTCTTACAAGTACGAGTATATATTCATATTCGAAATTGCTCGTGTCGGTTAAGCTGAGTTGTTTATTTAGGTTACAGTTGCATGTACGGCTTTAGTAGGATAATGGTTAGGCTAACGACGAATGTGTTCTTGACTGTCGTGATTTCTAATGTTACCCCAATCCCATTGTTGAACTGTGAGGGTCCTGCAGATAATACTAGTCCCAGCCGGTAGAATTTGTCATTGCGTTATTTAAAAACTTCACGAACTTTATTGATTGAATCTTGAATTGACAAAATATTGAGTTTCATGTTGGCGGTTTGATATCGCGCACCAGGTCCAAAGAAGTGGCAATTAACTTAACATACACCAGGGTTCCAGAATATCAGCCGTTTTGAAGAGCTTCAAAAGATGACAGAGGTCGAAAATATGCTGAAATGTTTTTGTTACCTGCCTACAACCAGAAAGGCAGACAAATATATACTAGACGCGTTGTTAATATAAAGAGAACAACTTTTTATACCCGTACCTCGTAACGGGCTGTTTATCACCGTTTTTGTTGCCATTTCTCACAGTTCGTCGGTTAGTGAACAAGTTGTCTTTGCAACGCCTTTAGGATGCTGTCGAATAATATGCCATCAAAAAATGTATTTTCAATTTATTTTTAACTACTTCAACAACAGTTTGCGCATTATAGAAAAGTACAACGTTTTTTAGAATTAATTTTAGTTTTCAAAAATATTTATTTATTTTTTTTTTAATGGTATTCTATGTATTGTTTGAAACATGTTTTCATTTTATAACTTAAAGATAAAACAGCTTTTCCAAAAGTGCTCCAGCCACATCTCTTTGAATACTTTGTCCAATCAAATAAGCCAATTTGTGAGCGTACTAAAAATATTTAAAATTATATTAATGACTCGTAGTAAATGGCAAAAAACAAACTTCGGTGAATATATATGTTTATATATAGATAAGTTATTTGATATAATATTTCAATAAAGAAATGGTTCAAATTACGATCACTATGTTAGCCTTTCGTATTGAATGAAACTGTAGAAAGCAATCAGAACTAAGGCATCCAAATAAAGCATACAGAGACAGCTTAAGTTTATTTCAAGTTTGGCGTCAGTGTCAAGTAAGTAAAAACTACGTAATACAGAACAGACAGATGTTGCATGATAAAAGTTTTAAATTATAATTTTCAGATACAGTCCTCTTAGGCATAGATAAGAAAAAATCAACGCCGGAAAAAAATCATTTCCTTTTTTTGCCTATTCTAAATCCTAAAATCTTAGCCAATCAGTTGAAATTTTTCGTAACGTAGAAAACGTTTCTTATAATTATTAAATTCAGTGATGTAAACAAAGACAAATAAATAAATATTAAATTTGTATACCCTTTAAAAGAGTATTTAGACGTTTGCCACGCAATGAAGGAAACATTAGCGACTATATAAAATATTCTTGATCAGTATAAACGGCCGAATCTGTTTCACTCTAGTCTCCCAGCTTGAAAGGTTTCTAAAAGAGAAAATTTTCATCATAAGCGAAAGCTTAGTCCTCTAAACACGGTTGGTATTACCCCAAGGATCAACCGTACCAACAAACTAGGAATCTCAATGATAACCGTTTTCCATCTTAGAAGAGGCGGAGAACAATCCAAAAGAGTTGAGCAGGAGACCAAAAGAAACCAAAGCCCCTCCTATTATAAAGAAAAAGAGCGCAAACGCACTGGTCAACAAAATTGTTGCGCTGGTCGGGGACGATAATTTCCATGTTGTTTCGTTTATTAAAGGGAACATCCCCGAAACCAAAGTTCAAACGAAATCCAATGAACACTTCCGAGCTGTGTCTAAGTACCTGGAGGATCTCCTATGTTGAAGCACTACGAACAGACAGGTCCCAAGGCAGCCGCAAAGCTATTTGGAAACTATGCTGGTCACCATGCAACAAAGTAAAACAGAACTCATGTCGTATATGAGATTTACTATGCAAACTCTTCTTTAGAACCAGAACATGGTGATTCAGTTGCTTGTAGCGCAACAGTCCAAATAATGAATGGCTACACACATGTGGAATGCCAACGGCATTTCTCGGCAAAAATTTGAAATAACGAAATAACTGGTTGAAACCTACCTCACTGGGCTATATAACTTCCATATAAGAGGTTAGACCTTCTACGGCACAGATCATCGGGATGGTGAAGCCCACGCTGGAACCGGCATCTTAATCAGAGAACGCATCAAACACCAAAGTGCAGTCATGAAACGGTAACATTTGCATTGCCGCTGTCTACTGCCCACCTCCCAAAAACAACCCACAAAATCTAATAGACGCCATGCCCTACCGGATCTCTCATCTGACCACTCGCCTTTGATGATAACCCTTCTTCAAAGCCCAGAAATTACGGACCACCCTTATAGGCTGACGTCGCACAACAACAAATGAATGAATACAGAAAGTATGTGAGTTCCTACATAGAGCTTACTCGTCAACTAAATATAGAAGCGGACATCGACTGCTCTACCGCCGCTCTGAAAGAGGTACTCTTCACAGCAGCCAGAATTTCAAAACCAAAACGGAAAGATGTGGAAATTAAGATGCTTGCTAATTGAATAGCTGGTTCTGGAAAAAAAGCGTCTGGGCTCACCCAAAACTAAGCTCTCCGATCAATTTGGATTCAGTAAAAAAACAAATAGATCGATAGAGTTAACAGAATAACATCAAAGATTCGCACAGTCTTCGAGCTTAGAGAATATTGCAGCGCGATATCAAGCATTCGACCGCGTCTGTCTCGAAGGACTTATGCATAAAATTAAAACACACTTGCATGGGAGCACTCATAAACTCCTTGATTTTTACCTCTACAACAGAGCCTTCGCAGTGAGGTGCAATACAACACAAGGCAGCGCACTTGGGAGTGACCGACTAACAATACCCACCTCTGCTATACCTAAGACTGAAAGCCAGCAGCCTCCACTGGATCATAAACGCCCAATCGCCCTTGTATCTGGACTTCAAGGTCCTGCTCTACACCTCCACTCTTAAGCCAATCTGGACGTATGGCTCCCAGCTTTTGGGAACATAAAAGACATACATCGCGCTCAATCCACGATCCGCGAACCACGGTATATTCGAAACCAAAACATCCACATGGACCTCGGCATTCTCGTTGTAAAAGATTAAATAGACAAGCAAAAAACGTCCTAAAATGAAAAACTCTGCTCACTCACATCCCCTCGCAAGGGTTTTGATTCGGGTTTCGAACCGAATTCGCCTGCAACGTACCGACCTTCCAACCCAGCCATAATTCGTCAGGACCATTTCTACTCACTAGTTAGGTTATAGTAAAAAATTGCAAAATCTTATTGCTAGTCTCAAAAATAAGAAGATTCAATAAATAAAGGCAAAGTAGACAAACAAAAAATATAAAGAGGACCCTGGGCGGACTGATACCAGCAAAAGCATCCTTACATTTTAATTAGATTAACATTAAAATTTGAACATATACACGAGAAACGAAAACCAAAACATGCAACGAACGCTGGCACAATAGTTTACTAACGATTACAGCCTCATGTTCAAAATTTTCGCAAATTCTTGTTGCCCTAAAAGTCGTACAAATACATCTCTTACATTTAGAGTCTTAAAACTCCCCACAAATCGAAGTGTAAGAGAGCTGCCTAGCAATAGCGAAGAAGGCTGGAATGCAGAAGGAGTCAGGGGCAGCCAGGTCAAACGGTACCGGGCTGGACCTTGGACTTCCACTAGCTGAGTAACAGGTATCAGATACTCGGGGAACTCGACTACAGCGATCTCTCTTGTTTCGAACTGCATACGCACAGGTCTAAAAATATAACGAGTTTCGGGCGACACTATTACTTACTAGCTGTTAAAAATATCGAACATGTTTTCAGGTGGCAACGCTGTTACGAACTTTATTCATAGCTGCCTGCAATATACCCATTTCTGATCTATTTTCAGAATACTCGATAAATACAAGTTTTTTTTAGAAAATCCATAAAAATTGGGATGAAAAATAAAAAAAAAAGTAAATAAAAACAAATCGATTGAAAAGCTTAGGCTTCTTTCGAGTCTTTCTCGCATTTATAGTTGCTGAGATCTCGGGGTATACTAGATTCATTTTAAAGTATGTAACAGTCAGAAGAAAGCGTTTCCGACGATGTATACATATATGGCCTTGTTCGTCCAACCGTCGTATATCCGTATGAACCAGGAATTATAACACGCTAACAATTGCCATATTTGATATTTTTTAATTTTTTTATTATGATAGAAATTTATCAATTTGCAAAATAAACTTTTTGCCATGCCCATTCTAACGTCACTTACACTTTTGGACACTTTTAACATTTTTTCATTTTGATATATATAAAATATATATATATTTTATTTCTATAGATTTGGCAAAAACTTTTTGCCACGCTCGTTTTAACGCCCACACGCCGCTCAAAACTGTCACGTCCAATCATCTGGGAAATTTTTGATATTCCCAATTTCTACCGATATTCCAGAAAATGTTGAAATTTCTTGTTCTGATAGTCGGGAAACTCGACTGTAGCATTCTCTCTTACATATATTGGTATCCAATCCTTGCAGAAGTTAGGCTTTGCTTCATTTATCGGGACATAATATAGATTTTGCACCGCAAAATCATCGTACAACATTAGTGGATCGTTTAGATAACGCGTTCGTAGATGGGCGAAGCGCAAACGGTACCGTTCTTTTTTGCCGTAGATATGCTTCATGTCCATTTTCTGTTATGTAAGTATCCCATCCCTATTAGGAAACAATTATTTTACACATCGTGTTGATTTCACGTGAGTCTAGCAATATTCTACTTATATTATTTTTCGGAAAAAAGCTGTTACTGTCCCATGGGCTATTAGAAGTTTTTTTTACTTTTTCCAGAACTTCTTCTTCTTATTTTGGTTCGTTTCACTTCGATACGTTTATTGAGATTCTTCTTATATCCCTATCTGTTAAGATATTGAACACATTGTGACTTCCAAATTTAATTCGAGGATAAGCGTTATTATTTTCTATACAAATATTGTCCATCTGAGAATACTTCAGTTCGCTGCAATCCTTAATTATACCCGTTACTCGTAGAGTAAAAGAGAGTATTCTAGATTCGTTGAAAAGTATGAACAGGCAGAAGGAACCGTTTCCGACCATATAAAGTATATTTTCTTGATCAGGATCAATAGCCGAGTCAATCTGGCCATGTCCGTCTGTCCGTGCGTCTGTCCGTCCGTGTGAACGTCGAGATCTCAGGAACTACAAATGCTAGAAATTTGAGATTAAGCATATAGACTCCAGTGACACAGACGCATCGCAAGTTTGTCGATTCATGTTGTTAGTATTTTTTAGTCTTCTAAATTTCGATCGATTTGCCAAAAAACTTTTTGCCACGCCACACAAACGTCAAAAACTGTCAGTGTTGAAGACTCTTTTTCGCACTTTAACTAGTTGCACTTAATATTAGTTGATATTAATGGATGCACCCTAGTTGAATAAATTGTACCTGTAATTTTGGACATTTTTATAGTGCAGTGAAGTATTTCTTAAAACCATTCCTGGTAACAGGCTTTATTATTTATGGTTATTTATTTATTATTTAATTGGATAAAAAAATGTTATATACTCATAGAAGAGTATATCACAATTAATATTGTGAGGACCCTTAAAACTCCCCACAAATCGATTGGTGAGTCAGTGGTTGGTGGCCTGTGAGAAAAGCGAAACCGCAGCAGTTTCTTATTGAACTGAATAAAACTTAAGGAAACGTAATGTATATCCCATCTACCTGGCACAGAAATGTTTAGCCGGCTAACCTAGTCGGGACTATCTAAATAATCAGAAATTAAATTACAAATAATGACTGCTTCAAGCATTGTTCTACTTTGGTTGGGGACGAGATGTTAATTAACTTCTGGATTCAGGAGGTTAGGGTTGCTCCCAATTTAGGCGAATTAGGGAAAACAGTAAAAAGTTTTTTTATTGATGCAAGTGAACTTCCGGCTTTAATCTACCATGTGGATGTAGGGATCCATACAGGTCTGTTGGTCGGTTGGCAGCACTATTAGCTGGGCCCCCCTTGCGTTCATTGCTGTCGTTTGGCAGCGCTATCAGCTCTTTAGTCATCCGGGTCTCCCGCAACAATTGTATATATTATATTATGGTATTATGCTAATAATATTGTGGATTTCAATCATAGATTGAATTATTATCAGACCAGCATGAAATAAATAGGAACTTTAATCTTTTAATGTTTGTGTCCGTTTGTTGTAAGAACTGCACACGCTCGCTTTCATCAATCGACAGACGCGCAAGTCATAGGTACACATACAAAGCCACATACCACAAAGCTACAAAGACAGTAAAGATAATCAATTCATCTGCTCTCTATCCTACTCTCTGCTATGCAGGAGTATATGAAGGCAACATGACTGTTGCACATACATACATACTTTCCAACCTGGTTTATACGGGTACTTATCGATTTTTGCTAACAAATCTTCAGATTAATTTATTATCTTGAGACAGTTGAGGTGGGGTATTATAATGTTATATTTCGTAAATGCTTGCTTGGGTCGCCGAGACTGGTGGCTAATGCGAACGGGCCCGGTTACACGCAGACGGCACCGTCGCCGCTAACACTGCAGGCGGCACAATTGTAGTTAGCACAAAATTATTGATTGTTTTATTGCTCCTTGCTTAGCCATATCTATCCCTGTCGCACTCATAATGCTCACCCTCCGCCGCCAGTGTCCAGCTTGCTCTTCCTTATCCTAGTGACCACGGGAAAAACCAGCTTCGCGCTGTTGGGGTTTGATTCCTTTCGATTATTGAACTTTTCCGCCACTTGTTCCGTCCGCGTGTTTGACCAAGAACGTTTTTTTTTTAAATTCCCCAATGTTCGGTTTCGTTGTGGTGACTAAGGTTTTTTTCCCCTATCGAGCTTTGCGTATTAGCTTCGGCGGGAAACTAAGCTATTCTCCTAACTTATTTGATAGTTTGGACGGCCTCTTAGAGATAACTTAAATCTATTACTTTGCTTGCCTAAATTACTATGTACTTAAGGCTACTGCGATACTTTGCTTAACAAAAGTTACAGGAAAATATTTACCATGCAAGATAATAATATACAAAGGGTGATGATAAAGAAAAAATGTTATTCTTCACAAAAGTTATATGACAAATAATTATAATTCATTGTGGATTTTTGCTCTTAAAAGAGGTCAAGCCAAAAAATATGTGCAACAATACCATCTTGGTCAATAATGGAGTGCCCGAATATACTAACAGATTCGCTTTGCTGGCAGACATTACTGAGGACATGCTACTGTAACCCGTCGATAATGAACCGAAGAAAACAAAGACTCCACCACTTTACATCCGCAAAAAGAGCACAAGCGGTCTGGTAAATACTGTGGTTGGCCTTATAGGAAAGGATTACTTTCATATAATTCCCCTCGTAACAGGTACTGTTAATGAAATCTAGCTTTAAAAGAAAACGGAGGAAAACTACAGAAAGGTCAAAAACTACCTTACTGAAAACCAAATATGCTTCTACACCTACCAGCTTAAAATCAGCAAAGGCCTTCAAGTAGTATTAATAGGCATTGAGTCTGATGTAACACCCGGAGATAACTGAGGCGCTAAAGAAAAAAGGGATTGTGCGCCAAAAGTGTGTTCAATATCAAAGAAAGAAACAGGAAGCCGCAACCACTCTTTAAGATACAGCTTGAAACAGAAAACGAGCATTTTAGAAAAAACGAGGTTCACCCAATTTATAAACTTCAGCTCCTTCTGCACCGTAAGATTACAGTAGAAAAGCCGCATAAACGTAAAGCTCCTGTACAATGTATTAACTGCCAAGAATACGAGATCGTAGTGCTCACTTCGCAGAGATCTCCACGACTCCAAACACTGCCAAGCTAACAAACAAAATGCAAAATTCTCAACCACCACATGAAGTGCACACAACAAAACTATAGGCCATCTGAGCAACACGAAAAAAAACACTGAAGCTAGGATTCAAGCCTTACAACAGAGCATGATGGAATTTATGACGTACCCTCATTCAAGACATGATGGGTAAATAAAAACCTTTAAAATACAAATACTTGTATCCCAAAAATCTAAATAAATAATGCTTACCTTACGCATAGCTATGTGGAACACCAAGCTCCATTTCTACATGAGAAGCACTCGCTCTTACGGCAGCAGCTTGTACTGCAACACCTAAAATCACGAACGTTACACGTAACCCGAGAATAATACTAACGTACAAATCGAGCAACTCGTTCACGAAAAACGACGCTTACGTAGAAAATGACAATCGTTCAGATATCCATCTGCAAAACAAGAAGAGGAAAACGTTCGGCGCCGAGCAACTTTCTCCAACAGGCACAAAACACAAGTCACTGTGGAGAGCCCATTTCACTCTTCGTTCCTCAGGCGGCTGCGCCCGTAGCGACGCAGACAGAGCCATCACATTTGCTGCTCACCTTCAAAATGTATTTACCCCAAACGAGGCTTCTAGCACTTTTGCGAAACTTTTCACTTTTTCACCCGTTAACTCCACCAGCAACACACCTCAATTGTATTCTGTCCAAAAGAAATAACCAAAATTATTAAAGACAATCTCAGTCTGAAAAAATCTCCTGGCTCCGGAAATGATCATCGAGCTTCCATAATCTGCAGTTCAATACATAACCCAGCACTTCAACGCAATCACCAAACTTTTGCAGTGCGGTGTAACACTGCCATTTCCGCTGCCATAAAATCGAGGCTGGAGTCCCCCAAGGCAGCGTCCTTGGTCCCACTTTATACCTCATTTAAAGCCGACATTACTACAAATAGTCGCCTTACCTTATCCACGTTTGCCGACGGCACAGCTATCCTAAGGTCCCCGATCCAAGCTACAGCACAGCTGACATTGCACCTCATATACATTGAAAAGTGGCTCTCTGACTTGCGAATTACAGTAAACGAGCAAAAATGCAAGCACGTGACGTTTACACTTACAGCTGCGGGTAAAATAATAGCACCACAATAACGTATTTTGTTCTCGATCAAATAAATTACGGTTGAGGTACCGATAGGACCAAATACTGATTTTTTGCATAATGCTATTTATTTTTCCCATCCAAAAATGATTTTTGAAACATACTCTAAAAAAAATTATTCAAATGGGATGAGGAAAGCATTGCACTTCAGATAAACGACATGATTAAAAAAATGATTATGACATGATTAAAAAATTAATTTCTGAAGGAAAATCACACAGAAATATTGGTCAAATCTTTCAATGCTCAAACAAAATGATAGGAAATGCAATAACCTACAACGAGAATCCCGAAAAACGTGGGAGAAAACAAATATTGGGCACCCATCTCTTTAAAATGCTAGTGCCCGAGAGCTGCTACCGACCTGAAAAAGGATCTCAACAGTGCAAACAGTTCACACATGTCTAAGGTGTAAAAGGCTGTAGTCCAAGGAAAGTCCCTCTTTTAAAAAGGAGACATATAGCCAAGCGCATTTAGTTCGTCAAGGAAAATTTAAATTGGCCATGCGAAGAATGGACGAACTTTTTATGGTCAGATGAGAGCAAGGCGGTTTTTTTTGGTGGCAATGGATCTTAATCGTATGTAAGGCGACCTAAGAACACCGAGTATAAGCCAAATTACACAGTAGAAGCAATTAAACACGGAGGATCCAGTGTAATGGTATGGGCTTGTTTCTCGTATTATGTAGTTGGGGCTATACCATAATATACCATGGTTAAAAACCATCATGGATCAACGTGTGTTTGTAGATATTTTGGTGACGATGATGCTACCCTTTGCCGAATACAACTTACAAGACTATGATCCCAAGTAGACCAGCAGGAAAGCCAAGGATTAGTTCCAAAATAAATCTGTTCCTGGTTTGGATTGGCCTGCACAGTCCCCAGGCCGTAATCCAATCAAAAATTCTTGGTATGATATATGAGAAGATATGAGAAAAGCAGTTGCAGCTTCAAAGCCATCTAACAACGAATGACTTTGGGTATAATTAACGAGTCCTGAAGTAAAATATCCCTAAAACGGTGCCAGGACTTGGTGGACTCCATGCCAAGACGATGCGCAGCTGTCATCGCCAACAAAGGTTTTTTTTGTTTTGCCAATTAATTTTAAAATATCCGTTAGATCTGTTACTAATTTTGTTATTTCGATTGAAAATCATTGTAGTATTTAAGTTTAGTGAGTAAAATGATGAAAGTGTCAGAAAATACAGAAACGCTGGAACAAAGACGAAATGTGCTTATGGTGCTAATACTGTTATCGCAACTGTAACAGACAAGACTGCCCACCACTTTTGCTGAACAACATACCACACCCAGGAGCAGATGAGGTAATGTACCTGGGAGTACATCTCGAGAGAAGACACACTTGGCGCAAGCACATTGAAGCCAAAAATATCAACTTAAAGCCTAAAGGCCTACCATCCCAGCGAAGAAATGTATAGGGGGGTCTGTCTTATAATCGAAGAACAGTTGGAAAAATTAAATATATGTTCAAAAATTTGATATTGTTACGATTTTAAAACTTATTGTTAGTTCTAATACAAGAAGATTCAATAGTAAGGTAATAAAAAAAATAAGAAACACGATTGCCTAAATACAAAGAAATAAATCTTTTTAAAATTTACGGACAATGTATCTAAAAAAATTGAAATGAAAACTCTCAGCGTGAACGTCAAATATGTAATATACGGGAATCCTAAATATGAGTCCGTGGTAAGTGCTTTTCAGAATGAACATCAAACCATCGGCCCATGTCAACACGTTACTGACTGTGGTTACAGCGATTACGTAAGTAGCAATATTGACTCGGCTATTTATACTGATCAATAATATATAGCTTGAATACGCATTCATTTCCCAATTGTTTTTATGGCGTTTATTTACATATATTTAAATATTAAACATTTTTTAACTTATCTGTTCTTCATTTAAAATATATTTTTAATTTAACCATTTTAAACGGTCTTTGTGATTCAATCTTAGAAAATTTTTTTAATTTCTTTACACAACTTATAACATATAATAGTCGCAGCAATTCCTTTTCTCTAATCTCACTTATATGAATATGTGTATAAGCTGTGAAATGACCTAACGACACTGTACTCGATATGATAATATTGTTGCAAACGCATTACACAAAAGGCTATGCAAATCTAGACACCGTATAAAAGTCGTTAGTAGTATCGTAAGTTATCTTTGTGGATTTATAGATAATCAGGTGGTGTATTACTTACCATACAACAAGCTGGAATTCGTAATGTACCAGCCCAATTGTAATATAAGAAACAAAGTTTATAACTTAACTTTTGAATTATATCCGGTCCATAATTGCAGTCATCTCGTAAAACAACATAATGAGTTGGGGTTACAGTACCCTGTCGTACAAATTGTGAAACCAAAAAAAAATCGTACATTTTTGATTTTGTTATATGTTGGTCAATGACAGTTCCTGGTAATGGGTTTTCAAGTTGAATGCCACTCCCCTAAAAATACAAAACAAACAAAATTATTACGCTTCTAATTAAAGACAGAGATGGTAGTTTGCATTTATAAATCAATGGACTGGTTTGCATTTCAAAGTTTTCACCAATTCTTATAAATATCAAGACTTTATCAGCTGTATCCGGTTTCCGAGTGAATCGATCGGAACACTTTTAATTTTTCGCAACAGTAGTAGTAGGTAGTAATTGTATATAAGTATAGTAGTATAAGCCCTATTGCAATATTAGAATGTAAGAACTAATTATAAGAGTCGCGAAGTGGTCGGACCTACCCAAGTGATCATTTCAAAAGAAAACAAGAGAGAACGCTATAGTCGAATTCCTCGACTATCTGATACCCGTTACTCAGCTAGTAGAAGTGCGAAGGAGAGTTTCAACACTGACAGTTTTGCGGTTTGGGGCGTTAGAGTGGGCGTGGCAAAGTTTTTCGGCAAATTGATTGAAATTTACAAGTCTAATACAAAAATGAAAAATATCAAAACATTTTTCAAAGTGTGGGCGTGGCAGTTTGGCGGTTTTGTGGGCGTTAGAGGTGGCGTGGCAACATGAATCGACAAACTGCGCTGCTTCTATGTCTTGGAGTCTGTATGCTTAATCTAATCTTTCTAGCTTTTGTAGTTCCTGAGATCTCAGCGTTCATACGGCGGACGCGGACGGACAGACGGACGGAAGACGGACGGACAGACGGACGGACAGACGGACAAACGGACGGACAGACGGACATGGCCAAATCGACTCGGCTATTGATCCTGATCAAGAATATATATACTTTATATGGTCGGAAGCGCTTCCTTCTGCCTGTTACATACTTTTCAACGAATCTAGTATACCCTTTTACTTACTATACGAGTAACGGGTATAAATAGGCATTTATGATTGTAATCGTGGAATTATATACATTATACATTAAAAGAACTAAAAGCTATGAAAAAAATAAAGCAATGAAAAATCCACGCCACAGAACAACCGGTAAAATAGACAGGGATGAAAACAACGGCAACGGCGAAGAACAAAGTAGCGAAAACGAGATAGCAAAAAGCAGCGACAACGACGGCGACACGATGACGGCGACGTTTGCACATACATACAAAGGAATGCAAGAAACAGAAGGTTCGCGAAAAGTAACGGGATCTTGTGAAATGAATGTGAACAACGAAAATGAGATCGAACAATGTTCCGAGAGGCAGATGGTGAGCGCCAGCAACAATGATCCAACAAATGTTTCGCGATCCCGATGGCTAGCAACAATGATCCTGAGATGCAAATGGCGGCAACAAGGAGCCGGAACAATGTTTGGAAACCAAATGATGCCAACAATGTAACTATGCAATGCAGCGATATTCAAAGACTGGAAAATGAGTTGAAATATTGAAGCTGCAAAATGAGATCGACCAGTTAAAAAATAAACAATAACGAAGTAACGACACAGACTCAAGCATTTCTTTCGAAATTTTAAAGGAGATCGTTAAGGTATATGATGGCGAAAACAATTTCAATGTTTGGCTATCTCAACTTTTGAATGTCCAGAAAAATTTCAAGGTAGGCGACGATATGATGCGTGCACTGATTCACTACAAAGTTAAGGGCGATGCTGAAATATGGCTGTATTCAAGCACAAGCGCTACCATGGACACAGCGGATAAAATGTTAACCACCTGGAGAAAATGTTGGTAATGTCCAACAAAGTTGAGTATGCGGCAAAAGCTACAGAACTGCGTCTGAATCAAAGGTGAGGAGTTCTCCAAGTACTACAACGAGAAGTGGCAGCTGGCGGATAATTTAGCACTGGCAGATTAATTTTTTGAATATGTCATTGACGGCATACACGATGTCAATCTACGCAATCTGGCTAAGTCGCGTTAGTTGGGCTACGTTCCTAAGCCCAAGTTACCAGAAGACCGTAGAGCATGAGATTGTCAGAAGCCACGAGGTAATGCAGAGTGCTGCAATTGCCACAGTCGTGGCACCTGACCAAAGAGTGCCGCAAGCCTAAGAGAAAAGATGGGGCTTGTTACGCATGTGGCTTGCAAGAACATGTGGCTAAGGAGTTCAACCAATACAAGAGTCGAAGGCGGGGACAATGATTATGTAATTATATTAAATTACATTTTGTACAAAGAATAATATGCTGAACCCATTTTCATAGAATGTCTCATAGATTCTGGCAGCCCTATAAGTATTATTGAAAACGTTTTATACCAAGTCAAAATAAAATGGAAAAGACTACCTCGTTAAGTTACGTTGGATTAAATTTTAGTAAATTACAAATACATGGAAGCGTAAAATGTTCAGTAATTCTCAAATAAAGATACTCCTATGTTACTATATGTCGTGGATGATGAAACCATAGGATATGCTATGTTATTGGGAAGGAATTTTTTGAGCAAGAGTAAAGGCCAAAATTGTAATTGAAAATGAACATGAAAAAATATCTAAAATAAAAAAAGATTCGATAGTTGAAGAAAATCAAATAAAATAAAGAATTTAAAAGTCATTATAAGACAAACGCAGACGAACAAAATAATTTTGAAAACAACTATTATTAATTGATTACAATGATAATGAAAAGATATATGAGATAGGTTCACAATTAAATTTTAAACAAAGATGCGATTTATAAATGTATTGAAGAATATTATATTAAACCAAAAAGACCGAGTGAACCGAATATAAAATGTGAAATGAAGCTAAGGTTAGAAGAAACAAGCCGTTTAGTTTTTCGCCAAGGCGCCTGGCATATGTAGAGAAAGTAAAATTACAAGGAATCCTTGATGATTATTTAAAAGATGGTATTATACGACAAAGTGGTCTGAGTATTGTTCGACAATTGTACTGATAAAAAAAAATGGGTGGCATTCGGATGTGCATAGATTATTGGAAACTAAATAAGATCACGGCGAAAGTTAGATACCCGATGCCATTATTGATGTTTTATGTGTTCTCGAAGTTAGACCTGAAAATGGATTCTTCCATGTTTATATGGACGAAGAATCGATAAAGTATACATCATTTACCACCCCACTAGGATAGTATGAGTTCACAAGAATGCCTTTTGGGCTGACAAATACTCCGTCTGTTTTCAAAGGTTCATCAACAAAGTATTGACGACATGATTAGGAAAATGAAAGTGATAGTTTATCTCGATGACATAATGATATAGAAGATCACCAAGCTATATTAAAAGAAGTATTTCAGCGATTAGTTAAAAACAAATAAGAGCTGCGAATCGAAAAATGTATGTTTTCCAAAGTGAGGTGAAATATTTAGGATATATAATATCAGAAAAGGGTATTGAAGCAGATGACGACGGTGTGAAAGCGATTGAAATTTCCCGTGCCTCAAAAGTTCATGATGTTCAAAGTTTTTTGGGAATGTGTCGTATTTCTGAAGATTTATACAGCATTTTTGGCAGAAGTTTGGCCCAACGCAATTAGAAGCATTTGATGAATTAAAAAGCAAGCTGTTAAAAACGCCTATTTCGGCATTGTACAGTCCTGAGGATGATACAGAATTGCACTGCGATGCAAGTTCGATAGGTTTCGGATCAATCCTTTGCAAAGGAAAGCAGATGGTAAAGCTACATCCACTTTTTTACTTCTCAAAAAGGACAACGGATACAGAATAAAGGTATCATAGTTATACCCGTTACACGTAGAGTAAAAGGGTATACTAGATTCGTTGAAAAGTATGTAACAGGCAGAAGGAAGCGTTTCCGACCATATAAAGTATATATATTCTTGATCAGGATCAATAGCCGAGTCGATTTGGCCATGTCGTCTGTCCGTCCGTCTGTCCGTCTGTCCGTCTGTCCGTCTGTCCGTCCGTCTGTCCGTCTGTCCGTCTGTCTGTCCGTATGAACGTCGAGATCACAGGAACTGCAAAAGCTAGAAAGTTGAGATTAAGCATACAGACTCCAGGGACATAGACGCAGCGCAAGTTTGTCGATTCATGTTGCCACGCCCACTCTAACGCCCACAAACCGCCCAAACTGCCACGCCCACACTTTTGAAAAATGTTTGATATTTTTTCATTTTTGTATTAGTCTTATAAATTTCAATCAATTTGCCGAAAAACTTTTTGCCACGCCCACTCTAACGCCCACAAACCGCCCAAAGCTGCCACGCCCACACTTTTGAAAAATGTTTTGATATTTTTTATTTTTGTCTTGGTGTTGTAAATTCTATCGATTTGCCAAAAAACTTTTTGCCACGGCCCACTCTAACGCCCACAAACCGCCAAAAACTGTCAGTGTTGAAGACCTCCTTCGCACTTTCACTAGCTGAAGTAACGGGTATCAGATAGTCGGGGAACTCGACTATAGCGTTCTCGCTTGTTAATAATTCAAGTTATGGCAGTCGAAGGACTACCTTAACGAGAACTGCATTTCCAAATAAAAGAAGATGAATTGATTTTAATATTTATTCAAGGTTTAGGTTGATAGAATGATCAAGAATTCTTCGTGGTCGGATCGCAGCCAGAATTGGACTACATTCCCGAGACGAATCCACCGGCTTATCTACCCGGCTTGAGTAGCTGCCCTTTAGCCGCAGCGGACGTTGCGACAACAGCGTCGGCCAATGCTTAGCCAGCGCAGTATTGGTGTCAGCGGTGTCAGCGTTTGGTCGCAACGGATATTGCGACACTTGCGCTAGTCGATATTTGACCAGCGCAGCGTTGTTGTTGCCGAACGAGTTATTGAGGGGGACGGGGAGGAGGCTCGTTGTGGCCTGTGTTAACTTTCATAATCATATTCCTCTAAATACGATTTCCACCTTTTAATTCTGGCATTCCATTCCAACTACTAAGTGAAAAAGATAAAGTTTGGTGGTGCGTAAAATGTTTACTTTTGCTTTACCGTAAAGGTAATTTCTAAAAGACTTAAGAGCCGAATTTATGGCTACAGATATATTACTGGTCTATCATTTTGAGCCAGAACGGCTCCAATAGCAAAGTTGGACGCATCTGTTGTTAATTAAAATCAATTAAAATACTATCCCAAATTGGAATAGTTAGAATTACCTCGCCTCAGTGCGTTTTTTATCTTGTGGAAAGCTTCCATAGCTTGATCGTCTAGTTTTATCATTTTTTTTTCATTCGTTTTTGGGCACTCCTCCGTCTTCCTCTCTTAAGGGGGCACTCTACGGATAACTTTCAAAAAATCGTTTCTGTTTTTATTCTTTAATTCGATAACTATAATACTTAGAAATAGTATTCCAATGTTTGAAAATACTACTATTATTGGACTTATCTTGCCAGGACACAGTTCAGGCTTGATCCAAAAACTTTAAAACGTGGTTCTCCAAACCGCTTTTTTCAGTCGGCAATAACGATGGCGAACGAACCGCTACACGTATAAAGCTCAACTCGTTTTTTAAGCTTAAAGTCACCGCTAGTGATTGAAACTCTAACTTCTGTAAAAAACTAATTGTTAAACAATTTTTCAGTCGATAATAACAAGAAATTGTTACTAAATTTCAAATTGTCTTAACATTTGTGAGTTTTAATCACTAAACAAAAACTTTATCTATAAAAAACAAAGTTTGTGTTTTAGATGGTTGGTCTGGACTGCAGCGTTATTACCGCAAAAGAAAATTTAACAAAATGCATATGATATGAAATGTATATGATATGATCAGTATCAATAGCCGAGTCGATCTGGCCATGTCCGTCTGCCCATCCGTATGAATGTCGAGATATTAGGAACCCTAAAAGCTAGAAAGATTTCGCATGCAGACTCCAGTGATATATACGCAGCGCAATTCATGTTGCCACGCCCACTATAAACGTCCACAAACCGACAAAACGGCCACGCCCACACTTTTGAAAGTTTTAATATTATTTCACATTTTTGTTACTTTTATACATTTTTTCTCGATTTTGCACAAACCACCAAAAACTGTCAGTGTGTAAATTACTTCTTTGTACTTCCACTAGCTGACCAACGGGTATCAGGTAGTCGGGGAACTCGACTATAGCGTTTTCTCTTGTTTTTAAGACTAATCGGCTTAAATCAATTCTACCCTAACGAAAGCTTCAATTTGGAAGAGACAGCGGCAGCCGAGGTCGGCAGCGCAGCTGAAGTTAGTGGTGTAATCGCTTGCCGTTCAGATTCTTACCAATTCGCCTTGCTGAAGGAATGGTGCAGCCGCTAGGTTAGCAAACGCCGTTGTCGGGCCGCTGACCAATGGGTGCATTCGCAACTTTGTTGCGAATTTGGTTTTATATTGCAAGTTTTGCGAAGTTAACTAGCAAATTAACTTAAGGTTACATATTCTTTCGCTTTTTCCTTTTTCGCAGTCACGATGAGAAATGAGATATTCTGGAGAAACAGCAAAAAATTTTAGTGATATCATTCTGTAATTTTTCTTTCGTATTCGAATTTAATTAATATAGTTCGAATTTCAGTAGTAGTTTTAGACTTAACTACTTGATAACGATTGACCTTCCGACACACCAACTTCTTTTACTACTTCACAACTTGACTCTATCTACACAATCCCAATCTTGTACTCTTCGTACGCCTTGCACTCGGTAGTTTTTCTTGACGCTAGTCTCTACACTTTTAGAAAAGAGTACCTTAACTTTAGTGGAATGTATCGACTCATTACATTGTACATTTAGAAAATTCTGTCCTAGTTTAAAGTCCACCTATCCAAAAACAAAGACATATTTTCTGAATTTCATAAAAAAAAGTCCCTAGAATTAAAAAAGGCCCTCCTCATATTTAGGACAAATCACCATTAAATTAAGAACTTTTTCTTAACTCCAGAAAAATTCACCTTAAAGAAGGCAGAATTATTTTTCCTTCTTTAGGTTAATTTTTTAAAAATTGAGGGCAAGTGGGAAATGGCTCCTTTTTAGGTCGTTTTTTTGAATGTACAGGCAAAGTGTGATTTTTAGGGCGGTTTCGGGTAAGCATTTTAGAGTGTACGGGCAACGTTTTTGGTCGAGTGTGTTTTTATACCCGTTACTCGTAAAGTAAAAGTGATCTCAGGAACTGCAAAAGCTAGAAAGTTGAGACTAAGCATACAAACTCCAGAGACATAGACGCAGCGCAAGTTTATTGATTTATGTTGCCACGCCCACTCTAACGCCCACAAACCGACAAAAACTGCCACGCCCACACATTTAAAAAATGTTTTTATATTTTTTCATTTTTGTATTAGTCTTGTAAATTTCTATCGGTTTGCAAAAACACTTTTTGCCACGCCCACTCTCACGCCCACAAACAGTCCAATGCTGCAACGCCCACACTTTTAAAAAATGTTTTGATATTTTTTAATTTTTGTATTAGTCTTGTAAATTTCTATCGATTTGCCAAAAAACTTTCTGCCACGTCCACTCTAACGCCTACAAACCGCCAAAAACTGTCAGTGTTTAAGACTCTCCTTCTCCTTCCACTAGCTGAGTAACGGGTATCAGATAGTCGGGGAACTCGACTATAGCGTTCTCTCTTGTTTATATATATATATTGCCCGTTCAATGATATTTTGAACCAAAAGTTATACTTAATTATATCGCTTTTTGGAAAATTCGCTCAGTTCCTTTGTTTTTCCCATCTACTAAGCATCTAAAGTTTACACAAATTTTTTTAAAAATCGGTCTCCTAAACTGGTTTTCTCTTAATGCAAGCCCGAGTTATCGACAATAACATAGACAGACGTGACGGTACGTGACTAAATTGATTCCATAAGTGACCTTGAGCTAGTAGATATAAACATTCTTTGGTAACGCTTTGCTCTACAGCTTATTTAATTATTTAATTTTTAACCAATCGAGATTGCCCTCTTACTCTATACATTTGTTGCATTAATTGGAAAATAACAAAACCACCTGTCTAGTTTGCGTTCCAAAGGGGTATAGAGGGTCGGATGCGTAACTCTTAATAATTTAAAGTTAATGAGAGAATTACTGTTTAACTTACCGAAAATATGCGAGTGCTGATCCGTTTTTGGACTACAACAAATGAAATTTTGATGCCATTTCCACACACCATTTCAAATTGTGGAATTTCGTAATTCAGACAAGTATTAAGCTCTCCATCTCCAATTCCATCTCTGAAATATTATATTAAAATAAAATGAAGAACAAATAAGTTTTAAAAATAAATTTTAATTTGTTTAAAATATTTACATGAATTTTTTATGGATTGAATTCAGCTTTTAGAATAAAAACCAGAGAGAACGTTATAGTCGAATTCACCAACTATCTAATACCCGTTACTCAGTGAAAGTGCGAAGAGAAATTTCAACACTGACCTTTTTGGCGGTTTGTGGGCGCTGCGTCTATGTCACTGGAGTCTGCATGCGGAATGGCAACTTTCTAGATTTTATAGTTCCTAAGATCTCGACGTTCATACGAACAAAACAGACAGACGGACATGGCCAGATCGAGTCGGCTATTAATCCTGATCAAGAATATATGTACTTTATATGGTCGAAAACACTTTTTTCTGCCTTTATAATTAGAAAGCCAGCCATTTAACTTTATGAAGAACCGTACTTTTTTTCATTTTTCAGGTGACAATTATATTATATTACAATATTCGATTTTTATTAAATTACATTGATGGGATTCCAAAAATATGGTTGATTTGCACAATTTGATAAAAAAAAATGCAGCTCCTAATATGATCAAAATGTCGGAAAATATTACTACTATGAAAAATATATTATCTAATAAATATATATATTATTTGAAATGAGCCGCGATGGAAAATGGTGGCACTTTTTGAGGAAATGTTCTGTGAGGATCTGTGAGGAAACTCCACACAAGTGCAGATGTCAACTGCGGCCTGTTGCCAGTTACGCAAATAAATCAAAGCGTAGTAACAGCTCAAAGAAGCTGGGTCCGCAAAAATCGAATTTTTGAAATTTGAAAGTTGGAATCGTTTGCCCATCGTTTGCCCATGTTTGCCCACCAATTAGTTTTTTTTGCCCACGTCCAGTTTTCAAGATATCAAATTTCGAAAAATTTCAAAAATTTTCGAACTTCAAAAAGTTGTCTTTTTTGAATTTTTTTTTTTTAAATCGCAATAACTTCGTTTGCCCACGTTTGCCCACCCTTTAGAATTTTGAAAAAACTTTTAGTTTAGAAAATATAAGCACTTAAAGAATTAAGCATTTTCCATACCCCAAAACTAAAAATTTTCAAACAAAATCGTTTGCCCACCCTCTAAAATGCTTTTTATCGTTTGCCCACCTTTAAAAATGGTTTTTTTTCGTTTGCCCACCCTTAAAAAAAAATATTTTCGTTTGCCCACCTCTTAAAACTAAATATTTTAAAACAAAATCGTTTGCCCACCCCCTAAAATTGCTTTTTATCGTTTGCCCACCCTTAAAAAAAATATTTTCAATTAAAAATTACTTTCAGTAAGCTGTGGCGAATTCAAAATAAAATGTGGCCAATTCACACGCACACGTGGTACTTGCCGCATTGACAATACATACATACGTACATATTACAAAAACATTATGGTGTATTCTGCTTATTCTTCACTAGTTCCTTATGCTGAGCAACAACAACATATGCTTAACAGTTACCTCGGTGTCCGACTGAAAAGCTACATTGCTAAAAATCAGTCGTATGTTTCGTTGCTAGCAAATTGGTTTACATACATACAACCCAGAAAAAATAAAAACAATTGTGTTTGCTTTACCATATTGTTATCCAACATAATTTGGAGTTTTCAAAAGCATTAAAACTATGTATTTTCATTTTTTTCAACTTGATTTTTCAGTGCAGATAGGAGAACCGAAAATGTGTATGTGTGTTTTTTTATATGTATATGTTGATTCTCATATTAGGTATAAAAGTTGTCAATAATATACGGTCTTCAATTGCACCTGTGACAAAGGGTTAATTTTTAGGTAACTTGTTTGCACCTGTGACAAAGGGTTAATTTTTAGGTAAATTGTTTTAAGAATCCAATTTTATGCGATAAAAAGCATTTTTAGGGGTGGGCAAACGATTTTGTTTTAAAATTTTTAGTTTTAAGAAATGGGCAAACGTTTTTATTTTTTTTTAAGGATGGGCAAACGAAAAAAACAATTTTTAAAGGGTGGGCAAACGATAAAAAGCAATTTTAGGGGGTGGGCAAACGATTTTGTTTTAAAATATTTAGTTTTAAGAGGTGGGCAAACGAAAATATTTTTTTTTAAGGGTGGGCAAACGAAAAAAACAATTTTTAAAGGGTGGGCAAACGATAAAAGCATTTTTAGAGGGTGGGCAAACGATTTTGTTTGAAAATTTTTAGTTTTGGGGTATGGAAAATGCTTAATTCTTTAAGTGCTTATATTTTCTAAACTAAAAGTTTTTTCAAAATTCTAAAGGGTGGCAAACGTGGGCAAACGAAGTTATTGCGATTTAAAAAAAAAAAATTCAAAAAAGACAACTTTTTGAAGTTCGAAAATTTTCGAAATTTTTCGAAATTTCATATCTTGAAAACTGGACGTGGCAAAAAAAACTAATTGGTGGGCAAACATGGGCAAACGATGGGCAAACGATTCCAACTTTCAAATTTCAAAAATTCGATTTTTGCGGACCCAGCTTCTTTTAGCTCGTAGTAACGGGAGTTCAAAACAGAGAGGTCATCAGTAAAGAGTTTGGATAAACGGAATCTGTGGAAAGAGAGTTTGGGTGCCAGTCAGAGTAGACGTTCGGTTGACGTGTGTTTGTTTCACCCGGCGATTGCCTGGAGGACGCATCCGTTGGCTACCGTGAGTCCGCATACGACAGCAATTTCTAGCCTAGTGTTGAGCACCCAGCAACGCAGTTCCGAACCGTCCAGGAAGACGAGAGCGACAGGACAGCAGAAACGAGGCCGTCGAGCAACCCGTCCAGGTCCGTTAGAATTAATAGGATTATTTCAAGTGAAAAAATGTCGAAATAAGCCGGTAAAATTATTTCGGATTGTTAACCGTTAAAATATTGTTAAATTTTATAGCACCGTTGAACAAAAACGTCTACAGGAACAATCGACATTTTAGTTAATTTGCATGATTGTACAATTTCATTGAAATTGAGTTGAAATTTTACTTTTCTATATAAAAACAAGAGAGAACGCTATAGTCGAGTTCCCCGACAATCTGATACCCGTTACTCAGATAGTGGAAGGGAGAAGAAGAGTCTTAAACACAATTTTTGGCGGTTTGTAGGCGTTATAGTGGGCGTGGCAAAAAGTTTTTTGGTAAATCGATAGAAAATTACAAGACTAATACAAAAATGAAAAAATTTCAAAACATTTTTCAAAAGTGTGGGCGTGGCAGTTTTGGGCGGTTTGTGGGCGTTAGAGTGGGCGTGGCAACATGAATCGACAAACTTGCGCTGCTTCTATGTCTCTGGAGTCAGTATGCATAATCTCAACTTTCTAGCTTTTGTAGTTCCTGAGATCTCGACGTTCATACGGACGGACGGACGGACGGACGGACAGACGGACAGACGGACATGGCCAGATCGACTCGGCTATTGATCCTGATCAAAAATATATATACTTTATATGGTCGGAAACGCTTCCTTTCAACTACTTTTCAACGAATCTAGTATACCCTTTCTCTACGAGTAACGGGTATAATAAAATAACATAATCAAAATATTTGAAAACATATTAAAAATTTACATGCGTGACAGTTTTAGTAGCCTTACTATACGCGAAATAAGTAATACTTTATTAGTGAACAATTAAATACGTATTAACATTGATACATTTAAGTAATACATTGTCGACTTGAACTTTAAAGGCACCAGGCACAAGAAAATTTGTATGCTATCAGGTACCTTTTCAAATAATTTGCAACGGCTAACTGAATTAAATGGTATACATATTTATGAAGTATCAGAGATGGAGCGAACTTCTTTTACGCTGTGTATGCACTTTTTTTTTTATCCATGCATAACGCATGCGTTGGCTATTTCAATGCCAATCTAATAAAGTCATTGAATTCATTTATTTTTATACTCGTATTCGTAATATACATATACATTCGTTGAAAACTATGTATAGGTAGAATTAAGTATTTTTGACTCAATAAGGTATGTAAAGGGTGTTCTTTAGGAGGTATAAAACTTTAAATTGCAATAGAACAACGATGGAAAATTCCATTCACATAAATGTTATTTATCTGAAAGATAATCTCTTGACATTAAATGATTTCTGGCATATGACCGCCACGGCTGGGTCGGATGTAGTTTAATCTGGACGTCAAATTTTCGACGACTTTCCAACATTTGTGTCCGTATATCAAGGTTGTTGTTTTCCAAATGGTTAAGCGTTATTGACTAATGCGCATAGAATTAAAGTTTACCATCTAGAAAAAATATTCTTTTATTGTGGGTCTGGACCACAGGCCGTGACGTCCGTCCGTCCATATGAACGTTGAGCGGAAATTATAGAAGCTAGAAATTTCAGATTAAGCATGCAGATTCTAGTAACACCTAGATGACATCAAAAACGCTGTTGTAGAGATGCGACTCAAGTAACTTGTAAGTGTTTTTATGCAGATGAGAACTGATTTTACTCACTTGATCGCCAAGCCAGACTCGGTTTAAAGACTTTGCAATATCAGGTTATAAACCACTTAATAATTCCTGATTTTCGAATGCCGTTTATATTTCTGTTGTTATTCTGTTGCTTTGCTCGATAAAGGCTCGGTACTATGCATATATCTCTGTAGCAAGTACACACTGTAAAAACCACAACATTTTGTTACACTGTATCTACGTAAATATAGAAGGCCTGACCATAAAGCTAATAGGCTCGTAAAATGTGTGTGAAGTGAAAGTGTCAGGGAATTCCCATAATCGAAGCACACAGGCGATGCATGCATATAAAACTTCTGTCGCGCTCACGCTCTATGTATAAGTGAGCATAGATATGTTACACATAAGCAGCCACGACCAATTTGATTTTAAAACAAGAGAGAACGCTATAGTCGAGTTCCCCGACTATCTGATACCCGTTACTCAGCTAGTGGAAGGGAGAAGAGTCTTAAACACAGTTTTTGGCGGTTTGTAGGCGTTATAGTGGGCGTGGCAGAAAGTTTTTTGGCAAATCGATAGAAATTTACAAGACCAATACGAAAATGAAAAAATATCAAAACATTTTTCAAAAGTGTGGGCGGAGCAGTTTTGGGCGGTTTGTGGGCGGTAGAGTGGCGTGGCAACATGAATCGACAAACTTGCGCTGCGTCTATGTCTCTGGAGTCTGTATGCTTAATCTGAACTTTCTAGCTTTTGTAGTTCCTGAGATCACAGCGTTCATACGGACGGACAGACAGACGGACAGACGGACAGACGGACATGGTCATATCGACTCGGCTATTGGTCCTGATCAAGAATATATATACTTTATGGTCGGAGACGCTTCCTTCTGCCTGTTACATACTTTTCAACGAATCTAGTATACCCTTTTACTCTACGAGTAACGGGTATAAATACATTCAACAATTATTCTTCAAAGGGAGCAGAACCTTCTCTGGGCACTTAGACATGGGATTATGCGCACCAACGGGTATTCTTCGAAAAGTTTAGCTAGAGACGAGAGCAATCTTATTGGTCTGTACGAAACTGGAATCATATGATCTCTTCCTTTCTTTAGTATCATCATGATTATAATTATTTTTAAGTTTTTGTAAAGTAGTCGACTCGTGTGATCCCGTTTAAGAATTCACAATAAAAATTCATTTTTTGCAAATGACAGGATGGCTGGCCTCTAGATTGGTGGAGTGTTTGTTGTTGGCTAAAAGGATAACATTCACTAAATTGAAATACCACTTAACTATCAATTACAAACTATCGGATTTTGCTTAAATTATTCCTAGACAACAACCCGCTCATTACATTTGGCCTCTCCTGACGATCACAGCGTCCTCGCGTGATTATTGATCTGGGTCGACTTCCTCTTCGTCATCTTCATCTGGCTAATTGGGGGAATTTCGCACCAGCGTTTCATCTTGTCTGATGAATACACTGACTTATAGTGTCTGTTCACACTATAAACTAATGCGTACACTTAATGAGTTCAATTCGGGTGTTTGAATCTAACTGACTCGCTACTGCGAGGGCATCGCCTTTTATTCATTCTTACATAGGTTCTTATCATCTAATTATATAATGCAGCGCTTGTAAGACACTGCAGTCTGCGTTGGTCAATGCAGCTGAGATTTATTCTTAAATCTATGTTTGAGGCCTATGATCGCGCTAGTCACCTCCGCGTGGTCATATCTCTTAACACATCGGCAATAGACCACTGCAATCGTACTTATCTGTTGTTGCCACTTATGCTGTTCCGTGACATGTTTATTGCAGCCCATAAATAGAACATATTTATAGTTTGTCTACTTATCATGTCTAAACACATCTTTAGACAGTGTCTATGCTTTCGTTGTACATGTTGTATATCTTCAACTTCATATCGGTCGTTGGGAAGCACTTTACATATGTAGACGTCGGGGGCCGGAAAAGCTGATGTCGCAAAATGTCCCAGAATTTAATAGAAACACAAGGGTGTTGGAGTTCGTCCTTCTCGTTTGGGGTTTTATTTTCAAGTAATTTTCTCACATAAAAAAAACGGCTTCATGTCCCACTTCCGAAACATTCCGCCAACAGCGATGCTCTGCTGGCGGGATACCGGACTCAGCTGTTCGGCATGAACATTCTCCCCCCCTTGCAAGAGGAATACTTGCACATTTAGGACAGAGAACAGCGTCCCGAAAGAATCCATCCCAGCTTGGAATTTTGTGCCATGGGCAGGCCGTCCTGGCTCGAGATGATACCCGGCAGCATCAGGTCGGCGTAAACGTCTGCTCCAAGGACAGCCGAGACAAGCGCTGGGTGGAACCACCGGTCATCCGCTAGCGTCATGTTGTGGAACATGTCCTGCACCTTCGGATCCAGGGGCTGTGCCGGCGTCCGGCTCTGCATCTGCTCGTCCACCACCATCAGCAGCTGTTTGCTCATCCGGGACGTTTTCGAGCGAATCTCGGTGGTGCACAGCCGTTCGTTGCCCACGCCCGTGACGGCCAAGTTGAGGGCCTTCACCAGCGAGACGTGGATGCGACTCACGGGGCAGCTCGGATCCACCAAGACTCGCACATCGAATCTCTTCTGCTCGGACCCAATGAGCACGGCAGCGGTCGGAAGGATGCTGACGCTCGTCCGCACCAGGCTAGGCGCGCTAGTCGGCGTTGACAAGGAGCTGCGGGGTGGGGAACTATCCTTCGGCGAGGTTGAGCGAACCAAGAACTTCTCAGTAGTCAAGTCGGAGGTCGCTTCGAGGTGGATAGCCGGGTAGTAAAACACACAAAATGTACCCCTTTGTGATTTTGCAGGCTCGACCGACATAACTCTTGACGTCAAATGGTCCTGCGAAGTCCACTCCCGTATGGGTGAACGGTCTGGAAACGTGGACCTCGCACGGGGCAAATTCCCCATCAACTGCGTCTGCAGTCTCTTCTTGTGATACACACACTCGGCACGAATGTATTGTTCGTTTCACCAACATTTTAAGCTTGGGAATCCAGAATTTGGAACGGATCAGTCGGATCATTAATTGATTCCCCCCATGCAAGGATATGCGATGGATAAACAGACTTGAAGTTCGGCGAACCTACACCGTGCAGGAAGGATGATCGGATGTTTTTCATCATAACTAAGCATTTCAGATGCTTGTAACCTGCCGCTTGCTCTCAAGACCCCATTCCCGTCAAGAAAGGGGTTTAGGTTCGAAATTGCGCTTGCGGGTGGAACTGGTTGCTTGTTGCTCAAAACCTATATTCGGCGGGAAACTCATTCTTCTGAGTGAGCACAATTAGCCGCTCCTGCACCTCCGACAACTCCGCCGCAGTGAGTTCTGCCGATGAGGCTACACCTTCCCTCCGGCAACTTTTCACAAAACGAAACACATAAGCAAGAACTCGCAGAGCTCGGTCAAAGGCTGAGAACCTCTCTAGGATTTCAACTGCTGAGGGCACTGCGACCGTGTGGCATTTGACGGGGCGCTGCTCAAGCTCAGTCTCCGGATGGACCAACAACTCACTCGGCCACTGCTCCTGTTTGAGGTGCAACCAAGCTGGCCCACGCCACCACAGTGCGCTGTCCTTCAGCTCTTGGGGTGAGACGCCCCGGCTTGCCAGATCAGCTGGATTGTCTTCGGATCGTACATGTCCCCACTTGCTTCCGTCGGTACACTGTTCGATTTTTGCGACCCTGTTGGCAACGAATGTTGTCCAGGTGCACGCTGGCTTACTCAGCCATGCAAGAACGATCGTGGAGTCGGTCCAGTAAAAGGTCTCATAAACATGAGGAGGCATTTCAGAAATTACTAGAGCTGCCAGCTCCGTGAGCAGCACTGCTCCGCACAATTCCAAGCGTGGTATGGAGATGGATCTGACAGGAGCGACTCGGGTTTTGGATGTAAGTAGATGAGTACAACAGCCTTCCTTCGTTTCGATTCGGACGAAAATAGCAGCCCCATAGGCGTCCTGTGACGCGTCGCAAAACGCATGGTACTGAAGTTTCGCAGCTGGATGGAAACGTACCCATCTCGGAATACGAATCTCCTTCAGGGCAGGATACCCTTCTAGGAACTCCCGCCACTGGGTCGCGAGATCCCTGGGGAGTGGCTGATCCCAGCCCAGCTCCCGTAGCCAAATTTTCTGCATAAAAATCTTGGCTCGGACTACGAAAGGTGATAGCCATCCTGCTGGGTCGAACAGTTTGGCTATCTGAGATAAAACCTCTCGTTTTGTGTAAGCAGTTTGGAGGTGGATCACCATTGGAATAAAAAAGAAACTATCGGATGTAGCTTGCCAACGGATCCCAAGAGTTTTCGCCGTACTAGCCTCTTCAAGCTCCAGAAAGTCTGCACTAATCAAGTGCTCCTTTGGAACCTCTTGTAGGAGTTTTCTTTCGTTCGAGGTCCACTTCCGTAATGGAAAACCAGCACTCTCAAGAGCCAGCCGAAGCTCCTCGATGGCTAAAACTGCCGACTGCTTAGTGTGAGTGCCTGCGAGCACATCGTCAACGTACATGAAGTTCGAGATGATGTCACTTGCCAAAGGATATTGGCCTCGGATATCCTGAGCCAACTGTTGTAGAACGCGGATGGCTAGGAAAGGCGCACAGTTTACGCCGAAGGTGACTGTATCGAGTTCATAGTCACAGAGCTCTCCATCCTTATTGCGAAAGAGGATTCTCTGAAAGCGCGTATGGGTTGAATTTACCCGAATTTGCCTGTACATTTTTGTGATGTCCGCATTGAACACATACTTGAAGAAACGCCATTTTAGAATCTGGATAGTAAGATCGGACTGCAGTACGGGCCCCGCATGAAGGATATCATTGAGGCTGTTCCCGTTTGATGAAGGATTGGAAGCATTAAACACAACGCGAACCTTCGTTGTGGTGCTGTCTGGTTTGAAGACAGCATGATGGGGCAAATAAAAATTATTAGAGTCGTCCGGAGAGACTTGGTGCATATGACCTAAATCTAAATACTCTTGAATGACTGAGTCGTACTGCTTTTTTGACACAACGTCTTTATTCAGTCGAATCTCGTTTCGGAGGAACTGAGCCAGTGCGATCGACCTGGAGTGCCCAAGGTTGATATTGTTAGGCTCTTTAAAGGGCAACGAAACCACATACCTCCCATCCTTCCTTTTGGTAGATTGGACAAAGTTTTCCTCGCAAATCGAGGTGGATTCCCTAACCCGCTTCACTGGAACATCCTCCACCTCCCAAAATTTTGTGAGAATGTTGTCCAGTCTGGACTCGGTGACAGCTAGTCGGGACGAAAATGAGCATATTCTGCTTGTGGGATTCGTTGCGCGATCGGACCGCAAAGAATCCATCCGAATATGGTCTCCTGGCCAAGAAGCGTGCCACAGATATTGGGATGGGAGCCGCTGAGAATGATCGATGGCAGGATATCGGCACCGATCAGAACGTCGATCTGCGAACTCCGGTAGAAATTTGGGTCTGCTAGTTGCAAAGGCGGCAGATGCTTTAAAGAGTCCTCAGGTAAAGTAAAGGATGGGAGACTCCCGGCCAGTTGTGGTAGTACATATGCAGAAGTCTTAATTTGGATGTGGGGCTTGACCGGAGAACCTATGCTGAGTTGACAGCGCTTACGGGGCTGAGCCGCAACAGTGAGGTTGAGCCCTGAAACTTGAGCATGGATGGATTCATAAGGCAACTTAATCAAGTTGAACAAGCGTTCTGAAATAAAGGTTGCCTCAGAACCCGAGTCAATAAGTGCCCGTGCTGAGTATTTGATGCCTAAATGGCAAATCTCTATTAAAGCTGTACTCAGGAGGACCCCTTGAGTGTTTACAGCCAGAAACGTTTGCACATTCGGTTGATTCGTTAATGGAGTGGACTGTATATCTTGCTGGTGGTTAAATGTGGATACGTGGGCCTGGTGGTCAGGATTGACCGCTGACTGGACTGGTGGAGTGCCGCTTCGGTGTAGGAGAGTGTTGTGGCGCCCTTTACAAGTATTGCAATTATGCGTGCTAGTGCAATCCCTAAGCAGATGCGTTCTAGCAAAACAGTTTAAGCACAACTTCTGCTGTTTTATATATTTCTCCCGCTCTCCGACTGGCATTCGTAAGAATAACGGACATACTCGGATAGGATGGTTCTCTTGCGAACAAAGTTTACAGGATTGTGGAGTTACCGTCACTCTATTCTCAAAGGTCTGGATCGCCCGCGGGCTATTGTCAGTCCGCAGTGCTCTGGATTGAGCGTTTGGCTTAAAATCTTCGATCGCCTCGAGCGTTCGATGACGATCTTGTAAGAAAGCCTGGAATTCAGCCCACAGTGGAATATCTGTCTTACTCATAAGGGATTGTTCCCATAGAGACAGCGTTAGCTTTGGCAACTTGGCAGAGCACAGAAAAACGAGCAGGCAATCCCAGTTAGAGGTGTCGATTTTTGCTATTTTCAAAGCTGTTAAACAACCTTGAATTGTGCTCTCTAACTGTTTCAAGGAATTGCCGCATTCAAGGCCAACAGAAGGTAAATTAAACAAAATCTTAAGCTGACTGTTGACCAGTAGCCTCTTGTTTTCGAAACGATTCTGCAAGTTTCTCCAGGCTGATTCGAATCCATCATTGGTTAAGGGTGATAAGGCCACAATGGATTTAGCCTCACCACTAGTTTTAGCATTGAGATGGAACAACTTTTCAACTTCTGAAAGCCGAGGGTTGTGTATGTAGATGGCTGAGAAAAGATCCCGAAACGTGGGCCAGTGAACATAGTCCCACTGAAACTGTCGCACTCGACTGGGGTAAGCGACACCCCCTGAGGAGGCGCCGGAATGGAGGCCTGAACGGCTGTTGCGAGCGTGAACCTTCTTCATGATCTCGTTAGGCTCGCTGCGCACCGCTCGTAAACGGCATAACAGTAGTCATACTTGGACTGCATGACTGTTATTGTGTCTGTGGATCCCAGCCGGACAGAGCGGAGCAGCTGTATTCCTTCTCCACCTTGTCCCATAGGGCCCTATGCTGCTCGAGTCGCACCCTACTTGTGTGGATTGACGGATTGTGACTGCTGGGTGTTGACTCTGGCCTCGAATGACCTACTCTATCGCGTATGGTCATGAATTTCCATCAAGGCCCTGTCTGCCTCAGCTTGCGCCATTTTTGCGTTGCTCTCGTAATTGGGGTGAGAAGTCTAATTCGGTTCGTGTTCGGTGTGACCGTGGAACTTGGAGCGACGTGCTCGTGGATTTTCCGTGGGTTGCGATGGGCTTTTGCTTCGAGTGGGACTTGGGCTTTGAAGGGCACAGAGGACTCGCTCTTGGCTCTAACTCGTTGAGACGTTTTGGAAACAGTCAACGGGTTTTACCTCCTCACCGTGGCAATTGCATATTAGCTCTCGGAGGAGCCGAAAACCGCGTGGGGGCGAAACAGTCTGTCCTTGGACAAATACGGGACGCTGGATAGAGGTGCAACCAAGCTCGAACAACTTATATATTGGGCGCTGGATAAAGCGTGCAACCAAGATGAAGACTTATATTTGGACGCTGGTTAAGCGTGCAACCAAGCTCGAACAATTCTATTTGGACGCTGGATAAAGGTGCACCAAGTCGAAATAACTTATTATTGGGACGCTGGATTAAGCGTGCAACCAGCTCGAACAACTTTATTTGGGACGCTGGATAAGCGTGCGACCAGTTGGCTCGATCGGAATGTTCCGTTTGGAAAAAAAAAAAACTGGAGTCGCTAGATACAGCGGACACCCAAATATTGAAAGCTAGGATTGTGATTTGGAGTTTACGGGTCGCTCGATAAAGCGGCACAAAGTAATTAAGACCAAATTATCGCATCATTTAGACAGGTGGGGGCGCAGGACACGCGTGAAAAAGATGTGCAATCGACAAAAAAAAAAAACCCGGGGTCGCTGTATTGAGCGAGAGACAAATCAAAAGAAAATGAATAATCGAATAATCATTTAGACAAAATAGGGGCGCCGGATTGCGCTTGAAAACAAATGGTATCGTTAAAATAGTTATCGTTTTATATACTGGGTCGCTGGATTAGCGCGGTACCCAATATCCGGATATGTGCTATCGATTGAGAAAAAAACAGATAGGGCGCTGGATCACGTGGACTATTTGTTGATGTGGGCGCTGGATAAGCGGGTGTTGGCCTTTTTGGCGTTATGCGATCGGATATGCGATAATCAGACGGGTTAAAAATATTAAAGAACAAAAATCCACCTGACACTTTCTATGGGAAACTAGAAAAATGTGTCGTGTGACGGTCCCTTATTGGATAGGCCTAGGTGGTACCTTGAACATACGTACTATGCTGTACACATTATTATAATATGTAATGTAGCGCCGTGGTTTGTTTTTTAATTGTTTTTTTGTTTCTTTTTTCTCTACTGCGTTGGGGTTGTGTCGTGGATGTGTTCGTCGTGTGTTGGCTGCGCCGTTTTATTGCCGTCCACACGTCTGTGCTTGTCGTGTGTGGGAAGCTTTCGTGTTGTGAAGTACAATACATTATTATGTATTTTGGTATTTATGTCTGTTGATGTTTGAATGGTTTGGCTTAATGAAACCCTATGACCATGCAGATGTCGCGTTGCGTATGTGCCATGTACGCATGTATGCAATGCAATGGACATATGTATGTACATCGATCGGCCAACATACATGGAATGTCTGTATGTTTTCGTGTATGTGAAAGTTGGGTGGCGAATTTAGTTTTTTATTTGGAAAGTTGATGATTGGTTGATAACACAAAAGGGAAAGGATGCATACAGAATATACACACGAACATATATTATTGCGCAGGTGGCCACTAGTTGATAGTGAGCGGATTTTGATCGCAGCAATATATATGCGTATGTATATACATATATGGTGGGGATTTTGGCACCGTACTTATCTCGGCAAAGCGCTGGATGATCTCGGGCGAAGAACCAAAATGTAGACGTCGGGGGCCGGAAAAGCTGATGTCGCAAAATGTCCCAGAATTTAATAGAAACACAAGGGGTGTTGGAGTTCGTCCTTCTCGTTTGGGGTTTTATTTTCAAGTAATTTTCTCACATAAAAAAAACGGCTTCATGTCCACTTCCGAAACATTCCGCCAACAGCGATGCTCTGCTGGCGGGATACCGGACTCAGCTGTTCGGCATGAACAAAATACAATAAAAGGACCTTTTGTATCGCGGCTCTTAAACGGATTTTTCTCGACCGAGATAACGTCTCCAAGGCTTCGAATGGGTGGCATCGTATCTCTTCTTGGCAACTGCTCTGTGGTCGCAGCGTCAGCTCGGAGCTTCTCTAATTCGGCATCATGCCTTGGTCTTGATTCTGGATCATGCTCGTCAGCGTGTATTGATGCTCCACTGGATTGATCGCAGAATTTCGTTCCAATGATTCTCGTTTTCATTTGAAGGCAAAGGCATTGAAAAAACAAGAGAGAAAGCTATAGTCGAGTTCCCCGACTATCTGATACCCGTTATTCAGCTGGTGGAAGTGCAAAGAAAAAATTTCTATACTGACAGTTTTTGGCGGTTTGTGGGCGTTAGAGTGGGCGTGGAAAATTTTTTTTTGGCAAATTTTAAAACATTTTTCAATAGTGTGGGCGTGGCAGTTTTGGGCGGTTTGTGGGCGTTAGAGTGGGCGTGGAAACATGAATCGACAAACTTGCGCTGCGTCTATGTCTCTGGAGTCTGTATGCTTAATCTCAACTTTCTAGCTTTTGTAGTTCCTGAGATCACAGCGTTCATACGGACGGACAGACGGACGGACAGACGGACGGACAGACGGACTTGGCCATCGACTCGGCTATTGATCCTGATCAAGAATATATATACTTTATATGGTCGGAAACGCTTCCTTCTGCCTGTTACATACTTTTCAACGAATCTAGTATACCCTTTTACTCTACGAGTAACGAGTATAATAATTATTTGTAATAATAGTTTATCCTTTCTGCATGACCGTTGCTCTTGGTTTTCATACGGCGTTGGGTATATGCTTCAGATTGCAATATTTCTCAAAATCTTTGGATGTGAATGCGGAACCTCGATCGGTAATAATTCTATCTGGCATTCTAACGTAGCTGGTGACTTCTTGTAGGGCATCTAGGTTTTGTTGCTGTACTTTTTACTGCTCGAACTATGGTGAACTTGGTGAAAGCGTCGACAAGAACTAAAATATTATCATTTTGCTGTGAACTTTTCGGAAACGGTCCCAGGTGATCCATGTGAACGGTGGAAAACGGAATCGTCTTGATCGTCTTGATCATCGTAGTGGTACTGACTTTCCTACACTGGACTTAGCCGACACTGGACTGTATATAACTTTTTAGAAACGGGAAAACCAAAATCATGCGTCAGGCTTTATCGTGGTATTCGTGGAGGATATGAAATCTTAACTGCTTCGGCACAACCCAAAGCATCTTGCTGTCATATTTGCGAAACATGCGATTACATACTCGTAATTTTCTGATTTATTTTCGCCTTTCATACCAGCAACTATTTTCTGGATTTTCTCGTCTTGCAGTTGTATGGTAAAAAACCAGTCAGCTTCCTCTATGATTGTTATAAAGATCTTCAGGGATGCTGCAAGACGAGCGCCGGCTCTCTCTCCAACGAAACAATGCCTACTTCACCTTCGTGTCTGACGCCCGTGAGTGCCAAACAACCCATCGAGTCAATGACCTAGCACCTGCAGAAAGCAAACGATCGCGGTCCTGCTCACCAATGCTTATGACTGCACAATGTGAACCGAACGCATTGAGAGCGTCTCTCTCGCGCTCTCCTCATTGCAAACGGTGCCAAGCTCTGTAGCTACCAGCACAGTAACTTCGATATCTACTGCAACTGCACCTATAGCAACAACAACAACATCAACACTATGCTCAGTACCGAGAGTTGTGTACATTTCTGCTGAAACAACAACAACCAAAGCAAGTGCACTCTCTCCGACTCTAGAAAACAAAAGCGGACAAGAACCAAAACAAAACACAAAACTGTTTCAAACAGGGCTGGATCGCTACATTCAAATAAAGCGAAAGCTAAGCCCACAACACAAACAGGCTGGCAATCAGCCGAAAATAAATCGCACCAACGTTGACAACTCAACTTCAAATAGGTTTGCACTACTGGATGACTGCGAAGTGCATCCAATGAAAGAACAGGAGCAGAAGAAGATTAAGCCGCCTCCAATATTTATACGAGAAAAACCTCAAGCGCACTGGTTAACAAACTAGCTACGATCATCGGAGAAAACAGGTTCCACGTTATACCTCTTACCAAGGGAAACATACATGAAACGAAAGTGCAGACTCCGGATGAGTCTAGCCATCGATCAGTGACCAAGTACCTGGATGAAGCTGGAAAGAGTTACTATACCTACCAGCTTAAAAGTGCCAAAGGATTGCAGGTCGTCATTAAAGGAATTGAATCATCAGTGACCCCATCCGAAATTATCGAGGCACTAAAGGAAAAAACTTTAAGGCAAAAACGGTGATCAACATTCTTAACAGGAAGAAAGAGCCGCAGCCACTCTTCAAAGTCGAACTGGAGCCATCGAGTCAAAAAATCAGCAAAAATGAAGTACATCCTATTTATAAACTCCAGTTTCTACTGCACCGGAGAATAACCGTCGAAGAGCCACACAAGCGCAAGCAGCCTGTGCAGTGCACTAACTGCCAAGAATATGGCCACACCAAAGCGTACTGCACCCTAAAATCTATCTGCGTTGTTTGCAGCGATGCTCACAGTACCGCAAACTGTCCCAAGAACAAGGACGACAGCTCAATTAAATTATGCAGCAACTGTGGCGAAAACCACACTGCCAACTGGCGAGGATGCATTGTTTACAAGGAACTTAAGTGTCGCCTAAACAAACGAGTGACTTCAGTTCGTGATCGTACCACACCAGCAATTCACAAAGCAATGGAACCGAGTACAACTAACATCCCTCTGTCTACCAGCTACCGAACAGCGCCAAATATTTCCTTTGCAAGTGCACTAAAATCAGGGATCCAAACACCAGCAGCGGACACCCCCATTCATCAAACAAACACTCACGATAACATGCAACAGCAGCCAATTGGCGTTGAAGCGATTATGCTTTCGATGCAGCAAAGCATGAAAGACTTATGGCCTTCATGCAAACAACTATGCAAGAGCTTATGAGGAACCAAAACATCCTTATTCAAATGCTCGTTTCCTCTAAAACAGTATAATGACTCCCCTAATAATAGCAACCTGGAACGCTAATGGCGTTTCGCGGCACAAGCTAGAACTTGCTCAGTTCTTAGCCGACAGAAACATTGATGTTATGCTACTCTCAGAGACTCACCTCACTGAAAAGTACAATTTTCAAATACCAGGATACAAATTTTACTTTACGAATCACCCGGATGGCAAGGCCCATGGAGGCACTGGCATACTAATACGATCGCGAATCAAACACCACTTTGTTAGTAATTGGCAAGAAGATTGCCTACAATCTACCTCTATAAGCCTCCCAATGCTATAACGGTGCTCTCACTCTGGCTGCTGTCTATTGCCCACCCCGCTTCACACTATCAGAGGACAAATTCACAACACTCTTCGACTCGCTCGGTGAAAGGTTTGTTGCAGCTGGTGATTGGAATGCCAAGCACATGTACTGGGGATCTCGGATAGCGACCCCTAAAGGAAAACAGCTATACAACGCAATTATTAAACCGCAAAACAAGCTTAATTATGTTTCTCCGGGTACGCCTACATACTGGCCAGCAGATCCTAAAAAGCTTCCAGACTTGATTGACTTTGCCATCACCAAAAGGATATCCCAATCAATGATTACAGCTGAGACACTTTCAGAACTTTCATCTGATCACTGCCCGTGCTCTTTAATCTTTGTACCACTGCAACACATCGACGGCGTATAGACTCACAAGCAACAGGACCAACTGGAGAGGTACAAAAATATGTTGTTCACATACCGACTCTCTAGCTCATTGGAAACCGAGCAAGACATCGATCAGTTGCTGGTAGCCTAAATCAACACTAGTCGCAGCAGAAAGCGTCAACTCCACAGATACCAACGGATGCAGTAAAAGTTCAACATGACAAGTCGAGATACCGAACTCCTTGTGCTTGAAAAACGACGACTTCGAAGGGAGTGGCAGGAGCACAGATCACCTGGCGCAAAGAGTAGACTAAAAGCAGCTTCTCGCAGACTTACTAAAGCGCTTAAGAAAAAGAAGCGGACGCACAACTGCGTTACATCGAGAACCTCACGCCCACCAGCACAAAAACTCATTGTGGAAAGCCCACAGGAATCTGCAGGCACCAGCAGAAACTGTCGTACCCTCCGTAACTCTACCGGAAACTGGTCTCGTATGACATGGACAGAGCAAAGTCTCGCTGATCATCTCAAAAGGTATTTCAACCCAATCCAGCCACTAACTCATTTACTCTCCCACCCTTAACTGCATCTGATTTAGCACCACAAGATCCCATAGAATTTCGGCCAAGCGAAATAACGAAAGTCATTAGAGACGAACTGAAGACTGGAAAATCGCCTGGCTTCGATTTAATAACACCGAAATGATCATCGAGCTTCCAATGTGTGCAGTTCTACAAATCTGCCTACTCTTCAACGCTATACCAAATTGGATACTTTCCTCAAAAGTGGAGAAATCAGTTATAGTTATGATCCTAAGCCTGGGAAAGACAAAACACAGCCATCATCATACAGGCAATAAGCCTACTTACTTGTCTCTCCAAGTTATTTGAAAAAGTACTGCTGCTACGAATCAGTCCCACCTTAAAAACACGACACACTCCCATCGCACCAATTTGGTTTTCGGGCAAACATGGAACTGTTGAGCAGGTTAACCGCATCACAACGGAAATTCGCACTGGCTTTGAGCATCGTGATATTGTACAGCTCTATTCTTAGACGTTGCACAAGCATTCGATAGAGTATGGTTGGATGGACTTATGTTTAAAATAACCAAACTGCTGCCTCAAAACTTACATAAGCTTCTAAAGTCTTACTTATACAAAAGAGTGTTCGCGGTTAGATGTAGTTCAAGCACTTCAAGCGATTGTACTATAGAAGCTGGAGTGCCCCAAGGAAGTGTATTAGGTCCAATTCTATACACCCTATACACAGCGGACATCCCAACAGACTACCAGCTAACAATATCCACATTCGCTGATGACACTGCAATACTGAGTCGATCCAGATGCCCAGTAAAAGCTACGATGCAACTAGCACGCTATTTAACATGTGTAGAGAATTGGCTTGCAAATTGGCGCATACGAGTAAACGAACAAAAATGCAAACAAGTTACGTTTACCCTTAACAAACAAAGCTGCCCGTCCTTGGTTATGAACCACACGCGCATCCACAAGCCGATGACGTAACATACTTAGGTATTCATCTGGACAAGCGGCTCACTGGCGGAAACACATAGAGGCCAAGACGACGCACCTGAGACTAAAAGCAAATGATCTACACTGGCTTATAAACGTTCGGTCTCCCCTGAGCCTGGAGTACAAAGTCCTTTTGTATAACTCCGTTCTTAAACCCATATGGACCTATGGCTCCGAGCTATGGGCACTGCATCGAGAAGCAACATCGACATCATTCAGCGAGCACAGTCTAGGATTCTGAGAATCATAACCGGAGCTCCATGGTATCTTCGGAACGAGAATATACACAAAGACCTAAAAATAAAACTTGTCATTGAGACAATAACAGAGAGAAAAGTTAAATACAAGGAAAAACTAGGCTCACATCCAAATCCCCTTGCAAGGAAACTTCTTCGAGTATGCAGCCAAAGTCGACTGCACCGCAACGATCAACCAGCCCAGCGTTAAATTTGTTAGGCCACATAGCACAAATCATCTCATAAAATGATAATTAGCTAGCTTAGAATAAGATTTGAAACTTATTGTTAGTCTCTTAAGTAAAGGGAAGATTCAATAAAAAAAAAGAAGGGAAAAAAAAAAAAAAAAAAAAAAGGGATGCTGTCTCCATCTCATGTGATTCTTCAACTGGCGCTCTACTTAACGCGTCAACGTGGCACATATGAGTTGCTGCTCTATGAACAATATCGATGTCAAACTCTTGTATTCGCAACCACCAACTTGCAATTCGCGGTATCAGCTCTCGTTTTTCCATGGACGTTTTTAAAGCGTTGCAATGAGTAATAACCTTTACTATTTACCATAAATGTAATATTTAAATCGTTTCAACGACTCGACGATGGCTAAGGCTTCTAGCTCGTAGCTGAGGTACTTTTTCTCTGGTTTATATGTAGTTCGGCTATAATATGCGATTGACTTTAGTTGATCGTCATCTATTCTTGCATCTGTATGACCCTCATGTTAAGCATCTATGCTAGTTAAGTTATAACAGGCTTTGACGTGAGACATATCTTCAATTTTTCAAAAGCATCGTCTAATGACTGCTTCCTTTTGAACTTTTGGTCTTTGCTTTAAAGGATTCGCAATGGCTCTGATATTATTGCATCTCCCAGTACGACTTCCGGAAATATCTAGTGAGACCCAAAATCTGTCGCAATGTCGTGATATTAATAGGCTTTTCAAAGTCTGCCATGGCATTAGTTTTGACTTCTTCGGGGCTGATTCCATCAGGAAGCATTTGAAGTCATTGAAATGTGATTGATTGATTATACAGTTCACACTTGTCTAGATTCAACGTCAATCCGCAATATCGCAATACTCGTAAAATTCTCTCTAGTTTTTCGAACATCTCATCAAAACTTTGGCTGCCAATGTGGATATTGCCCATGTTATGCATCATGTCGCCTTTCTTCACACGCTTCTGTAACTCTGATATGAGTCTGTTGAATGCAGAAGGTTCATTCTTTAGCTAAAAACTCAAATAATCCATCCGTGTGCAGTGAACTTTCAGCTCTCTGGTTTTATTTCAATCTGCTTCGCTTCCTGCAACGTCTCCTCAATATTCGGTACGGGGAAATACGGGCGGTAATCGATGCAAAGTCGATCACTACCGCTCGGCTTCTTGAAGAGCACCACCGGGATGGCGTACTCTGAAGAGAATGGAGTAATAATATCTCGCTCTAATTGTTCGTCGACCATCTTGGCAACAACTTCCTTCTTCGGCTCGGAGACTCGGTATGGCGCTTAAGAAACTACTTGGCCACCCTCAACATCAATTTGTGCCTGGACGACGTTTGTCTTGCCTATGGCTTCCAAGACTGTGGAAAAAACGTTTGCAAATTACTCTAGCAAACTGTATACTTGGACAACAGATTGTCGTCGGCGATGTAAACTTTGGCTGTCACCATTTTTCCATCAATTTCGATATCCACTACGATAGCTTCAGTAAAAATACGTAAGCCTCCACATATGCGCACAATTTTCATGGAGCACTCCTGAAGCAATTCCTTTAGTTTTTGCTGGAGTGAGGTCATCACCGTTTCAATGCCAGTTGATATAAGCTGCGTTTGGTTGTTCGAAGTAGTTTATTTCCTGTTCTTCCTGCGTAGTAGTTTACTTTTGCGTTATTCGATTAAACACAGATTTAATTCCCGATTTTAAGGCACTAGCGAAAAAAACGCTGGGATTGGTACGATGTGTAGGAAGGGGTGCCGTGTAAGAGGGGCCCGTTGTGCCGGAGTGTGACTGATGCGTGTGGCCTGAGCTAGTGTTGATTCTCCATGTTCGTTAACACTTGGGCTTCACCTACAGACTATGCAAATAATAAGTAAGTCTTGGTATATATTCTTGGCAGTTAGTGCACTACACTGGGCGATTACGCTTTTATGGCTTTTCTACTGTGATACGCCGATGCAGTAGGAGCTGTAGCTCGTAAATTGGATGAAATTCATTTTCAGTATCTGGCTCTATGGCTCTAACTCGATTTGAACATTGGTTGTGGTTCCTTATTTTTGTTAAAAGTTAAAGTTCTTTTTCCTTGAGCGCTTTTACGATTTCACTGGTCAAAACAGTTGATCAATCCCATTGAGAACAACCTGTAGGCCCTTGCGCTTTTGAGCTGATATGTATAAACATTTTTTCCTGCATCGTCCAGGAATTTGGTTAGGATACGATAGCCTCGGTGTGAGTTTGAACTTTTGTTCTATTTATGTTCCATTTTCTGAGGGGGATTACATAGAATGAGTTTCCTCCTATTAATGTGACTATTTTGTTCCCTTAGGCAATTCAGATTTTTTTGCGAATGTATATTGGAGGAGGCTTAGGTTCCTCTTTGGATAACTTTGCCGTTTGTACACTTCATAAGAAGAATTTTGCCAGAAGCTCAAATCTGTTGGTGTTTGCTGGCGTTTTATTAGTAACATGTCGCGTGTAATTTTTGACTTATTTTCTTTTTGTTGATTTGTAGTATTTTGAGAGCTGAGTTTTCTTTTTATTGGTATTTAGAGATCTATTCCAGTCTGTATGGTCCACCCGGCCTTCTTGTTTATGTTTGGTTTGCTATTAGCACAACAGAACCGTTTAGTTGTGTTTTATTTTGATCACTGGCTCAGTGCGACTAAGTGCTTGCGAAGAAATTTAGCGAGCAGACGAAACCGTTCCAGTTGTTGTTGTGATTGCAGTTGCAGTGGTTGTTGTTGTCACAGTATAGTCACCATAGGTAACCGTAGAGAAATTTTGCAAGTGTTTGAAGCTTGCAGGTTTTGTGACGAAGATAGTAATGAGGGAGCACAGGTAAATCATCGGGTAAGGGTTCGGGAGACGTATGAGAAGTACCCGTTGTTTCGTTGCCATGAGACCCGGCGATCGTCTGTCTGCGATGACGCTGAGCGCGAGTGTAGTTCTGACTCATAGTGATTCTTTTTATTTGCTTTTATTTTTTGTGTTGGTAATTTTGGTAATTGCAAAATCGATCAGGTCTAGGACTTTTCCTGGGTCTGCTGGCCAGTATGTCAGGCTACCCGGGGCTACATAGTATAACTTGTTTTTTTCATTAACGGACTGTGTGAGTTCTTGTGTAAGAGATATCCGTAAGGAAGCCATTAGGGGGATTTTGTAAATACAAGGATATTTGGTTCTAGTCCGGATTTTAACGCGTTAGCGAATGAAATTCTAGGAGTAGTGCTTGGGACAGTTAAGGGTGGTTGAAATATTTTAACACGAACATACTAAACACATAGCGCACAGTGGGCCTCTTCATTTTTACTACATTGACAAAAAGCACAAAAGTCCGAAGAAATTTTAAATCTTTTGATAAAGTTGATGATCTCTTTTCACTACGCTATCTACTATTGTTTTAATAAATTTCTTTGGTTTTCCTTTCGGTATATCGTGCTTTTGTTTCCATGGACACTACAAACAAAATGCCTTTTGTTCATGCCGAACAGCTGAGTCCGGTACCCCGCCAGCAGAGCATCGCTGTTGGCGGAATGTTCTTTTTGACCCGTTTCGGAAGTGGGGCACGAAGACGCCATATTCATGTTGGAAAATCACTCGAAAATAAACCCCGACCAGAGAAGGACGAAATCCAACACCTTTTTTGTTTCATTCACTTCAATTCTGGGAATACTTGCGACACCGACTTTTCCGGCCCCCGACGTCTACATTTTGGTCCTTCAAGCCGGATCATCCAGCGCTTTGCCAGATAAGTACGGTGCCAAAATCCCCCACCATATATGGTCATCCAACCATCAACCAATCATTAACTTTCCAATAAAAGCACCTAATAAAAACACAATTCGCCACCCCAAACTTCACATACACACAAAAAATCAAATTCCATGTATGTTGGCCGATCGATGAACATACATATGTCCATTGCATATGCATAGATTGCGTACATGGCACATTAATGCAAAACATTCAAACAGACAATAATATCATCCAATATATGTACGTACATATATTAATGTTATTTGTTTATTTTTCACATACACGAAAGCTTTCACACACACGACAAGCACAGACGATTTGTTGGACCCGGCAGATAAGAACCGGCTGCAGTCAACACTAGCGACAAACACAGCGCAGTAAGAAAAAAAATGAATAACAAACAAACAAATTTAGAAGCAACCATCGGCGCTAATATTTACATATTGCATACATATATATATGTACCAGCAATGTACGTATGTGTTAAGGAAGCCACTCTAGGGCCATATACGGCATATTCCAATAAGGGACCGTTCACACTGGACCTACTTTTTTTTTTTCTAGTTTCCAATAGAAAGTGTCAATGTGTGTTTATTTTATTTTTTTAATACTTTTTTTTTAACTCCGTTCTTGATTTTATTCTGATTCGCATATATCGTCTCAATAATTGGCCAAACATCCACGCTTATCCAGCGTCCCACATCGACAATCATAGTCCAGCGTGATCCAGCGCCCTCATATCTTTTTTTCTCAATCGATAACAACATTTATTCCGATTATTGTGTATTCCGAGCTGAATACAGCGACCCCAGGTTTTATATAAAACGATAACATAATTTGTTACGATTACCACTTTTTTTCAAGCGTAATCCGGCGCCCCTTGCCTTTGTCTAAATTGATTAATTCCAATTATTGATTTTGTCTCTTGCTCAATACAGCGACCCCGGTGTTTTTGTTCCGATTGTCACATCTTTTTCACGCGTTGTGCTGCGCCCCCAAACCCTGTCTAAATTGATGCTATAATTTGGTTCTTATCCAGCTTCCCAATATATAAGTTGTTTTCTGATCTTGGTTGCACGCTTTATCCAGCGTCCCGATATATAAGTTGTTTCAAGCTTGGTTGCACGCTTTATCCAGCGTCCCATACAATAGGTTAAATCGATCCAATTGGTTGCACGCTTTATCCAGCGTCCCAAATACATAAGTTGTTGCGTTTTTTCAATTGGTTGCACGCTTTATCCAGCGTCCCCGTATTTGTCCAAGTGGACAGACTGTTTCGCCCCCGCACGGTTTTCGGCTCCTCCGAGAGCCTAATATGCCAATTGGCCACGGTGAGGAGGTAAAAACCCGTTTGACTGTTTCTAAAACTTCTCAACGAGTTAGAGCCAAGAGCGAGTCCTCTGTGCCCTTCAAAAGCCCAAGTCCCACTCGAAGCAAAAGCCCATCGGCAACTCCACGAAAATCCTCGAGCACGTCGCTCCAAGTTCCACGGTCAGCAGTGAACACGAAACCGAATTCAGACTTCTCACCCCAAGTTACTAGAGCAAACGCAAAAATGGCGTAAGCTGAGGCAGACAGGGCTTTGATGAAATTCATGACCATAACCGATAGAGTAAGTCAGTTCGAAGCCAGAGTCAACACCCCAGCAGACACAATTCCGTCAATCCACACAAGTAGGGTGCGACTCGAGCAGATCAGAGCCCTATGGGACAAGGTGGAGAAGGAATACGAGGCGTGCTCCGAAGCTCGTCCGGTCCAAGTATGACTACTGTTATGCCGTTTATGAGCGGTGCGCAGCGAGCCTCAACGAGACCATTGAAGAAGATTCACGCTCGCAACATTCCGTTCAGGCCTCCATTCCGGCGCCTCCTCAGGGAGGGTGTCGCTTACCCCCAGTCGAGTGCGACAGTTTCAGTGGGGACTATGTTCACTGGCCCACGTTTCGGGATCTTTTCTCAGCCATCTACATACACAACCCTCGGCTTTCAGAAGTTGAGAAATTGTTCCATCTCAATGCTAAAACTAGTGGTGAGGCTAAATCCATTGTGGCCTTGTCCCCCTTAACCAATGAGGGATTCGAATCAGCATGGAGAAACTTGCAGAATCGTTTCAAAAACAAGAGGCTGCTGGTCAACAGTCAGCTTAAGATTTTGTTTAATTTACCTTCTGTTGCCCTTGAATGCGGCAAATCCTTGAAACAGTTAGAGAGCACAATTCAAGGTTGGTTAACAGCTTTGAAAATAGCAAAAATCGACACCTCTAAGTGGGATTGCCTGCTCGTTTTTCTGTGCTTTGCCAAGTTGCTAGAGCTAACGCTGTCTCTATGGAAACAATCCCTTATGAGTAAGACAGATATTCCACTCTGGGCTGAATTCCAGGCTTTCTTACAAGATCGTCATCGAACGCTCGAGGCGATTGAAGATTTTAAGCCAAACGCTCAATCCAGAGCACTGCGGACTGACAATAGCTCGCGGGCGATCCAGACCTTTGAGAATAGAGTGACGGTAACTCCACAATCCTGTAAACTCTGTTCGCAAGAGAACTATCCTATCCGAGTATGTTATTCCTACGAATGCCAGTCGGAGAGCGGGAGAAATATATAAAACAGCAGAAGTTGTGTTTAAATTGTTTTTCTAGAACGCATCTGCTTAGGGATTGCACTAGCACGCATAATTGCAATACTTGCAGAGGGCGCCACAACACTCTCCTGCACCGAAATGGCACTCCAGCAGTCCAGGCAGCGGTCAATCCTGACCACCAGCCCCCATATCCACATTTAACCACCAGCAAGATATACAGTCCACTCCATTAACGAATCAACCGAATGTGCAAACGTTTCTGGGGTTTGACTCGGGTTCTGAGGCAACCTTTATTTCAGAACGCTTGTTCAACTTTATTAAGTTGCCTTATGAATCCATCCATGCTCAAGTTTCTCATCCTGTACTTTACATGAAGACTCTTTGGAGCATCTGCCGCCTTTGCAACTAGCAGACCCAACTTTCTACCGGAGTTCGCAGATCGACGTTCTGATTGGTGCCGATATCCTGCCATCGATCATTCTCAGCGGCTCCCAATATCTGTGGCACACTTCTTGGCCAGGAGACCATATTCGGATGGATTCTTTGCGGTCCGATCGCAACGATACCACAAGCAGAATATGCTCTTTTTCGTCCCGACTAGCTGTCACCGAGTCCAGACTAGACAACATTCTCACAAAATTTTGGGAGATGGAGGATATTCCAGTGAAGCTGGTTAGGGAATCTACCTCGATTTGCGAGGAAAACGCGTTGTGTTTAATGCTACCAATCCTTCATCAAACGGGAACAGCCTCAATGATATCCTTCATGCGGGCCCCGTACTGCAGTCCGATCTGACTATCCATATTCTAAAATGGCGTTTCTTCAAGTATGTTTTCCATGCTGACATCACAAAGATGTACAGGCAAATTCGGGTAAATTCGGCCCATACGCGCTTTCAAAAAATCCTCTTTCGCAATAAGGACGGAGAGCTCTGTGACTATGAACTCGATACAGTCACCTTCGGCGTAAACTGTGAGCCTTTTCTAGCCATCCGCATACTACAACAGTTGCCTCAGGATATCCGAGGCCAATATCCTTTGGCAAGTGACATCATCTCGAACTTCATGTACGTCGACGATGTGCTTGCAGGCACTCACACTAAGCGGTCGGCAGTTTTAGCCATCGAGGAGCTTCGGCTGGCTCTTGAGAGTGCTGGTTTTCCATTACGGAAGTGGACCTCGAACGAAAGAAAACTCCTACAAGAGGTTCCAAAGGAGCACTTGATTAGTGCAGACTTTCTTGAGCTTGAAGAGGCTAGTACGGCGAAAACTCTTGGGATCCGTTGGCAAGCTACATCTGATAGTTTCTTTTTTATTCCAATGGTGATCCACCTCCAAACTGCTTAAACGAAACGAGAGGTTTTATCTCAGATAGCCAAACTTTTCGAACCAGCAGGGTGGCTATCACCTTTCGTAGTCCGAGCCAACATTTTTATGCAGGGATCTCCCCAGGGATCTCGCGACCCAGTGGCGGGAGTTCCTAGAAGGGTATCCTGCCCTGAAGGATATTCGTATCCCGAGATGCGTCACAGGACGCCTATGGGGATGCTATTTTCGTCCGAATCAAAACGAAGAAAGGCTGTTGTACCCATCTACTTACATCCAAAACCCGAGTCGCTCCTGTCAGATCCCTCTCCATACCACGCTTGGAATTGTGCGGAGCAGTGCTGCTCACGGAGCTGGCAGCTCTAGTAATTTCTGAAATGCCTCCTCATGTTTATGAGACCTTTTACTGGACCGACTCCACGATCGTTCTTGCATGGCTGAGTAGGCCAGCGTGCACCTGGACAACCTTCGTTGCCAACAGGGTCGCAAAAGTCGAACAGTGTACCGACGGAAGCAAGTGGGGACATGTACGATCCGAAGACAATCCAGCTGATCTGGCAAGCCGGGCCGTCTCACCCCAAGAGCTTAAGGACAGCGCACTGTGGTGGCGTGGGCCAGCTTGGTTGCACCTCAAACAGGAGCAGTGTCCGAGTGAGTTGTGGTTCCATCCGAAGACTGAGCTTGAGCAGCGCCCCGTCAAATGTCACACGGTCGCAGTGCCCTCAGCAGTTGAGATCCTAGAGAGGTTCTCAGCCTTTGACCGAGCTCTGCGCGTTCTTGCTTATGTGTTTCGCTTTGTGAAAAGTTGCCGGAGGAAAGGTGTAGCCTCATCGGTAGAACTCACTGCGGCGGGATTGTCGGAGGTGCAGGAGCGGTTAATTGTGCTCACTCAGAAGAATGAGTTCCCCGCCGAATATAAGGTTTTGAGCAACAAGCAACCAGTTCCACCCGCAAGCGCCATTTCTAACCTAAACCCTTTCTCGACGGAAATGGTGTCTTGAGAGCCAGAGGCAGGTTACAAGCATCTGAAATGCTTAGTTATGATGAAAAACATCCGATCATCCTTCCTGCACGGTGTAGGTTCGCCGAACTTCAAGTCCTGTTTATCCATCGCATATCCTTGAATGGGGGGAATCAATTAATGATCCGACTGATTCGTTTCAAATTCTGGATTCCCAAGCTTAAAATGATGGTGAATCGAACAATACACTCGTGCCGAGTGTGTGTCATCCACAAGAAGAGACTGCAGACGCAGTTGATGGGGAATTTGCCCCGTGCGAGGTCCACGTTCTCCAGACCGTTCACCCATACGGGAGTGGACTTCGCAGGACCATTTGACGTCAAGAGTTATGTCGGTCGAGCCTGCAAAATCACAAAGGGGTACATTTTGTGTGTTTTACTACCCGGTCTATCCACCTCGAAGCGACCTCCGACTTGACTACTGAGAAGTTCTTGGTTCGCTCAACCTCGCCGAAGGATAGTTCCCCACCCCGCAGCTCCTTGTCAACGCCGACTAGCGCGCCTAGCCTGGTGCGGACGAGCGTCAGCATCCTTCCGACCGCTGCCGTGCTCATTGGGTCCGAGCAGAAGAGATTCGATGTGCGAGTCTTGGTGGATCCGAGCTGCCCCGTGAGTCGCATCCACGTCTCGCTGGTGAAGGCCCTCAACTTGACAGTCACGGGCGTGGGCAACGAACGGCTGTGCACCACCGAGATTCGCTCAAAAACGTCCCGGATGAGCAAACAGCTGCTGATGCTGGTGGACGAGCAGATGGATCCGAAGGTGCAGGACATGTTCCACAACATGACGCTAGCGGATGACCGGTTGTTCCACCCAGCGCTTGTCTCGGCTGTCCTTGGAGCAGACGTTTACGCCGACCTGATGCTGCCGGGTATCATCGCGAGCCAGGACGACCTGCCCATGGCAAAAAATTCCAAGCTGGGATGGATCCTTTCGGGACGCGGTTCTCTACCCAAAATTTGCAAGTATTCCTCTTGCAAGGGGGGGGAGAATGTTCATGCCGAACAGCTGAGTCCGTTACCTCGCCAGCAGAGCATCGCTGTTGGCGGAATGTTCTTTTTGACCCGTTTCGGAAGTGGGGCACTAAGCCGCCATATTCATGTTGGAAAATCACTCGAAAATAAACCCCGACCAGAGAAGGACGAAATCCAACACCTTTTTTGTTTCATTCACTTCAATTCTGGGAATACTTGCGACATCGACTTTTCCGGCCCCCGACGTCCACACCTTTGCATCTTTATCTTGAATATTGGATTTTCTTAATAATAATAAGCAAAAGAAAATGAACTCAAATGAAATAGCACTTTAATAATATATGTGTAAATTAGAAGAAAATAAAACTATATATGGAAATAAACAATATTTAAAAAAAAAAAATAACTTTAAAATAAATCAGGAACAAATATATAAAAAAACAAGAGAGAACGCTATAGTCGAGTTCCCCGAATATCTGATACCCGTTACTCATCTAGTGGAAGTGCGAAGGAGAATCTTCAACACTGACAGTTTTTGGCGGTTTGTGGGCGTTAGAGTGGGCGTGGCAACATGAATCGTGCTGCTTCTATGTCTCTGGAGTCTGTATGCTTAATCTCAACTTTCTAGCTTTTGAAATTCCAGAGATCTCAGCGTTCATACGGACGGACAGACAGACGGAATCGACTCGGCTATAGATCCTGATTAAGAATATATATAATTTATATGGTCGGAAGCACTTCCTTCTGCCTGTTACATACTTTTCAACGAATCTAGTATACCCTTTTACTTTACGAGTAACGGGTATAAAAACTATTGACTATAGTATGGGCAAAAAAATATTTTAGGTCCTTCCTATTCGGTAGAAAGTTCGACACATTAAGCGATCATTACTCTACGAGTAACGGGTATAACTACACTCTAGGTGGCGTGGACACAGGAGTTGTGGAATTTTTGGGGAAGATTTCTTTGTAAACAAAAATAAGTTTATTTTATGACAAGCGCCAAAACAAGATTGGCCCGGTTGTTGAGACAGAAGCGATTTACGGAGCATAGAACTTTTTCCCGAACGCATATTTTTAACAACTGTGACGTTTGTTCTGTAAAACATTCGGATGAGAAAAACATCTAGCGCCATAGGTTATAGCAAGGCTTGTTGTAGAGAGCTCCTGTGTTTTCTTCCTTAACGAAGATAGCGGACTTTTTTTGATTAGTTTAGCGAAAGCGATGTGCAAGGGTCAGCCTAATGCGAGGCGGGTGACGCTGGGTGACCGTCAAAGGCATGAAACTCCAGATGGCACGAGGCGCTGACTAAGGGCTCTGCTGGGTCCGCTGCCTCGAACCGAAGACTTGCCGGCCTTAAGAAATTTGATTTGTAGTTCGTAACATCAGAGCAGTTGGCTCAAATAAAAGAACCATTTAATAGTGCAAACGTATTCGGTTTAATTTATACACTAGTCGGCATAAATATTTTGACAAAATAAACGCTGTTAACGCTGATAACCCATGGGTAAAAAGACTCGAGTTGAGTTTATTTATTAGATCATCAATGGTAGCACAGCTTAACGTTGGAATAACGTTGGTAAAAAAGATTGATATTGAGTTTAATGTGTCGCGACAAACTGTGTTTTATCAAATTAAAAAGGTTAAGAAACATAAAAAGAACAAGTCCGAATCGCAAAACAACGATCGCTGACGACAAAATCCTTATACGGGAACTAAAAAAAATTCTCTTGCGAAGCACCAAGCTGTTGCAACGCAGTTGCAATCTGAACGTAAGGCAATTAGTGAGCGCACACATCGTAGACGTTTAAATGAAAAGGACATGAAGACATAAATTGCTAGGGATGCGCCGTATATTTCAAAAATTAACAAGCTTAAAAGTCTGAAATTTGCAAAGAAACATCTAAAGAAGCCAAAGTCGTTCTAAAGAAGTGTTTTATGGACGGATGAAAGCTCTTTCCAGTAAAACTCGTCAAATCAAAACATTGTTGTAAGATTGCCAACTCAGCAAAGGCAAAAAAGACGGCCCATGGCCCGATTGTCAGAATGTGGGCCATGGTGGAGGCTTTGTCATGGTGTGGGGATGTGTTGCCTACAATGGGTTGGGTGACTTGGTCCCTGTATCCGGCTCGATGAACCAAGAGCAATATTTGACGACCCTAAACGACAATGGATGGGCTGATCGGGAAATCATTTATCCTGCATCAAGATAATGCTCCATGCCACAAAGCCAGATTGAAAACGAAGTTCCTAAAGGATCTTGGCGTTACCGTCTTGGACTGGCCACCTCAAAGTCCAGATTTAAATGTTATTGAGAACATCTGGTCTCTTTTGAAACGCAAAAGAACAGCTTCGTTACAAAAAACTGGAGAGGAGACGATTTCTGAGCTCACTTTCCTTTTAAATGAGATAACACCAGAGATCCTTCACAATTTGATCGATTCAGTAAAGGACCGACTGAAAAAAGTTATTGATGCCAAAGAAGGATATATATTTTATTAATGGTTTCAATAAGGTGCTAATCCAGCTTCATTAAAATTTATTTTCATTGTAATAAAGGCCTGTCATATTTCATTAATTTGTTTGAATCTTTTTAAGTTTTAATAAAAAAAAGTTCGTTTGTTATTTAAGTTTATATCACTTATTGGCGTCCGAACATTCGAACAAGAGAAAAGACATCTAGTTTAAGCACCAGTGCCCCACAGTGTGCCTCGTGTCGAAGCACCAGTGCCTCAAAACGCCACACAGTGTACCTTGTGCTTAAGGTGCCTCAAAATGCCGAGAACATAATACCTCACAAGAGGCAAGCACCGCGAGCGCGATTAACTTTAAAAGGAGAACTTACGAGTCTCCTTTTTTACCGCCAATTCCATCTGTTGTACCAGTTTGTTGTACTGTTGTACAGTAGTGTTACCGAGGATCCCTAGTCACAAAAAGGAACAAATCTACAGAGCCAGTAGTAGCAGATTATGTTATACCAGATTATGTTGTTAGTTGTTAAGTAATACAGAAAAATCTTCCTAAAAACTAATAAGAACCAATTCAATAACTTAAAAAAAAAACTAAATAAAGAACCATAGATGTTAAGGCATAGAAATTTACAATACACAATCTTACAATAAACTCGGTAGTATACACCCCTTTCCTCTGCGCATAGTAAAGTAACAGGTAAATAATCGTTAATAGTTCATAACTCTGTAGTAAAACATAACATAATATAACATAAATAATACATTTCAATCCTGCGAGTCCTAAGCGACCCTCCAGGATAAACCATACACTGGTTTTCAAGCAAAATAATCGTAAATAAATACAAAACAAAATTTTTAAATAAGAAAGTACTTTTTGCGCTCAAATAGAATAGAGTAGTTGTCCGATTCCGAAGCGAATATTTCCTCGTACTTCAAATTTTGTTCGAGAATGCCAGGCGGGTTGTGAGGAGTTAAAACTCCGCACAAATGCACATAAAGATTACATGATGAGGGCCTGCTGTTGCCAGTTGCGCAACAAGTCAACGCTTAGTAACGGCAGTGCGAATCCGAGGAAAAACTGAACCGGTAGAAAGGGCATTTGGAGAAACAGAACCGGTAGAAAGAGAGTTTGGAGAACAGACTTTTTGAAGGCGTGAACATGAAGAGCTAGAGGGACTTAGGTCCAGCTGGACTTTGGACCAGACCAAGCTGGAGATTTGACCGGGCCAACGGTAAAACCGTGGATTTTGGATCCGGAGACTGGACACAAGAGGGATAAACCGTTAAAGGAGGCCTATATAAGCTGAAAGCTGGGCAGTCAAGGTGAACGAGGATACAAGTAAACAATGTAAAGCAAGGAAGTCAGTAAGGAAGCTACAGCCGTGATAGTCAGCAAGGAACAGCATCGTCGAGACGATCGTGACAAGGAGAGTCGTGGTACTGGAGCCACCAGTCAGAGCAGACGTGGGGTTGGCGTGTAGTTGTTCCACCAGGCGTTTGCCTTAAGGATCGCAGCAGTTAGCTACCGTGAGTCCGCATACGCGAACAATCTGTAGACCAAGTAACGCACCCAGCGACACGCACCATTTAGGACAACGAGAGCGGCGAGACAGCAGAACGAAGCCGCTGAGCAGACCATCCACGTTCGTCTTTCGCTGGGCGTCTTGCTACAGGGACTGCGGCGTACACCGGGTGATTACGCGGAGCGTCGGTAGCAACTGAACAGTCTAGCGGGACCGGCCGGGAAAAAGCGTACGCCTGGTGAGCCCAGCATTTGTTTACCCTAGTCTGAGAACGGTGAAAAGGCCATAGCCTATTTTTTCTCACCACCAACCACGTGTGGCCGCGGCAGTACCAGGCGAGGGTCTAGTTCCACGACGGGAGATCGGACACATCACCGGATAATCAAATCACAGTATAGATTTAGGCAAGAATAAGGATCAAAGAAACGAAAACTGCAAAGTACATTTTAATATAAATTTGGTAGGACGAACACACGAAATCTTCTGAGCTAGCCGCACGTATCTCGTATCGAGCAGACCAAATAAAATCAGTTCATTAAAGTGTTAAACGATGCCATGGCAGGGCTAGGTATAGCCTGTGGCCCAAGTCAAGCGGCTGATAATAGACAACCGGGGACGAGCACCCTTACCACTACCACCGAACTAAAAAGTGTGATTATGGACCTAATTAGAGAGACGCATTCCACTAATAGGACCCAAACAGGCAAAAAACGCGGAGGGTATGCCTATCTATAAAGGACAAGAAGAATCCTACAAATTCTACTTGATGACTTTAACTGTACGTACAAAGGTAGTTGGTGAGGCAGACGTCAAAGGGTCGCTGAGGTATTATGTTCACGTATTGACAGTGTAGTCGCGCATGTAAGGAATGCAGACTCAGCACAACAAGGCCTTTGATTTGGCCTTTGACTTATAAAATAAGTGCATTAATTTATTTGTATTTATGCATAACACTGCGTACAGTGTGCATTCGCTATATGAACTAGTACATAATAAATGAGATCTTAAAACTCTCGAGTATCAGACGTTCTTGCTAAACCAAGGCCACATGACAACTTATGCATTTTGTCAGGCAGTCTATTTTAAATCAAATCGGAGGCCGTGATGAGTCACCGGAAGTCATTAGAGCGCTCACCGATAACAACCGAGGCAAGGCACTTCGTGAGAGGCCATAATGGCGACATGCCAGGCCTATTAGCCATAAAGGAACCGAAAAATAGGAGCGACGCATTGCATTTGTGTGGTCTAGTAGAGAGCCAGGAGCAAAGAAATTCATTTGCGCCGAAGATTAGACGACAACCCCCACCTTTACCACCTAGAGACACCAAGTTAGTTAACTAACTAGGCTTACAGGGTAACAAATTATCTGGGAAACGTCCTCCTCCTCCGGCCAGTCTGGCCATTTCACGTTACCACTGGAGAGCCAGAGTCAGATAAGGATTCCGAGAATGAAATGCCATACCCACCGGAAATGTCCGAGCAAGCTTATCAAAAACAGCAAGGGGCAGCGGAGTTAACGGGCGTGTTAACAGTGGAGAATGAACAGGAGTATGCTACAGTGTCCGTACATGTAACCGATATTAATTTTTTAGACTAAATAGTTATTCGTTACCTTACATCAATTGTGGTACGAGGACGGAAAGACTTTTAAATTCTTAATAAAGGATTCAACCAAAACTACATACAAAATAAATCTAGTAACAAACGCCAAAGTAGAACGAACACCCTTTCTATGCAAACTATGTGCATGGTCAAACAAAGATCAACCACCATACGTTCCTTCACCTGTTCAATGAAAATCATACCCCATTATATATATACCCCCCACTGTCAAAACACTCAATGGTATAATAGGAAACGACACTTTAAAACAGCTCAACGCTGTCATCGATGTTAAAAATTACCTTTTGATCATAAACGTGGATTATAGGTTAATCATTAAACAACTGCCCATTCAGGCCCATTCAGGTAAACATTAAAGAGAGAACTGAGCATATGACTGAAAAGCAGAAGAAGCTCACGGACTCAATCATCAAGAAACACGTCGAGTCCTTCGCTGAGCCCGACGATAAACTAACATACACCAACCAAGTAGGATGAGAGATTAAAACTTCATGGGATTTACCAGTGTATAGCAAACATTACCCAAAAGCAAATGAACAAATTAACTAAATGGTATTGTAAGACCTTCATGGTCACCATATAACGCTCCAGTATGGATAGTCGCCAAGAAAGCGGATGCGTCTGGAGAGAAGAAGTATAAGATAGTAATAGATTATCGAAAACAGAACTCTGTCATCATTTCGGATAGGACCCCTTGTCCTGAGATCGGAGAAATAATCGCACAATTGGGCGATGACAGATATTTCTCAGTTTTAGATCGGTATAGTCGAGTTCCCCGACTGTCGTGGCAGCTATGGGCGGTTTGTGGGCGTTAAAGTGGGCGTGGCAACATGAATCGACAAACTTGCACTGCTTCTATGTCTCTGGAGTCAGTATGTTTAATCTCAACTTTCTAGCTTTTGTAGTTCCTAAGATCTCGACGTTCATACGGACAGACGGACATGGCCAGATCGACTCGGCTATTAATCCTGATTAAGAATATATATACTTTATATGGTAGGAAACGCTTGCTTCTGCCTGTTTCATACTTTTCAACGAATCTAGTATACCTAGTGGGTTCCATCAGATCCCCTTAAAACCAAAAGACCTAAAAAAGACGGCATTCTCAATAAGCGATGGAAAATACGAGTTCACCCGCCTACCTTTCGGGCTCAAGAGCTTGCCATCAATATTCTAGAGAGCGTTGGACGATATTTTACGAGACGACGTAGAAAAATATGCTACGTGTATATCAACGATATTATAGTTTTCAGTTCAAAACACGCCTCGCAGTTAAGGACCATATTCGAAACACTAAGTAAAGCCAACAAGTCCGAATAGATAAGTGCGAATTCTTCAATGAAGAAGTCGATTTCTTAGGGTTTACTATTTCTAAGCATGGGATTAAAGAAAATTACAAAAAAGTGAAAACAATTGAAAATTTTCCGGCACAAAAAACCTTAAGGAAATTACAGTCATTCTCAGGATTAGCCAGCTACTGTAGAAGATTCATTCGCAACTTTCAGAAGCTTACTTATAAGTCTACTTAGAGCCGAAAACGGACGTGTGTAGCATATCTACCCTACCAATACATTAAATGATTGGGTATAACTTAGCGTCAATATATTGTGACACTTTGTCATAATAAATATAAATATAAGAATACCCAAAAGACCAAACCCCCATAAGCATTTCAAAACCCAAGTAATGCGATCTAACGCTCATACATAAGCCGATCGCGGAGCGTGGGAATGCTGAGCATGCACTTTGCAGCTCAAGTCAAGCTATACATAACATATGTATGCAGAAGGCATATGTAAACATATATGTACATATACATATATATACATATACATATATATACATATACATATATATATATTTATATATAATCAAGAAGCATTATATGAGCGGGTTAGAAAAACCCAACATTGGTCATTCAAGTAAAGAACTTCTAGCAGAGCAGAAGCTCTTGCTAAAACAATACCATCGAACTTTAAAACAACTATTATCTCATGGCGACCGTGACAGGACGTCCAAGCCACAATTGTTTCACTGTGTACACTTACATAGACATCATCGGTCCAATAATATAAACAAGAGAGAACGCTATAGTCGAGTTCCCCGACTATCTGATACCCGTTACTCAGCTAGTGGAAGGGGAAGGAGAGTCTTAAACACAGTTTTTGGCGGTTTGTAGGCGTTATAGTGGGCGTGGCAGAAAGTTTTTTGGCAAATCGATAGAAATTTACAAGACTAATACAAAAATGAAAAAATATCAAAACATTTTTCACAAGTGTGGGAGTAGCAGCTTTGGGCGGTTTGTGGGCGTTAGAGTGGGCGTGGCAAAAAGTTTTTTGGCAAATCGATAGAAATTTACAAGACCAATACAAAAATGAAAAAATTTCAAAACATTTTTCAAAAGTGTGGGCGTAGCAGCTTTGGGCGGTTTGTGGGCGTTAGAGTGGGCGTGTCAAAAAGTTTTTTTAGCAAATCGATAGAAATTTACAAGACCAATACAAAAATGAAAAAATATCAAAACTTTTTTCAAAAGTGTGGGCGTGGCAGTTTTGGGCGGTTTGCGTGGCAACATGAATCGACAAACTTGCGCTGCGTCTATTTCCCTGGAGTCTGTATACTTAATCTCAACTTTCTAGCTTTTGTAGTTCCTGAGATCTCGACGTTCATACGGACAGACGGACAGACGGACGGACAAACGGACATGGCCAGATCGACTCGGCTACTGATCCTGATCAAGAATATATATACTTTATATGGTCGGAAACGCTTCCTTCTGCCTGTTACATACTTTTCAACGAATCTAGTATACCCTTTTACTCTACGAGTAACGGGTATAAACACAATTATTAATTGCTGAGGAGCCACAATTTTGGTCGGCTGTGCGTGCCCACCAAACAGAAGGAAAATCCAGCTAATGGACAATAGCTGAGTACCGGGCCAGACAGGAAAAAAAGGCACCAAAAAACAGGACGAGGCATCCTGACAACGCTACAAAGAGCGTCTTTAAGACCTAGAGAATAAGCTTCGCAAAGGTGCGAAACAACGCATACGGGCTGCATAAATGTCAATGCCCCCATTTGCCTTAATTTTCAATTTCTAAATCCAAGCCGAGGCGGGAAACCGCTACACTATGGGAAATTTGACCCATTATTCTGGCCAAAAACCCATTTTCTGAAAGTCGGAATATTACAATAATATAATATTTAGTGTACGCATTCATAATTGACCAATCTTAAGTGCTGCATACTAGAAATTTTAATAGATGGCGCCACAACAAAGAAATCAGCTGTTAAAAACAGCTGTTGCGCGTACACAAAACAACAATCTGCAACGTTAAGTTTTTCTGTCGTTACAAAAGTTCTAATATCTTTGGAACCAAAGCGTTAATTTCCATTCTGTAAAAAGTATTTTAATCGGTTAGGCGTTTGCAACATTCAATAAAAAAAAAACTAGTGTTGTCCCAGTAATTTAGTAAAAATATTAGTTGCTTTACAAAAGTATTTTTTTCTATAATGCCTAGCTTTGAATAGAGATTTAAAGTGATTGCAGCAGATTGCATCAATGAAATATACCTCATGTTGTAGCTTATTTTATTCTTGTTCAGATTATTGTAATTTAAAAAACCACTTTTACCGATTTTGGGAGAAATTATAGATTTTAGGACTTAACCCTACTTTTCCAAATTCAGAGTAATCTCATGCTAAACGGGAGTTAAACAAGGCGGTTGCTGAATTGTTTTGTTATTTTAATTAGTACTATTGTTGTTAAGTTATGTAAAATAATTTAGTAAATAAACACTATCACGAAATCAGTTGTTTTTGCTGAGATTAAAAAAGGCATACAAAATTAGAGAAAGCCTTTACGAAAATTAATAATATATATATAAGGGACGGTGCCACGCCACTAGTCTTTGGGGTACGTATAGATATGTTCTTGTACAAATTAATGCAAAAAATTAAATATCTTTCTTCGTTCTGGAGTTATTAATTACAAAAAATAGAAAGGGCGGTGCCACGCCCACAATTTTTGGTATCATTAAAGATATGGACTAGTGTAACCCCATACAAAAAACACCAATTGAATATCTCTCCCCGTTCTGGAGTTATTTATTTAGGCCAGAAAAAGTCGTCAAATTTCCCATAGTGCGCTGCTTGGAAAACACTAATATCTGTAGCCAATTTTTTTTAATTATTGTAATCAAATATGTGAGACAACCTCTAGTAGCTGCAAATAAAAAAAAACTTTTGTGAAATCCTTATCTTCAGTAAATATAAACAAAAAAAAATTTTCTTTATTTCTATTTTTGAAAAGAAAATACTTTTCCTTCTTTCAAAACCCACAAATAGAAAATCTCATTTTTTTTAACGATTCTTTTCATTGAATATATATAAAAAACCACATAATGGGATAGTTTAGCGATTCTAGCGAGGCAAAAGATAATGGCAGTATTATTAGTGTCAAAATAATAGATCACATATAAATTCGTTATGGATCCTATTATTGATTATAACAATAGTGTTAGTTTTGCAATTTTTGCTTATAATTTATGTTAAGCACAATAAAATTATAAAGATGCGTTATATGAATAGAGCAAACCATTTAGATCAAATTTAAAAAAAGGCGATGAATAAGAAGAAAGTTTTATATTTAAAAAAAAATGTTTTTTTAAAGAAATTCCAATACAAGAAGGGAATAGAGTGAAATAGCGAAACGTATAGAAGAATTTCGCTACAAGTTTGACAAATCATACAAATGCATAAATAAAGATGCAGTACAAAAGGCAGAAACGTAGAAAAACCATACAGAGATTAGTAAGAGAATATAATAATATAGTTACCCTAGTAAATAGATAGATTCACAACTGAGCACTCTAACATATGTTTAGATGTAATAAAATCCCTAAACACAAGATTAACTAATATCAGAAAAAGGAGGAGGAGGACGTGCCAGAAAGTCTAAGCCAATTGGTGGAATTCGATACCGACCAATTCAAAGCACTCGACGATTCTGTTCAATCAAGCGACTCTGAATCCGATAGTGACATTGAAACACTAGAAGAAAGCGATCGAATTGAAATTAAGCCAGAAATAATAAAAGAATTTATCAATCTAGCCACATCTCTGATACCAGAGTTTGATGGTAGGCACGAAAATTTACAATGTTTTTTAGACGCTCTGAGTCTATTAGACACCTTTAAAGGCACGCATGATACGACAGCGATAAGCCTTTTAAGAACTAAACTTAAAAGCCATGCAATGAATCATATAAGTAATGAACAGACAATTGCTGCAATCATTACCCAACTGTCAAGTGCAGTAAAAGGAGAATTGGTAGAAGTTATATCTGCCAAGCTTCTCAATCTGCAACAGAAAAATAAAACAGCTAACCAATACACCCAAGAGGTGGAGAAACTGACAAAGGTACTTGAAGGCGCCTATATCAGTGAAGGTCTCAGTCAATCCCTTGCAAATAAATACAGCAGCCGTAAAAGCCATGACACAAAATTGCTCCATTGATAAGGTAAAACTTATCATGCAAGCAGGCACATTCACAAACATGAATGATGCCACTTCTAAAATTGTAAACAGTTGCACGGAGATAACAGGTCAAAGTACCATAACACTGTACTCTATTATCGACGAGGTGCAATAACATTAACAGTGGTGGCCGAGATTATAATCGTGGCAGAAATGGCAACTACAACAATTACAACCGAGGCAGCAATTATAACAATAACAATAATAATTACTATAATAACCGTGGAGGAAGAGGAGGCCAGGGCAACAATAATAACAATGTGAGAATGGCGCAAAATACGTCGGAAAACGATTAATAAATGCAAAAGTTCATTCCATCAATTATAGTCTTAATATATTCGTAACTTTCTACAATCATTCAAATGAAAATAAACTAACATTTCTCATAGATACTGGTGCAGTTCTTTTAAAAGTAAATGCTGATAACTTCAAAGTTCAGGATGAAATAATAATAAACATCGAAGGCATAGGCCAAGGTGTGATAAAGTCTCGAGGAACAACCTCAACCTCCAATCAACAAAATATATTATTCCACATGAATTTCATTTGGTAGACCCAAATTTTGCAATACCATGTAATGGAATAATAGGCTTTTATAAAGAAATTCAATTGTCAACTAGATTTCAAACCAAGTGAAGACGGTTTGAAGAAGGTGAAGAAGGTTTATAATTAGACCCCAAAATTGAAATTATCCAATATATGGTCCGATAACATATAGCGCTGGCAACAATACAGTTCTGCCAGCCAGATCACAAGTTATTCGGAAAATAGACATTATTGCTGTAAATGATTACATATTTGTTCCTAATCAGGAAATACACAATGGGATTTATGTTGCAAATACAATAGCAGCATCCAAACATTTATACATTCGACTTCTAAATACAACTAATTTCGACCAATTGGTCAAAGTAAACAAAATCCAATATGAAAATTTAAAAGATTATGACATTCATAATACCAACACAGAAAATAGAAGCGAACAAGTACTTTCAAAACTAAAAAAAAATTTTCCAGACCAATTCAAAAATCAATTAACTGAATTATGCACACAGTATAGTGATGTGTTCGGACTGGAAACCGAACCAATATCAACAAACAATTTTTATAAACAAACATTAAGACTTAAAGATGATGGACCCATTTATATAAAAAACTACAGAAGCCCGCATAGCAAGTTGAAGAAATTCAAAAACAAGTAGGGAAATTAATTAGCGACAAAATCGTCGAACCGTCTGTATCTGAGTATAAATTCACAAGAGAAAAAATGGCGATTAGTAATTGACTATCGTCAAATAAATAAAAAAACTACTTTCTGAAAAATTTTCACTCCCTAGAATTGATGACATTTCAGATCAACTAGGTCGAGCTTTTCATGCCTTGACTTGATGTCAGGTTTCCACCAAATAGAACTTAAGGAATATAACATATTTTTCAACGAGCAATGGCTCATATCGCTTCACGCGATTACCATTTTGTCTTAAAATAGCGCCAAATTCATTTCAGAGGATGATGACTACTGATCAACTAGGTCGAACTAAATACTTTTCATGCCTTGACTTGATGTCAGGTTTCCACCAAATAGAACTTAAGGAAAACTCAAGGAATATAACATATTTTTCAACGAGCAATGGCTCATATCGCTTCACGCGATTACCATTTGGTCTTAAAATAGCACCAAATTCATTTCAGAGGATGATGACTACTGATCAACTAGGTCGAGCTAAATACTTTTCATGCCTTGACTTGATGTCAGGTTTCCACCAAATAGAACTTAAGGAAAACTCAAGGAATATAACATATTTTTCAACGAGCAATGGCTCATATCGCTTCACGCGATTACCATTTGGTCTTGAAATAGCACCAAATTAATTTCAAAGGATGATGAGGCTGCCGTAAACAATTCGCAAAATAAACAGTATCGGAAAATAAATAAACTTTCTTCGGCTACTTATTATTTGCAACAGCTATTGAAAAAGCTCAATAGCTAAACATTGGTGACCCCGACGTGATAGTGTTAATTTGCATCCATTAATTAATGCACTTATCCCGTTTATAAATAGATATTAAAACATTAAATCGCAATCGGTTGGACAAGTGTGGTGATTTCGGTGATAGTGGTTGTGTTTAAGCGAGCTAGCATTACATATATACCTTCATACATTGCTACATATATCGTTACGTGCATTGACTCCGCTTGCATTTTCGGCATTTATTTTGCTCATCTTCCCGCTGAAACGAATTAAAAGCGATTTGTTGCTATGTCCGCTGAAAGTGACCAAAAGCGCAAAGCCAATGCGCTGTTCAGCAGGTTGCAGAGGATACAAACGTCGCTGTCTAATGAGACGCTAAGCGGATACGACGAACCCACTCTTACGGTGAGGCTGGAGCAGATTGATGAGCTGCAAAGTGCCTTCAATGTTCTGCATACAACTGGAGGAATTGGATTTCGACGAAATTGGCAGTGAAATGAGCGAGAGTTTCGATGAATTCATCGTTGAATTCAAGGCTAGTGTGCGCGCGGAAATAGCCAAACGCAATGTGCATTTCGCGCCGCACTCAACGCTTGCAGAAGGTGTTGTGCCCCACCAGTGTAGTGGTCATCAAACGCAGCCGCGGCCGAGGCCGAGGCCGATGCCGTTGCCGCCTGTGCAGCTGCCAACGTTTGGCGGAAGCTACGCAAACTGGGCGGATTTTTACTCCGTGTTCACGAGCATAATCGACAGCCATCCGGACCTCTCCAACATTGAGAAATTTCAACATCTGCGGTCATGTTTGAGGGATTCGGCTCTGGAAACTGTCCGATCATTGGAGATCTCAGACAGCAATTACGTAGCGGCTTTAGAGTTGCTGCAGAAAAGTTTTGATAATCGGCGTCTCGTTTTTCAGGCGCATATCAATGAGATTCTGGGTTTAAAGGTAGTACGGAATGGTTCAGTGGCATCGCTTCGGGAATTGTCGGACAAGTTTAACGCTCGTGCGTTGATGGGTTTGGGCACCACTGAGCAAATCGCTGGCTGCATCATAGTGCAAGTGCTGCTGCAAAAGCTGGATCCGGCGAGCCAAGCTAAGTGGGAGGAGCGCTTGGAGGATCCGGTCTTTGCCAACCTTATTCCGTCGTGGGAATCGATGGCTGCATTCCTGGAGCAGCGATGTAGGACTTTGGAGGCCGTGGATTGCGCCATGGCAACCTATGCGCCAGGCGTTCAGGTGGGCAGAAATCGTTCGACGCTAGTTGCTACCACCCAAAATTCTCTTGGTTTGCCATAGTGCAGAGCATGCCATATATTATTGCCCGCAATTTAGAGACTTAGCGCCAGTAGATCGTCTGCGCGAGGCAAAGAGACTAGCACTTTGCCTAAATTGCCTAAAGGCAGGTCATCAGCTACGGCAATGCAGCTCGAGCCGCTGCCGCACCTGTGGAATCAGGCATCATACTCTGCTCCATCTAGATGGTCCGCCTTCCTCGCAGCCACATGTTCCGGTGTCTTCAAGCTCCCACACTGAGCCTTCTGCCCCGCTTTCGACTTCTTCTACTCTAATTGCCCAGGATCTCGGTAGTGACCTTGTGCTGCTAGCCACTGCAACCGTTCTAGTGCAGAATCGGTCGGGACTGTTCGTTCCCTGCAGGGCCTTGTTAGATTCTGGCTCTCAACTGCACTTGGTCACCTCTCGGTTTGCAAATCAACTGCAACTTAAGAGGTCAAGGTCGTCCAGCTCCGTCACTGGAATCGGGGATACCAATTTCGCGACTGATGGATAGCTTAATAGCTTCACGCATTCCTTCTTCAGCCAGCAAGGAAAACGGCATTGATGTTGAACTTGTTTCACTTCTGCAGCGCTTTTCGGAGGTAGAAAATTGTCCCAGCCCAATAGTTCAAGCCACTAAGGAGGAGCTAGATTGCAAGGCCCACTTTGTTAAAAATTACACCCGATTGCAAGCTGGCGATTACTCGGTACGGTTGCCGCTAAAACTCCATTTGGACTCTTTAGGAGATTCCTATCCTCAGGCTTTGCGGAGATTCATGTCGCTGGAAAGGAAGCTTACAAAGCACCCTGGAATCCGTCATCCTGGGCTCACCGTCGCACACATTCAAGAGGGTACTCAGATGATGCTGCGGTTGGTGCAGCGCGCGCAGTTATGGGAGGACATGCAGTCCCTAAAAACGCTGGGAAGAGTTTCCTCGTCTAGTCCCATATCCTCGCTTTCGCCGTTCCTGGATCAATTTGGACTTCTTAGAGTAGGCGGTCGCCTCCGGAATTCGTCATTGGACTTTGATGGCCGCCATCCGAAAATCCTTCCAAGGTCCCATCCGGTGACTGGCAGTTATTTTGCATTACCATGAAAGCAATCTTCATGCCGGACCTCGAGCTCTTCTGGGTGCAATTCGATCGCAATATTGGCCTATTGGGGGGAGGAAAACGGTTACCAAGGCCGTGAACAAATGCATCAGATGTTTTCGGATTAAGCCGCGGCTGATAGAGCACATAATGGCGCACCTTTCCAAGGAGCGCTCGGAAGGATCTCACGCTTTTGAGGTTGCTGGTATGACCCTTCTTTCACAAGTCGGAAACTCGCAGCAAGCCCGCGGTTAAATTTATATGCTTTGCAACCAAGGCAGTGCACCTGGAGCTGATCAAGAATCTCTCGACAGTTGCGTTTCTGTGCGGACTCAAGAGGTTCATATGCACCCGGCGGAAGCCGAAGCAAATTTGGTCAGACAACGCCACCAACTTTGTTGGCGCCGAAAATGAACTTCTGGAACTTCGAAGGTTATTTCTCAGCAGCGAGCATCAAGGCTCCGTTCAGATTTTTTGCCTTTCGGAGACGATTGACTGGCGGTTCATCGCTCCACGGTCGCCCCATTTCGGTGGACTTTGGGAAGCAGCGGTCAAAACGGCCAAACATCATTTCTACCGCGCTGTGGGTACGGCGGTTCTGACCTTCGACGAGCTGAGGACGCTGGTGTGCCACATCTCGGCAGTTATTAACTCCAGACCTTTAGTTCCCATTTCAGAGAACCCTGCCGATCTGGACGTCCTCACTCCGGCGCATTTTCTCAATGGTGGTCCGCCTTCGTCGTTTGACGAGCCAGATATAACGGGCCTAAACTATAATCGCCTTGACTCTTGGAAGCGCATCTCCTTTCTTCAGCAAATATTTTGGTCGCGAAGGAAGGAAGAGTACTTGACGTTGCTCCAGCAGCGCTCCAAGTGGTGCACCCCAAAGCCTGGCGTAGCCGTGGACAACGTCGTTCTTGTTAAGGATGAGAATCTACCCCCAATGAGATGGCCTTTGGCGAGAGTCATGCAGTTGATTCCTGGCAGAGACGGCTTCGCTCGAGTTGCAGAATTGAGGACCGCGTCCGGAGTAATAAGGCGGGCAGTGAACAAGCTGTGTCTGCTTCCCCCAACGGGGGGAGGATGTTGAGTCACGCAGCCGCCAAAAATGTGCAGTAGACTAATCTCATACTCTTAATATTGTAAGCCGAAGTAGTTAGTGGTAGCAGTTGCGATGCCCATAGTGCAAACCGCTTTTCTCGCAAGCATTTATCTGTACGTCGCTCATTCCTTGTTCTCTTTGTTATCTACCTACGTTAAGCTTGGGCGCTGCATTTCGGCTGTCTGTCCCGCCAATTGTCACTTCTTCGTTTTTCGGCAAAGACTCAACTTGTGCATTTGATATCGCTCTTTGTCGGCCCTAGCTGCCGTAAACACTTCGCAAAATAAACAGTATCGGAAAATAAACAAACTTTCTTCGGCTACTTATTATTCGCAACAGCTATTGAAAAAGCTCAATAGCTAAACAAAAATCTTATGCATTATTACAATATCCCGATATTCGCAAAGAATTTTGCATTATAACGAATGCTAGTAAACAAGCTTGCGGAGCGGTTCTAACTCAGAACCGTAACGGGATTCAGCTCCCAATAGCTTATGCATCACGATCATTTACAAAAGGAGAAAGCAATAAGAGTACAACGGAACAAGAACTAGCGGCAATTCAACGGGCAATTACCCATTTTAGGCAATACATTTATGGCAAACATTTCACCATTAAAACGGACCACAGACCATTAACGTACCTATTTGCTATGACTAATCCGAGTTCTAAATTAACTCGCATGCGGTTAGAGCTTGAAGAATACGACTTCACAGTAGAATACCTAAAGGAGAAAGATTATTTTATAGCAGACGCATTCTCGCGTATAAATATAACAGAACTCAAAGACATGCAATATAAAGTCCTGAAAGTCACTACCAGGCAACAAAGTAGACAAGATAAAAACTGTACAGTAACAAATAAGGACCTATTGCCTAGGCAAAGTATCCAAAATGTATCTAAGCCCGACGTAGACGAAGTCATAACAAATGATGAATTACGAAAAGTAGTGACCTTCCGAATAACTGAATCTATTTGTTTATTAAAACGACGAAATAAAGTTATTGCAAGAACTGATGTTGACGAATGTTGAAATTTTTGATTTAGGTCAGTTCTTCCAAAGGCTTGAAATGCAAGCCGTCATACTATAAATTAGCCAACTAAAATTGGCAACGAGTGAAAAAATCTTTGAAACTCGTTATATAAAAGAATTCATACGAAGATGTCATAAATGCCAAATGTTGAAAACAACGACACATACAAAGACCCCAAAGACCAAAACAGAAACCCCAACAAATGCCCCGCAACCTTCGGCAAGTGATCAACAGGACTCCACAGCTGATCAGTTGACGATCGCAGCAAACCCTCAAATGTTGCTTAGATCGGCAGCTAAAAAAGATTCGGCGGAATCCGATCAATCGGTTGTGGAGGGAGTCCAGCCTGGGACTGCTACAGATTCCGTTTTGTTCACACTGGTTTCTCAACCGGTGATTCCACCCGTCCCGAATTGTTTACCACCACAAAGGAATATTGAGTCCGGACTACCGGCACAAGTTGGCACTTCAGAAATACAACCTGCAGTGCCAAAACCCCTCTCGGTGGTTCCACTAAAGAAACAAATTTTTGTTTCTCGGCTTTCCCCTGATCAAACATCATTTGATGTACTTTCTTATATACGACAAAACAAAAGCCGACAACATAAAAGTGGAAAAATTTAACTTTTCTTATGCTAGGGACATCTCATCTTTCAAGATAACTGTCCCAAATGAGCTATTCTCAACCATATGTTCTGGTGATTTTTGGCCGGAAAGTATGATTGTGAAAGAGTTTGAAGCTAAGATTAAAAATAGAAAATAAGGGCCCGTGGGAATTAAACTTCCCACAAGTGGCCAAATCACTGCCCCATCCTCCTCTACTACTTCTACTTCTTTATCTTAAAAAAACTAAAATCTAGTCTCACTATCTGTTATCAAAATGTAAAAGGCTTGTGTAGTAAGCTAACTAATTTGTATTCTAATAGCCATTCCTTTGCATCCCATATTATTGTGCTTACAGAGACTTGGTTAAAACCGGAGATACTTAACTCCGAAGCTTTCCCAGGTATGTACACAGTATACAGGCATGATCGTCCCTCCAGGCGGGGAGGTTTAGTCATAATCCAATCCGTTTCAAACAGACTGTCCGATAGGGACCAACTAGTTGTTCTAGGTGACTTTAATATACCAGGCACTAAGTGGCCCACAGAAGAACAGTCGAATATTCTCCTGCCTATAGCACAGCATGACTTTATTGACGGCTTGCTTGACATATTGTTGTCGCAAGTTAATTATATTCGAAATTCTCTTGGTCGTTTATTGGACCTATGTTTTGTTTCAAGTCCTGAAAGTGTGTTTCTGACTAGAGTAGCACCTCTTAGTCAACCTGAAGATCCATACCATCCAACTTTCGAGGTGACAATCGACACAGGTACCGTAATAAAAGAGAGGCCAGAAAATTCAACCAAACGAATTCATTGTTTTCGTAAGGCAAACTTTCAGAGGCTAAATCTTTTTATATCTGGCTTTAATTGGTCCGATCTATATTCTTGCAACATAATGGCCGATGCCATAGATATTTTTTATAATGCAATTAAATCATTCTTCAACTCTTGTGTTCCGATGTATTATCCGTCTACCTCTAACAAACCTCCTTGGTTTAATAAAGAGTTGACACATCTAAGAAATGTTAAGTCCAGACTTTATATAAAATTTAAAAATACCGGTTCTCAATCTATATTTTCTAAATATGTAAGTGCTCGGTTAAATTTTACCGTGCTTAATGCTTAGTGTTATAAGAATTATTTAAACCGTTGTAAGTTCCAGTTCGCACAGGATCCCAAACAGTTTTATAATTTCGTTAACTCTAAGCGCAAAACAACTAGTTACCCTTCCTCGCTATTTTTTGAAAATACTTCGGTAACATCGGATCAGGCAATAGCCGATCTATTTGCCAAGTTTTTTCAAACCACATATTCTACGTTACCTCATTCCGAACGACCTTAATCTTAAGCGGTATCAAAGTCAAATTTAATATTCTGTCCCACTTTAAACGAAAGCTCACTGCTTTATGATTTTCAGCGAGTTAAGCCTGTCTATTCGCCAGGCCCCGACGGAATTCCTGGCTGTGTGCTTAGATTTTGTGCGGGTGCCTTGTACAAACCTCTACTGAAATTGTTAAACTTATCTCTGGAATCTTCACAGTTCCCCCATATATGGAAGGAGTCCTTTGTGATCCCTCTCCATAAAAAAGGTAGCAAATTCGATGCAAGCAATTACAGAGAAATCTCCAAATTGTCTGCTATCCATAAGCTTTTTGAAAATGTTATCACTCCTCATTTGCAGCACCTTTGTAGGTCAATTATTTCACCATGTCAGCATGGGTTCATGAAACGCAGGTCAACAACTACTAACCTTCTGGAGCTAACCTCCATCGTAGTACAGGGTTTCAAAAATAATCTTCAAACAGATGTCATTTATACGGATTTCAGTAAAGCATTCGACTCTGTTAATCATTCACTTTTAATAAAAAAACTTGATTTATTAGGTTTCCCTGTTGATCTCCTAAATTGGATTCTAAGTTATCTAAATGGCAGGACGCAACGGGTCCTCTTTAAAAATTCTCTTTCTTGTATTCTCCGCGTCACATCCGGCGTCCCACAAGGGAGCCACCTAGGTCCGCTCCTTTTTACCTTATTTATTAACGACCTTCCCTTAATAATAAATCATTCACGTGTACTAATGTACGCTGATGATGTAAAATTATGCTTGCAATATAAGGACATTTCTCGCCATTTGGACTTACAATCCGATCTAGATAGCTTTCAAACCTGGTGCCGTGATAACGTCTTAAACTTAAATGGCTCTAAGTGTAAAGTTAAGACCTTTTGTCGTGCCAACTTAATGCACACGACCTACACTCTAAGTGGGTGCTCTTTGGACAGAATAACACATGTTGATGATCTTGGTGTTCTTCTGGACCCTAAACTTAAATTTTCAGACCATATTTCGTCTATTGTCAATAAGGCCAGGGGTGTGCTTGGTTTTATAAAACGGTGGTCAAAGGAATTTGATGATCCTTACATGACCAAAACATTATTTATTTCTCTAGTCCGTCCGATCCTCGAGTATGGATCACCTGTTTGGAGTCCACAATATGAAGTTTACTCGGACCGCATTGAATCGGTTCAAAAGAACTTCTTACTTTTTGCCTTACGGCGCCTTAATAGGGATGCAAACCTTAGATTACCTCCTTATTCGAATAGATTAATGTTAATTAACTTACCCTCTTTAGCTAACCGTAGAACGATGCTTGGAACAGTTTTTATTTTTAACCTTATTCGTGGTGAAGTTCCAAGCAGATTTACTAGAAATTACGTACCTCTAATTTTAAATCATTGTAGATCTAACTATGTTTTGCATGATCCCTACAGAGTATTATGTTCTGACTATAATAGATTCTATCCTATTATCTCTAATTCTGACTCTCTGACGTTTTTAAAGCGATCAATACTAACGTACTTAACGAATTCTTAGATATTACTACTAGCATACATATATTTCCTCGTCCTTTATTGTCTTCTATATCGCGTCTATCTTCCCGCGATTCGAGCCGTACGATACACGGCAGCGCCCCTCGGTCGGTCGCGCGTTAAAAAAAAAAAAAAAAAAAAAAAAAAAAAATGCTTTCGATATTGTTATAGTGGACACCGTTGGTCCACTACGGAAATCAGAATATGGCAATGAATATAACGTCACACCAATATGTGATTTAACGAAATATCTAGTAGCCATACCTGTCGCAAACAAGAGCGCAAATACTGTCGCGAAAGCTATATTCGAAAACTTTATACTACAGTACTATAGTCCAATGAAGACGTTCATTTCGGACATGGGTACCGAGTATAAAAACAAGGAAATTTTAGATATGTATAAATACATGAAGATTGAAAATCTTACATCCACCGCACATCATCACCAGACTTTAGGGACAATAGAACGAAGTCACAGAACATTCAATAAATAAATTCGTTCATACATTTCTTCAGACAAAACTGATTGGGACGCTTGGATACAATATTTTACCTATTGTTTTAACACAACACCATCAGTCATACTCTCCATATGAACTAGTCTTTGGAAGATTACCAAGACAGTTCGCAGATTTTATTAAAATAGATAGAATAGAACCACTACATAATGTAGAAGATTACTCTAAGGAAATAAAACTTAGATTAGAAAAAGCGTATAAAAAAGGTAGACTTTTGTTAGAAACAACTAAGTCTTATAGGAAACATAAGATTTCAGATTTTGAATTAAAAATAGAAGATAAAGTTCCTAAGAAACGAAGCGGGTCATAAGTTAGATCCAGTATATTTAGGTCCTTATACAGTAGAAACCATAGAAGACAGAGATAACATTATAATTAGAGATAAAAAGCAGAAGAAACAAAAAGCTCATATGGATAGGTTAAAACAAGAGAGAACGCTATAGTCGAGTTCCCCGACTATCTGATAGCCGTTACTCAGCTAGTGGAAGGGAGAAGGAGAGTCTTTAACAGTGACGGTTTTTGGCGGTTTGTAGGCGTTAGAGTGGGCGTGGCAGAAAGTTTTTTGGCAAAACGAGAGAAATTTACAAAACTAATACAAAAATGAAAAAATATCAAAACATTATTCAAAAGTGTGGGCGTGGAAGCTTCGGGCGGTTTGTGAGCGTTAGAGTGGGCGTGGCAAAAAGTTTTTTGGCAAATCGAAACTTACAAGACCAATACAAAAATGAAAAAATATCAAAACATTCTCAAAAGTGTGGGCGTGGCAGCTTTGGGCGGATTGTGGGCGTTAGAGTGGGCGTGGCTACATGAACCGACAAACTTGCTCAGCGTCTAGTGGGAGTCTTTATGCTTTATCTCAACATTCTAGCTTCTGTAGTTCCTGAGATCTCAGCGTTCATACGGACGGACATGGCCAGATTGATCCTGATCAGTAATATAAATACTTTATATGGTCGGAAACGCTTCCTTCTGCCTGTTATATACTTTTGAACGAATCTACTATACCCTTTTACTCTAATAAAAAAATATTAATAAATGTAGGGGCTCTTCAGAGTTTGCGTATGTACCTATACGGTACTACCAAGGTGCTAATATACACAGACCACCAGCCTAACCTAACCTTTGTTCTGAACGTCAAAAATAATAATTCAAGCCTAAAACGCTGGAAGAGCCACTTAGAAGAGTACAAACACGAGCTTAGATACCAGCTAGCACCTCCAACGTATTGGCAGACGCTCTGTCTAGAATTTTAGTAGGCATGCACAACAGCCACAATTCACAGCGATCAGAGCTCTTCACATAATTTGATACCAGTAGAAAATGCACAGATCAACGTTTTCAAAAACCAGCTACTACTGCTAACCTTACCACCGACATATCAAGTGGTCAGGTGAAAGACATAACTAAGAAAGACGTACAAATTAAATTACAAATAATAAGCAAGACTTTTTTCCCAATTCTTCGGAAAAAAAACGGAAGCGATAGCGACAAACACCCGAACAATGAAGAAATCTAACCAACTGCGATACCTACTTATCCAGACCAGGCCATCCGTATGGACATTTACTCCACACATAAGCAATTGGAATTCACAGCCATAGAAAAATTTTCTAAATACGCCCAAATTATACTGCTAAAATCGAAAGTCCCAGAAGACTTGAAATACCCGGTAAGGGAAATAATGACAGCCTTCGGTATGCCTAAGTTGGTCGCTATGGACAACGAGAAAGCATTTAACTCCGCCGACATAAAATTTTTGCTGCAAGAACAGTTAAAAGCAACTCTCTACACGAAACCACCTTATTCCTCTACGAGTAATGGCCAAGTCGAGAGTGTTGACTCGACTCTAACAGAGATTATGAGATGCTTAACATCCGAAGAAATAATCTTCAAAGACGCTTAGGACTACAATGCCTCTGTCCTCTCAACCACTAAAACAAAACCAATAGACATAACCAATAACCGGCCAATCACATGCCCTCAAGCACTAGATCAAAATACAGAAAAGAAATAGTTGCAAAGGCACAACCATTAAAACTTGTTCAGGAAACATGAAATTCTACCAGGTTACTTTTCTTAACAACAAGTTTTGTCCTCACGACCATACTAGACTATTTACACTCACAGCTGTTACCTATCAAAACAGGAATCGCAGCAATTAAAAACGGCACATTCAAGATCATTCCTGGGTTTAACGTGGAAAAATATGAAACAGTGTTTTATAACCTATCAAACGAAGTTAACGAAATAGGAGCAACTAATCTATTATACCCATTCATTGCATTCAAACTCTCGAAGGCAGAGGCAAACCTAAGAAGGCTTAGGACATTCCAAAGAAAAACAAGAGAGAACGCTATAGTCGAGTTCCCCGGCTATCTGATACCCTTTATTCAGCTGGTGGAAGTACAAAGAAGAAATTTCCATACTGACAGTTTTTGGCGGTTTGTCGGCGTTAGAGTGGGCGTGACAATAAATTTTTTGGCAAATCGATAAAAATTAACAAGTTCAATACAAAAACAAGAGAGAACGCTATAGTCGAGTTCCCCGACTATCTGATACCCGTTACTCAGCTAGTGGAAGTGCGAAGGAGGTCTTCAACACTGACAGTTTTTGGCGGTTTGTGGGCGTTGGAGTGGGCGTGGCAAAAAGTTTTTTGGCAAATTGATAGAAATTTACAAGACTAATACAAAAATGAAAAAATATCAAAACTTTTTTCAAAAGTGTGGGCGTGGCAGTTTTGGGCGGTTTGTGGGCGTTAGAGTGGGCGTGGCAACATGAATCGACAAACTTGCGCTGCGTCAATGTCTCTGGAGCCTGTATGCCTAATCTCAACTTTCAAATTTTTGTAGTTCCTGAGATCTCAGCGTTCATACGGACGGACAGACAGACGGACGGACAGACGGATATGGCCAGATCGACTCGACTATTGATCCTGATCAAGAATATATATACTTTATATGGTCGGAAACGCTTCCTTCTGCCTGTTACATACTTTTCAACGAATCTAGTATACCCTGTTACTCTACGAGTAACGGATATAATAAACAATTTCAAAATATTTTTCAAAAGTGTGGGTGCGGCAGCTTTTGGCGGTTTGTGGGCGTGACAACATGAATCAACAAACTTGCGCTGCGTCTATGTCTCTGGAGTCTGAAGCCTAATCCCAACTTTCTAGCTTTTATAGGTTCTGAGAACTCGACGTTCATACGGACAGACAGACGGATAGACATGGCCAGATCGACTCGGCTATTGATCAAAGTTCTTAATCGAAAGCGAAACAATAAAGACGCATTATTTTCTGAACTCGAAATTAAATCAAAATTTAATTTACAGACACTTACACTTCAACTATAGTAACAGGTTATTCACACTGTTTCAGTTTGACTAGACGTTACTCAGATCAAATTATTGTTTCGGATTCCTACATTTCAACTTTACGTACTATCTCGCACTTCTACATTCCATTCAGTTTGACGGTACACATATCAACAATTATTGTTTCAGATACCCATATATCGATTTACTGGCTTGAGTATTGATACATGTTTGCTAATCCAATTATACGGCATATAATAATATAATTATACCCGTTACTCGTAGAGTAAAAGGGTATACTAGATTCGTTGAAAAGTATGTAACAGGCAGAAGGAAGCGTTTCCGACCATATAAAGTATATATATTCTTGATCAGGATCAGTAGCCGAGTCGATCTGGCCATGTCCGTCTGTCCGTCCGTCTGTCTGTCCGTCTGTCCGTCTGTCCGTATGAACGTCGAGATCTCAGGAACTACAAAAGCTAGAAAGTTGAGATTAAGTATACAGACTCCAGGGAAACAGACGCAGCGCAAGTTTGTCGATTCATGTTGCCACGCAAACCGCCCAAAACTGCCACGCCCACACTTTTGAAAAATGTTTTGATATTTTTTCATTTTTGTATTGGTCTTGTAAATTTCTATCGATTTGTCAAAAAACTTTTCGCCACGCCCACTCTAACGCCCACAAACCGCCCAAAGCTGCTACGCCCACACTTTTGAAAAATGTTTTGAAATTTTTTCATTTTTGTATTGGTTTTGTAAATTTTTATCGATTTGCCAAAAAACTTTTTGCCACGCCCACTCTAACGCCCACAAACCGCCCAAAGCTGCTACTCCCACACTTTTGAAAAATGTTTTGATATGTTTTCATTTTTGTATTAGTCTTGCAAAATTCTATCGATTTGCCAAAAAACTTTCTGCCACGCCCACTATAACGCCTACAAACCGCCAAAAACTGTGTTTAAGACTCTCCTTCTCCCTTCCACTAGCTGAGTAACGGGTATCAGATAGTCGGGGAACTCGACTATAGCGTTCTCTCTTGTTTTAAGTATTATTTCAGAATCAATTCAGCAGATTTACGCAATTCCGCTATTTGTGTTCGGTCCTCGCTAAATCCCAAACGAATATAATTATGTTTGAAGACGCGGGCGGGCAGTAGACAACTCCGAAAGACGCGAGTCAAAAGAAAGCAGCTGTTCAGATAGCGCTTCCAAAAGAAGGCCAGAGGGCGGAGCCCAGCCCAAAGGAGACGTGGGCTGGACCCTCAAGGACTTTAAGATCCAAGAGTAAAAGCTCTAGACGCTGCGATGCTTGAATTCATAGCAACCAGCAATCGTCTCAGTAAATTTGTAAGCCAAATTTGTATGACATCCACTGCCGAGCCGAATTCATTCACATTAATTATCCGTCTAGATCAAATCCAGTCATTGTGGGAATGAGTTGAGCGTAAGTGAGCGTTGAGTAAGAAAGTGGCAGAAGCCTTCCGCTGCTTCAGAACAAGTATGAGCACTGTTACTCGGTTTACGAAAGATGTGCTTCCCAGTTAAATTAAGAAAATGACGAATTAAGATGTTCAACCCTATACTTCCGGCCCACAACACAAAAAGAAGCACAAGAACCCGCAGCCTAGAAGGATTAACTCCTTTGAGACTAAGTCGCCACAAAGATCATCATATATTAAGCATAAACGATTATGCCTAAATTGTTTCGCTAGAGGACATAATCTTCCGGCCCACAACACAAAAAGGAGACGCCTGGAAGGATTAACTCCTTTGAGACCAAGTTGCCCACGTGCTCGCTTCTGTGATCTCTGCTCCAAATCCATATCCAGTTAGGCTTTGTCTCTCCAGATGTTTGTTTCTCCAGATGACTCAAACACAAAGATCATCATACATTAAGCAGAAGCGATTATGCCTCAATTGTTTCGCTAGAGGACATAATCTTCGGGAGTGCACGAGCAGACACAACTGTTTTACTTGCCGGAGACGACAACATACGTTGCTTCATAAAGAAACCCCTTCTATTTCCATTAGCGCAGCGCATGCTTACAATCCTGAACAGCCCCTCACGAACACTACTGTTCATTTCGCCTTCAATCGGCAGAGGATCCTTTTAGAAACGGCTATTGGTTACCTGTGAGAAAACTTTCTCGCACGTGCTCTGATAGACTCAGGATCCGGAGGCACTTTCATCTCCGATAGATTAACCTTTTTATTCTGTCTGTCCTTCTATCAGACTGGAAGCCAAACTTATGTGGGTCGAATTTTATGTACGTATATGTATATGTATACAAAGATCGAAGCTATTATAGCCATTCAGGAATCGAGAACAGCTATGATCTTAGCTCTCCGCAAGTAAACAGCGAACACTCCTTAAAGCACTTTCCTCAGACTAAAGTCGCTCCTGTTAAAACAGTCTCGCTCCCGCGTTTAGAGTTGTGTAATGCCGCTCATCTTGCAAACCGGTGTACTGCAATTCCTTCCCACATCCCTTTCGGTCGAATCGTTTCTCTGGACTGATTACACTATTGTGTTGGCATGGTTGAACAAGTCACCATGTCAATGGATAACTGTGACTAAATTTTGCTCTGAATGCAGATGCCAGTCAATGATCTCATGTGCGTTCCGAGCACAACTCTGCAGATCTAGTTAGTCGTGGAGTAAGGGCTGAAAAGTTGGCTAGTGTACTATGGTGGCATGGCCCTGCGTGGCTAACTCAGCCACTAATCTCCTTGCCTGCGTCTTACAAAAAAAAAATTTGTGCAATGCCATTTAGCGTGCCCATCATGGAACCTCCTGAAACGTTTTTCAAATTTCTACCGCATGCCGCGAGTCATGGCCTTTTTGCAGCGGATCATCAACCGCTACAGATATGTATCTACGTCCTATCCTAACCACTCCTAAGAAATCGCACAGATTTAACTCTGGCTTATTAGGTAAACGTTTCTCCATTTCTGGATTGCGGTCGTTGCCCTTCGGTGATCGTCATTCTATTCTTTTGATAGAAACTATCACTCCAAACTATCCGAGCTTCCGGTCACGTTCACTCACCGTATTTCAGCTTATGGTTCACATCATCAGGGAGGGATACTGGATTTCGAAGCTGCGCAACATGATAAAACGAGTCATCACGACCTGCAAGGTGTGTATCATTTACTGTAGTGCAGGCTCAGCTAATGGGTAGATTACCTAAGCCCAGAGCTACCTTTTAGCGACCTTCTTCGCAAACCGGGCTCGACTTCGCGAGACCCTTTGATGTCAAGAGCAACTGAGGTCGCGCGTAATTTCGAGTGATTCAGTACGAATGCCAGTCATTTGAATTAACCACAAAAAAAATTCTTCCTGTAGACAAACATGTTCAGAGTCTATGCGTTCAGTGTCTACAACTGTAAAAACGGCTCCTCAAGTCCCTCTTATAAAATCAAACAACCGAGACTACTTTCGTCTAAAACTATCCGCAATGAGATCGTTTCCGTTTTGAAACCAAGGTATATGAAGTTAAGGAAGGTAAGGATACTACCGTAACAGAGATTACTACCGTAATTCAAAATGCCTTTTAACAAATTGTTTACAGCAACGTTAAGAACTGTTTTGTGTTCAGTATAAATTAAGAACTACACTTAGCGGAAACCCTAAACATCAACTAGGGAATACGGAAATCTCTTCCACAACTATTACCCATATAATAATTATTATTACGCCAAAGAGAATATGCATTAAATATCCTTTCCTATTACAATAAAAACGAGTTAAATATCATAATGTATAATTTCAGATACACTGCGTCATGTAACAACGAATTCCTATGGCCATAGACAGAGGCGATCTATTCATATAAAATGAGTATCTTGTGGCAGGAGACCACGATGACCTAGTTATGCTAGAATAACCATAACATTATCTCCAACATCAAACAAGATAGGCTCAATAAACGAGCTAAAAGTCAAATCACCTAACTAATTCAAGTAGAACAGACAGCTCGATTATCGTATAAAATAAGGAATTATTAATATCTAATACGCAAACCAATGGGAAAGAATAAAGATTATGAGCTCAGTAATTTTGTGAAAAGAGGAACTCACAACAATGAATACTTTGGAAAACTATATCATACAAATATGGATTTCAAATATTTTTCTATGAATACTCCCCCTCTGACTCAAAAATACTCAGCCCCTCCAAGGTGCCCGAGATCACAGGAGTGCCAAGAACGTGCCACACTTCGCCGAACAGGCTGAGGAATCATAAGCCACGTCCAGCGGAGCGGAAAATTTTGATTGACTCAAATTGAAAGTACGACTCGGACGTGAATGAAACTCAATCAACTCCTTATCTATATCCTCCTTATCCTATGAGGGCACCTAATTTTGTTAACAACGATTTAGACCTGCAAAAAATATAATATATATAATATATAACCCAGTATGGGTCATACATAAAAAGGCGTTATTGCACCCCGATGAACGTTGCGGGGGAGCCAATTAACCTGCCCCCAATGTCACCATCTCCCAAGACATTCTGAGTCTCCCTTATCCTTACCATTTGTGTGAACAAAACCGAAAGTACATCCAGATGTTTAGAAAGGAAATTAGCACTAATCGGAAACAGCCTAGCTACGAGAAGTAACAACAAACGAAGAGCAGAAGCTCAATAAGCCACAAAGCTAGTGCTAGTGCTAGTGCGCCTAGTGACGGCCCCAACTCCCCCCTTGCGATTTCTGGATATGCCTTTTGTCTGTGGCTATCCGAAAAGCATCGACGGCAGTTTGTCCACGGTTGCCTCCCGCTTTATGAAACCTGTACAGCGAGCTTCGGCTGCCCCTGACGTCGCAAACGGCAGCGTTTCAGCGGCCGTCTTTCAACATACCAGCTCAACGACCACCGACGAGAGTAGAATTCATATATATATATATATGGCGAAATTAATGGGCATGGACATAGTCGTTATTTACTTCTTATTGCGCTTATGGCAATGTAACGGGTGTGCAAGACTATACTGCTTTATTTTTCTAATTGTGTTCCTTGATGTTCTGCATATTTCATTAGATATCAATGTAAAAGAGATAAAGCGACAAATTATATGAGAATGTGAATAAATGTGTTAGAGCGACACCGATAGAGCAGTTGCTGAACGTGGTGACTTGCGCTGGTTAGAGTGCGATATCGATACGACAAAAGGAAATATAACAAAAGAAGAAGGAAATGAACCATGCCAGAGGCGAGAACGTTAGTGGTTTCGTAGAAGCAAATGCAGACAAGTGAACTCGTTGATGCGCGCAGCCTTTTAAAATTGATCAACTATGGAAGAACCGATGGACAACAACAACCCAAACCCTGACGACTCGATATCATAGGATCTGTGCAGCACCTGCGTTTTCCAAGAAGCATTGGCGTGCAGTTTTAGAAATGCAAAATCGGAAATTCGCTGAACTTGCGAAAATCATGCAAGCGACGCCGACACGTGGGCAGCAATTTGAAGCTGCAAACGTAGAATCAGGAAAGTGGTATCCAACTACTAATAATTTGATCGGAACAGCCCCTTCAAGGTAGTAAATTGATCATGGCACTGAGCGCATCCCAGTGGCTTACGCAAATTTCGTATGACATGAAAGACTTCCACGACCGAAGAGACGCCAGCCGCAATGTTTTTAGATTAACTCAACAGCCGCCCGACTGGTGCCGAATGTTTCGCTGTGTACGCGAGTCGGTTGGTGAGAACGCTCACTACGAAGTGGAGAAATATGGGATAACAACTGTTCTTGCGCATATGTCAAACATTGACAGTCATTTGCAGCATTTTACATTCAATATGCGCAGTAGGAGTAAACTTCAGGCGGAATTTCAAATGGTCGGCAATTAATAAAGTCCATGAGTCAACATGTAGATCTGTGAAATCAACTTCTGGAAAAGTTTAAGCGGAACTTCGTTTCCCTATCCTTTTTTAGTGCGTCACAGCGCATCATCGCCGATCAGGGCAGAAGTTTTAGCAGGGTAAGTTTTCAGAGTTCTGTGTTTCATAAAAAATTAAACTGTATTTGAGTCGTGCAAATGGGCAGGTTAACCGAGTGAAGAGTACGCTGAAAAATAAGCTGTCAGTGTTAGAATCGAGTCAAGGATCATGGCAGGATGCTCCTGGCGAAGTTCAAATTGCACTGAATTGTACCATTTGTCGTGCCTGAAGTATTTGAGGGTGACAGGTATACTCTAAAGTCATTGACAGGTACCGAACGTTCAAGTATTGTCATGAGGATATAAGAAAAATACCAGATGTTGAAATTCCAAACGAATTGAATAAAACAAGAGAGAACGCGAGTTGAGTTTCCTGACTATCACATATCCGTTACTCAGCTTGTGGAAGAGCAAACTAAAAATTTTCAAAATTTTCTGGTATATCGATAGAAATAGGAAGTAGAAAAGAACAAAAGAGAATTAAATAAAAACAAATTTAAAATGTTTTTAAAGTTTGGGCGGTGTGGCAGTTTTAGGCGGCTTGTGGGTGTTAGAGTGGGCGTGGCAACATAGGTCAACTCCCATGGACATGACTCCGTGGACATGCTGAATCTCAACTTTCTCGCTTTTAAAGTTCCTAAGATATCGACGTTTATGCGGACGGATCGAGTCGGCTATTGATCCTGATTAAGAGTATATATACTTTATATGGTCGGAAACGCTTCTCTTCTGGCTTCGTCTCCGTTACGATTAAAATATTACTTTGTTGGTGTGAACAGTGGTATACATTAAGTGCAAATACTACATTTTTGGCTATCTAAAGCCCTTCCCTTCCTGAAACTAAGTTTTACTATATTTTATTATAACGGGTGTTTTTTTTAGAGGTATAGAACTTTAAGTTGGCATTACTGTTCAAGATGGCGACCGATTTAACAGCTGTCAAGTGATTTATTCTCAGTTTGGTTTGGCAATTCGTCATGCGTGCTTACAAAATCCAACTCGTGCAAGAATTGAAACCAAACGATCATCAAGCAAGGCGTAGATTCGTCGAATGGGCCCAAAACGAGATTGCTGTTGTTCCCGATTTTTCATAAGCCTCCAAGATCTTGTGATTTAACACCGCTAGACTACTTTTTGTGGGGCTATGTAAAGTCATTGGTCTATGCGGATAAGCCACAAACGCTAAACCATTTGGAAGACAACATTCGCCGTGTTATTGCCGATATACGGCCAAATATTGGAAAAAGTCATTGCAAATTGGACGTCCAGATTGGACTACATCCGAGCCAGCCGTGGCGGTCATATGCCAGAAATCATATTTAAAATGTAATGCCACAAGATTATCTTTCATGTCAATAAAATTCATGTCAATCGAATAATCCATCGTTGTTTTATTGCAATTTAAAGTTCTATACCTCTAAAAAAAACACCCTATATTACTATAATGTGAAAATATATCGAGTAATCAATATGTTACGATAGAAAAACTAGTTTGACAAAGCGTTTCTAACACTAATGGAGCCAAATCGACAGTAAATCAATAATTCTGATCGATATCAGAAAACCCACACTAGTTTCTAGAAAGGTAGGCGCGCGGTGAATCTAGCTTTCCTTTTGATTATGTATAGCGACCTTCCAATTAACCGATACAATTATTTTGTACTATTTCTCTTTTTTCCATAAAATATAGCTAAGTCTCGGTGATCACTTCTTTATTTGACGAAATTTTATTTTCAGCGAGCATTCTTTAAAGATCAGAAAACAGGGAACGCTGGGTGCCAGATCTGGAGAATACGATGGATGCGGAAGCAATTTGCCATCGTTTTCACTGACTTGTGACACGGTGCATTGTCTTGGTGAAACATCACTTTCTTTATATTCTAATGCGGCCATTCCTTGCCGATTCGTTCTTAAAACGGTCTTATAACTGAATGTGATAGTCACTGTAAATGGTCCTTCTTTTTGCAAGGTACTCAATGAAATTTATTCCATGCTCATCATACAGCGATCGGATGAGGTAGCACGAATCCAGTAGTCAGCAGCACAGTCTTCTTTAGTAACTCCGGATCAGTAGATCTGGTAATGCGTCGGATTCAGACCACCGATCAGACTCTCTCTTTTGCGCGGTTTACCAAGCGGTCCCTAAGTGATTCTTTCTCTTGCGCAGCTGAACTAACGGTCCCAAATTAGGGTTTTCTCTATCTTGCGGATTCTTTCTCTCGCGCTTGCAGCTGACCTAGCGGTCCCCCGGCAACTTTATCTCTCATGGCAGACCTAGCGGTCCCCGATCTAGGCTGGGATTACACGCAGGCGGACGACCTGGCGGCATCCCAGGCCAAAGTTAACCGCTCATACAACGCCAGGCCCGAGAGCGTCTGTTATTCTTTTCATTTCCCAGCCTCTCGACACCGCACGATACCAGGGTACGTCGAGCCCATGTTGTTTGAAAATACAGCGGAAATAGATCGATAGTATGTTGAGAAAATAAGCCTTTTTATTAGCCTTTTTCGCAAATAAAAGAGGATTTTTATGGAAGCTGTGAGACTCGACATACTACCCCGTTGGAAATGTGGCTTTCAACCGCTTCCTTAAGAGGAAGCAGACACAGCTTATTCACTACTAAGTGATGAAGGTGGTCCCCCCATCAAAAAATGTGCTGAAGTTAAAAAATCAAGATCGGCAGGGTTTTCTGAAATTTATACTTAAGGACGAGAATTAACTACGGAAGATATTTGGCAAAGAAGAGTTCTCAGCTCATCGAGGGTCAAAATGGAAGAGCCCACAGTACGATAAAAGTGATGCTTAGCTGTCTTCACTGCAGCTTCCAAAAGACTACCGAATTGAGGCGATCGAGGCGGAATGATTCTCGATATTCTCTACCAGGCCAAAATCCAACACTACTTTAGTGTGATCGTCATTAAGAACAAAACGTCTCAGTTCAAGAAACTCGGTTTTTGCATGATTTATAATGGCCATAGTAACTGGAAGATCCTTTGGTAGAATGATTGGGTGGTAAGGATTTAATATCATTCCATTAATGAGCACGCTGAACCAGACACAGCAACCGGAAGTCCCACTTTGAACGTCGGGGACAGTAAGCGCTTGCAAAATTTATGGATGTATCCAACCGTACATTGCAGAGCATCAAATGAATTCGCATATTTGAAGCATGCAACAATATCAGTGTACAGAGATTTTATAAGCAAGACCCTTCGACAAAGTTCCAGTATTGGCTTATCCGTTACTGCTGTTAGTTGGCAATCAGCTATGGGGCTACTCAGAAAGAACGGTCCATGGGCCCACATAGGGGACTCTCTGGAAAGAGCTCCTCGCGAAAGAATATCTACCGGACTTAAAGCAGTCGGAATGCAACACCATTCTCCCAGATCCAAGAAAGCACCACAGTCGCGCCAGCAGTAGAATTTCCCTTCGAATACGTTCAATTGCGATGAGATTGTCCCCTAGACACGGCATATACACAGGCTCTATAAGCTTCCATGCTGGCATCGCAAAAATCATAAATCTATAATAAGCTTAGAGAAAGGTCCATTGTGGGAATGAGGCATGCCGAATTTGCGCAAAACTACAGCATATATCCTTTCATTCTGAATCTTGTGCCAAAGGAAGGCTTTGGTCCCAGGACAACTTTTCCTTGCCAGTAGCTGAAGAAAAATCTTGGCTTTACTGGGCCAACCAAGCGAAGAGGATAGATTGCGAATAAAACTAAACGTCGACAAGTCTTCGATGTTAAAAGAAGCATTTAAACGCGCGAACATCTGCTGCTATATGTTGATGACATCTTCTTTGGAGCTGACGCCAGATTTTAAATCATCAACATAAAAGTCATGGCGAAGAATCTAAGCACCCACTGGAAATGTCGCCTCCTCATCCATAGACAACTGACGCAAAGACCTCACAGCTATGTAAGAAGCAGGCTTCATACCATACGTAACAGTATCCAGCTTAAACACGCACAGATATCTCCTGTGATTGCAACTGGATGTGACCGAAAACGAAGAAGAATCTGGAATAGTTTTGGCTGAGTCACTGAACCAGCCATTAGAACATCGTTTTAGGAGTATCCTGAAGAAGTTGACGTCAATACATCAAAAACGGGGCGAACTTTTTGGTGGTGCTGTCCTCTTCAAGACACAATGATGAGGCAAATAATTCCAACAGGAATCGGATCCTTCTGTCGGAACTTCTGCCTTGTATTGGTCCTTGACGGCTGGACGATGTTCTAGTTTTCTCTCAAAAGATAAGAATCTTTTCACAGTTTGCTGGTAGGAATCCCCCAAAAGATCTAAACTGAACTTGGTTTGCAACCGAACAGAGTAATCTCCAGCCGGCAAGCAAGTAAGGTTTTTATCGAAATGCGCTTCAAGCTCTTCCCTAGCACGGACAATTGGCTCGGCGCAACTCTCCACCTCCCAAAACCGCAAAAGTATCACCTCAAAACGATTCAGTTGGGTTTCCTAATTGGGCGGAACAACCGCGCACGTCGATATTAAAGCCTTGTCATTGGCCTTTCGTAGCCAAGCCCTGCAGCCTTTTGAATTAGAGGAAATCACGGCAAAAGTCTGACTTGAGCAACGCATAGCAGGTCTGGGGGCGATTGAACTCTGGATCCGCGAGCTGCAGGTTTTGGTTTCCAGGTTTCCAGTTACAAACGTAGATGTTTAAGTATCACGGTTTCAGTAAGCAGAGAGATGTGAGACGAAAACGAGGCTAAGGGCCCACAGTGTAGCAGAGTGAGGTGCGTAGATCAATCATGGCAATCCAGGAGTTGCACTGTCTCAATTGATGGCCACTCTTGAGGCAATTTATACAAAGAGTGAGTCTTTTCGCTTCTCAGAATAGAGTTGCTGGGTTCTTAGAGCTCTGACAATATTAAATTGAGTGTCCCGAAGCATTACAGAAAGCACATGTCAAAAAGATTTGTGGAAAGAAAGGCTGACCTACGTATGAATTTATCCAAATCTGTTTCGTAACAACTCTGAAGCTATAGCTTAGTTGCCCTCCAAAATTTCCAGTGATCAAACGGTTTCCAACGCCGTGTCCCTCAAACAGGATCGTAAATGCTGCAGCTTTTCGATGTTTAAGAGGTCAGGATGGCTATCTATTATCGTCGTAAACATAGAATAAAAATACAGCCAGTTAGCCTCCAGCGAATTTTGGTAGCTCAAGAGGGGGCAGCGACGGTGCAAGGCCAGGGGTGTGCTTGGTTTTATAAAACGGTGGTCAAAGGAATTGGATGATCCTTACATGACCAAAACCTTATTTATTTCTCTAGTACGTCCGATCCTCGAGTATGGATCAACTGTTTGGAGTCCACAATACGAAGTTTACTCGGACCACATTGAACCGGATCAAAAGAACTTCTTACTTTTTTCCTTACGGGCCCTTATTGGGATGAAAACCTTAGATTACCTCCTTATTTCAGTAGACTAATGTTAAATTACTTACCGTCCCTAGCTTAACATAGAACGATGCTTAGAACAGTCTTTATTTTCAATCTTATTCGTGGTGAAGTTGATACTTAGTCCTGACTTGGTTCGTCGGCTAATCTTCTGTGTTTCAAGCTGATTTACTAGAAATTACGCACCCCTAATTTTTAATTATTGTAGATCTAATGTTTATGTTATGTGTTATCTCTGATTCTGACTCTG